>NW_006788963.1:485005-498196 GCF_000442215.2 Lipotes vexillifer
TTACAGCAGGAACTTTGAATGAAATGTTCCTCTTAGTAGAGGATTCTGGACAGACCGTGACAGAGATGAACAGCTTTGGTAGTGAAGTAGCCCAGTCCTTCGGCTAACGGAACATCCAAAGACAACCCAAAAGATGTCCTGGCTCCAACATTATTAGGAATCACCAAGAAGAACTTAAAATGTAAAGATAACAGACAATGCCATGGGTTCATTCAGGGGCCCCCACTAGAGGTGGTGGCTTCCAAAGTCAGACCACACACTAGTGCTAATCTGAAGAAGTAGCAGGAGACAAAAAAGAAAAAGGAGCAAAGACACCTACTAAAGAGAGAAGGAAGTAGGTAGACCAGGAATGGCAGCAGAGATTAGAAAAAGGAGAGGAATAAAAAGCAGAGCCAGTAACATCATGACCAGGTAAAACTTAAGCATGGAGCATAATATCCACAGGCATGCAGGGAAAGGACAGTCCAAGACCTTAAACCTCAGCAGTCTCTGAAAGCTCTCACTGTTTTATCCTAGAGGGACACAAGCTAGAACTCTAAAGCAGAGAAGGCAGGCCATTTGGTACAAGAGAGGCAGCTGAGATCCCAAAAGTAACTGTTGCCGCTATTGAAAATTTTTTACTAAGGAAGAAAAATAAAGAGTATTTTAGAAAGTTGTTTTATTTAAGAAACAATTAACATTTAAAAGTTTAGCACTTTAAGAGTTCTCCTTCATTTTTATCTGGAAAAAACAGCTGACTTTATAGAACGCCTCAATCTTTCATGTATGGATGTATTATACATCAACATTTATAAATGCTCTTATGTAGATATATATAAGTAGTGTGCAGTAACAAGACAATTCAGGGGAAGAATTAATTTTAGCAGGCAAAACCTACATATCTTTATAAGTTTTGTCCCCTTCATCATGATTAACTGGGGAGTCTGGGTACTTACTCCAAATATGATGCTCTTGCTATCAAACTGCTTTCAGAGCCTGAGGTACTTTTTTTGTTTTTTGGTCCTTGTATTAGTCTGTTTTCGATGCATAACAAACAACAAAAAAAATCTCACTAGCATACAGCAATAAGCCTTTGTTTCTTGCTCATGTGTCTTTACATTGGCAGAGACGGCTCTTTGAGTCATCTAGAGCAGCTCTGCTTCAGCCGGTGGGTCAAGTACTGGTCTTCTCCACGTGTCTCATTCTGGGGCCCAGGCCCGAGGGCCTTTGGCTCCCCGTGACATGTTTTTCTCATCCTAGAAGGTAGGTGCTCCCAGAAGGGCAAGCAGAAACCTACGATGCCCCTGAAGGCCTAGGCTCGGAAGAGATAGCCTGTCATTTCTGTCCACATTCCATGGGCCAAAGGAAGTTACATGGCCAACTTTAATAGAAGAACGAATACTCCCCCCATGGAGAGGGGGAAGGAAAGAAAAGGAATATGTGTTAGAAAATGATCCAGTCCACTGTAGTAGTCAACTCTTGACTAGGTGGTAATTCAAAAGCTCATTTTTTAAGGCAGTTATTTGGCAAGCAAATTATATTTTTTTGCAGAAACAATATTATGCAAGATTTTAAAATTAGTTCTCAAAATAGCCAATTGTTCTACTGAGGTAGAGCAATAATAGGATTCAGTCACCTTTTCTAACAGTATTTCTATAGGACAAAATGTATTACAACCTCCAACTTGAGAGTCTCACACACACCCCACCTTAGGCTAAAGATTTCTCCTTTTCTCTACCCTCTTCCCAGACCTAAGCCATCCGTGTAGTGTGGGAACAGGGCTTCCTCTCAGATAATCCTCTAGGGACATGTCTCTCTATCTTGGACATATCTCCACAACTTCTTTTTTCTTTTTCCTATGTCCTGGGAATTAAACTGGCTGCTTCCTCTTCTAATGCCACTACGTAATTTTTTCCTTCTTGGACTCTGGGAAGAAAAAAACTCAGGCTCAAGAATTTTGCCCCTGCTTTCCTGTACTTTGGGAATTCAGCCCTTGTAAAGCTTTTCTCAAGACGTTTATTGCTATTAGAGACAGTAGAACCGTTCTACGAACAATCTCCTGCCTCTGCTTGTCGTTTGGGTCTTTGATTTTCAGAAGACGCCATGCGCAGGTTGGCGTCCACGGACTGGTAGGGAGCTCAGGATAAATAAGATTTCAGGGGACCCAACAGTTCACCTGAAGTTAAATGTAGAATTTTCTGTTTGTATGTGTTTTTCTAGCTCAGTTGCATTCGGCAGAGTTTTAGAGGAGTCCCTAAGCCACTCAGGACCTAAGACTGTGAGATACTTAAGCGCAGAAACCCAGATTAAATGGAAGAGGTCTACATAAGCATGATAATGTTAAGTCTAGAATACATAGAGGACTGAAATCAAGAGAAATTTCAGATCCCCAGCCCACTTCAGTAGACACTGCATCATAAGGATGGAGAAGCTGGTATAGCTTCTCTGCTACATGTGAGCTCCTGGGGCAGAGGGTGGGGGGAGACATTACTCATCATTAGTGCTTGCCACCTCCTAGGCATGCTGGAGGAGTTGGTGGAAAGAGAGGAGGAGGATTTTTTTTTTTTTTTAAAGAAGATGTTGGGGGTGGGAGTTTATTAATTAATTTATTTATTTTTGCTGTGTTGCGTCTTCGTTTCTGTGCGAGGGCTTTCTCTAGTTGTGGCAAGCGGGGGCCACTCTTCATCGCGGTGTGCGGGCCTCTCACTGTCGCGGCCTCTCTTGCCGCGGAGCACAGGCTCCAGACACGCAGGCTCAGTAGTTGTGGCTCACGGGCCTAGTTGCTCCGCGACATGTGGGATCCTCCCAGACCAGGGCTCGAACCCGTGTCCCCTACATTAGCAGGCAGATTCTCAACCACTGCGCCACCAGGGAAGCCCCAAGGAGGAGGATTTGAAGAGCGAGATTACCTGGGGTTGGAGTGGAAATGGCACTGAATTAGGGAAACGTTGTGACTGATTATGTATCAACAGCTTGGGAATGCAGATTGCTGCTCCAGAGTTCACCTTTCCCTCCTTTCACCTTCTACATGCACTTGAGTCAATAACTGGAATAGAGTTTAGTGACTTGACTTGAATCTGATGGTCCCCTTGTAAGGCTGCTGCTAGCCCATATGGCACCTTGACTTGAATTAGAAGGAAGGCATCTCTTTCTCTGGGTGGCGCAGCCCTGGGGCAGTGGATCAGGATAATTAGGGTCTAGGCTTTTGCCCTTACTTGTTGCCTCCTCCACTGGCCCTGGGTTCAGTAATTATCCTTTACACCTGAACAAGGCAAGCCCCTTCCATTCCCTGCTCATTGATAAAATCAGGGTAAAAAATTGGGGTGAAGATTCCGACTATATCACTAAGTTTGCTAGCATCAGAAAAATCACTACCCTAAATAAAGTTATATGCATATGCTATAATAATAATATGATTGGGTTGGAGAGAAATCCTGGGTGGGTAACAGTCCACAGGCAACCCAAAAGGTGTTGCCTTTTCCTGAGCAGACATATATGAGTACTGTCTACATTGTATTTAGTGTCCCTTGAAGTAGATATTCATTCTCATTATAGACACATGTAATACGGGGCAGTGAGTAGATACATAACTATGTGTGGCAGTGAATAGATGCATAACTATGTAAGCACATTATTTAAATGGATATGTTTTATGTCAATCTGTTATTTTTTCTCTATCACAGAAGTGCTTGACATTTAATCCAGCCAAAAGAATATCGGCCTACAGTGCCCTGTCTCACCCATACTTCCACGACCTGGAGAGGTGCAAGGAAAACCTGGATGCCCACCTGCCGCCCAGCCAGAACAGCTCAGAAATGAATACAGCCTGAGCTGCCTTGAGCTGATCATCCAGAGAACCTCCTTGGTAGCTGATGGGTCCCCTGAGTAAGCCCTGCAGAGCTGCTGAGGATCACTGGCTGGAGACCTTCTAGCTGCCGTCTTCTGGATGGGCTCTGCTTCTCTGAGGAAACAGCTTCGTTTACTGTTTTGAAATCAATGCAAGAGTGATTGCAGCTTTATGTTCATTCGTTTGTTTGTTTGTCTGTTTGTTTTAAGAACCTGGAAAAATTCCAGAAGAGAAGCTGCTGACCAATTGTGCTGCCATTTCATTTTTCTGATCTTGAATGCTGCCAGTGTGAAGTGAGCAATCCAGACACAGCTGAGTTATGATGTAATCTCTCTGCAGGTGCTGGAGCCTGATTTGGTACTTTTGAGTGAGTGTGTGTGCGTGTGCGTGTGCGTGCGTGTGTGTATGTGTGTGTGTGTGTGGATTCTTGATCTCTTAAAAAGTGTTACTTTCTGTAAACAACAAGAATAATTGAATTTTAGAGGCTCAAAGTGACCGCTGAATAACAGGTTTCTGTTGACTAAAGGTGATTCACCAAAATGGGCTTCTCAGATTTAAAGTTGAGCCTATGTCCTTAGCATTTCTTTTCTGGCCCAAAGCAGTAAATTTGCAAATAGTAAAAGGTTCACTATCTAGGTGAAGTTTTATACACACAGCAAAAAGAAAAAAAAAAATTCTAGTATCTTTTAAGAAACCTATTTTTTGAAGCACAAATTCTATTTACTTTTCAAAAAGCTCATTTACTCCGTGTAATTTTAACCTGTATAATGTGCTTTATTGTTTCTTTTGAAAAATACCTATAAGCTTTTTCTTAACTTGCTATAGATTTAGGGAGTGTACCTCAACTAGGTAAAATCGTCAAAAAATAATAGAGAAAGCCTTTATTTCCTGGTTTGGAATTTATTTTCTTTGTGGTTTTAGTTGTTATTTTGTTTTGGTTTTGATTTTAGAAATTTGTCAGAAACTGTTTCCTGTTTGGGTTTGGAGGATAGTTCTCTCTGACTAGAGACAGGAGTGCCATTTAAGTTTTCCCCCACCTATTACACTGTACTTTTTCTACCGTGCACTGCCTCATTTGCAAAGTATTCATCTTATCTATCCCCCAGTGCATCTAGTATGTATTACTACCCTTACATAATTAGTAACAGATTGCTTAAGCTATTCTCATGCACCTCCTACTTTCTTTCTTTCAATGAACCTTTCATAAATAGTTTGATTCAGATTTATGGCTTATGGCTCCAATTCCACAATCCTAACAGAGTCCCATATGTTCTCCCTCTACTGCAGTCTTCCTGCCTGGCATTTGGCATTCACGCTTGTTACCTAGGCGATGAGTAGAAGACTGGTTCTTCTCAATCACCAGCAAGTAGACTGCTTTAAAGTGTAACTTAGTGTTTTACAGCTTTATAGAATATATTGTCAGTGTAGTATCTGAGGGAATGTCCTTAACTATTTTTTAGGAATATATATTTACTCTATAAAATTACCTATTCTCGGTCGCCAGGCTGTGCTTGTTTCTAGTGCCTTATGCACATGCCCACTCTCTGCAGAGCCAGCCTGACCTGGGCATTGTGAACAGCTTTACTTTTCCTCTTGCCATTTTCTCTACAGTACTTTATATTCCATACCATCTCTGCCTTCTGTGTGGTTAGTGCTCAGTCGGCTCTAGTAACCAGAAGACACAGAGATGAAGTATCTTTTGGTAAGTTTAGCTAATTTCGCTTCCTGATTCATGTTTTACGAGCATGCAACAGTTAGACTGTGTTTAGAGTTAGGGTTTTCAAAGAATGGACATTGCTTCCCTCAGAAGAAAATGTGCCAGATGATGTTTATGCATAATCAGGCCTTTCTGAGTTCTCCACAGCTTAATATTGTATACAACTATCTTTATACACACACACACACACACACACACATATAGTTTAACATTGTTCTAATTCAGTAACTTCAAGAGCAGGAAAATTTTTCTAAAGCAAAAGATATGAGTGAGAAGATGGGCCATAAGAATGTTTTATACTTTCTTCCTTGTGACAACATCGATTATGTTTTGTCATCTCTGTAAATGCTTGAGATATAATGGATCCAGAGCATTCAGGTCAAGCATACTTGCGGTCCCCCTGGATAAATGAGTTCTGCCTTTCCTTCGATCGGGGGTCAAAACACAAAGACCAGGGGCCTAGAAATTGAATTTTAAAACTCACTGAACTAATCCATCATGAGCTTTTCAGTTAGTATCCATGGTTAGAGTGAACATGACTTGGGTTTTTGCTTTTGCAAAAGTTTTTCATAAGTTCACTCAAGAAAAATGCAGCTGTTCTAAACTGGAATTTTTCAGCATTCTTCAGCATTTTAAACATGTAGAGAGTTCAACTTTTATTTCTAACATATGCTCCTGATTCGTTTCTTGGTAGTGTTTATAAAGAAAACTTAAAGCACAAACATTTTGACATTAGATACTTGCCAGATTCCCCTCTGAGAGGCAGAAGGAGAGGGCTTTTCAGCCTCTCTGAACTTGTTAAAGAGTCTGTCCCCAGCTCTTCCATCCGGGTGGTTGTTGCACTTGAGTGATTACTCTCATTTTTTATGTCTTTTACATCCGCCTCACCACTTCTGAAATCCAGATCCCACACAAGCACCCTTTGCCATTAGGGCACTTTGAAGCACAGAGCAGAATACAAGCTTACTGAATACGGCTTATTCTTCTGCTACATATGGTTTCAAACATGTTTGCCAAAAGCTAGGCAGTGGTTAGCTGAAAAGGTCGTATTGCCCCAGGGCTATACTGAAGCAGCTTATAGCAGTAAGAAACAGGATGACAGACTTGAACTCACATTTGAATTTCTTACTAGGACTGGGGCAAGAATATGCCTGATGGTTTCTATATGATATTTAGTTCTAGTGGCCCAAGCTCTGGGAACTGCTGTGCTGGGGTAGAGTTGTAACAACCTGCATTTAAAGAGTCCATTTAGGCATCATAAGCTATCACGTGGCAAAGCTAATAAGGCCCTAACCTTACAACCTTAAAAACACAATCCCTGAGAGCTTGTCAGAACCCAGTGTGTTGGAGCCTCCCACTTTGTCTCTCCTTTGAAGTAGTTGGGAACTCAAGGAGCAAAGAACCTGTTTCGGAAGAAAGCTCCAGGCCATTTCTGCCCACTGTGTTCTCGTGATTTTCTCTCAGGAAACACACTTTGAATGGCAGAATTTTCATTTTGCCCCAGGTGACATACTAAAAATAGTTCAAAATATTCACCTAAGACCAGAATCTCAGCCTTTTAGTTTTAGGTGAAAATGAAAATTTTGGAATGCACAGGATGTTAATATCTTAAATAAAACATGTACCTTTTTGTTTGTTTGGTTTTTGTTTCGGTACGCGGGCCTCTCACTGTTCTGGCCTCTCCCGTTGCGGAGCACAGGCTCCGGACGCGCAGGCTCAGCGGCCATGGTTCACGGGCCCAGCCGCTCCGCGGCATGTGGGATCTTCCCAGACCAGGGCACGAACCCGTGTCCCTTGCATCGGTGGGCGGACTCTCAACCACTGCGCCACCAGGGAAGCCCGAACATGTACCTTTTTATAGAGAAACTTATGGTCTGACTCCAGAATGTGATACTCTCCATCCTGATGGAAAATACTTAAATATTACCAAACTTTTGAATCTTAAATTATGTATTTAAATTGCGTTTTTAACTAACTATAGCTGCTTCTCTTAAAAGTGGTACCTATAAAAGTCAGTAATGGCAATTCTCATTCCTTAATGGAAATTAAATCATGTAAGCTTCCTAATACCATAAACATATTAAAATTCTTCTCTCTAAAGAATTACTTCTTTTTTTAAGTGACAACTTTACTGTAATTTTTATGATAAGCACATGAGAGTGTCTCACATTTTCCAAAAACAGGCCTGTGTTGCATAGGTGGGTCTAGGAAAGAATAATGTTGAAAGTTAGTAAGCCACTGTAATTACTTAATTGTGTTAGTACAGTTTCTTGGAAAGAAAATATTGAAATATGATAAATTCCTAATATTGATAGAATTCAAAAGAATGCATAAAGACAAAATGATGTCTTTATTTTATAAAAAATAAAGATGTGATATGATTTCTAAATCTTTAAAAACCATAAGACACTAGGCAATGGATAGAGGAAATTCTGGAGAAAATGAAAGTATTCAAAGAAGGATAGTTTCAAAGTTATGTGTATTTTGAAGGGTATACATTTTATTAACATGTATTACAAGAATTTATATTCAAGTCACCTGGCAACTATGAACTTGATATGGGCAAAAGCAAATTTTATGGAAAAGTCACTCCAAACAGTTACCATTTCAAAGGTTGAGCTGATGATACTAAACCATCCCTATTCCTTCCTCATTTCATGGAAGGAAGCAGCCATGTGAAGCTACACTTGTTATGCAAGCCTGAAAATGTTTGTTGTAAAAAAATAAATAAAATTTTTAAAGGTGTGTTTCCTATGTCACCAGGATTTTTGAAAACTTGTGAAACCCAAACCATTTATCATGTGCATTCAGTACATTCAGATGTATGATTAGGAAGATAATTACATGTTCCTTCCCCACAGTGGAAAAACTTCTCAAGGCTACCAAAAACCTGTCAAGCAGTGTAAGTCCTCAGATAATTAGTAGTGGTGTTTTCCTCAAAAGCATAAGAAAATAGCATTTTCATTTTTTATCAATGCAATTTTCAACCTGGTTTTGTTACATACCTATATCTCAAGCATTTCTAACTTGTACTTTTTCAGAAAAGAAACCAAAAATATTCCTTTGGCCTTTTCCATCTTCTGACCTTTGTTAACAACAAAAAATGGAGAAAGAAGAGGGGTCTGATTTTTACATGTTTCTCGCGATTAGTTGTATGTTTTTTTAAATGAAGTGCAAACCAGCTTTTCAAAATGTTTTCTATTTCTTAGCATTCCCAGGGAGTTAATTTAGATAAGTGAATGGACTTCCATCAACACATTTATGTTTCCTTGATACTGGTGCTCTGGCCTTGAAGAAGAAAACAGGACTCTCCTGAAAATAAATACAGGTTTTTTCCAAGCATCTGTTTAAATACTATTACAGCAATTTGAACTTAATATGGTAGGAAAGGGAGACGGTTTTTCTTTCAAATGTCTGTTTTAAAATGCACACTGTCCTAAGGGATGAACTTTTTTGTTTTATTCTAGTATATTCCACAAGGTGGCACTTTGAAGCGGGGTGTGGAATCTGAGCAAGGCTTCTACCTTTATTTTTCTGCACACATTTAACTCTTGCCTAGCGCTTGTTTTTCAGGATGATTAATAATCTTCACAGTGTTCTGTGACTCAGATATTTTAGTTGTTACCTAAGTTCTGAACAATTGTCTGCAAGTAAATTGTTCTTGAGGATGAATAATACACCCATTTTGATTATTTTAGTGTATAAAGAGAGCCTAGTCATTCATTTGGTCATGAAACATTTTTTGAGGTAACTAATTACCTCACTTTTCTAGGTGCAAAGTTACAAAGATGGACATGCTTATTACCCAAAAGGCAACATGCATCTGTGAAGAGGATAGTTTTGTTAGGAGTGTAAAACTCTTACAGCCCTAGGCAAAATGCCCATATCCCCTGTCAGCTGCTTTCACATTCCCTACCATGGTGGCTGTTAGACGATTAAATTTAAAAATACTAATTTAAAAAATCAGATGCAGAAACTAAGTAATGCATCAGTTACTATATAGACAAAACTATTTTTTCAAAGAATTGCTATGCTGAAACAGAGCCCTAAAATACTAAGAGACCTGGTAATTTTTACACTTGTATAGTCACAAGTGTAAATTCCCAAGAAATTGTAATTTTTTTTAATTTTCAGTAAGCATGTGAGCTAATAACTTAGTATATCTACATAAGTGTTTGATTTCTCCACTTGTGAAGTTCTTTGGCAACTTTATTATAAATATATATGTACATACACTTTTTTCATACACTTTTGTTTTAATTCACAGATCTGCTCAGAGACCCATTATCTGCCACATGATTTTAGTTAATTTTAGAAGTCATTTTCTTTAACTGTCACTGAAATTTAGGAGGAAGGAAATTATTTTTTCAGAATTTCCTTAGCACAACCCAACGGAAGGCAGTTTATTCCTTCTGAGTGGCAGAAACTCCTTAGTGCCTGCTTCACTTTCCTCCGGGGTAGCCAGCGGGCAAGTCTCAGTAATTCATACTGAATCAAAATACCGCACACACTAGGGGCTGTCAAATCTTCGGCCTCATCCCTCTGCTTAAAATCCCACTGACGTATTTAGATTCCAGTTTAAGCCCCTAAGTCGAAGGCCGAATTCAAACCTCGAGTTTGTTATCAGTTGGGCCAGTCTGAACTCTTATCTGCGCGCGTTCAAAATTTCCCTCCCACCGAAAGCCTTCCGGGTGCGTTGCGCCTTCGCCCCGCCCCTTTGGCAGTAGAGTGGCAGTGGGCGGAGCTGGCTGGGACCCGCCCGCCGCTCACCTGTTAGTGCCTGAAATGATGTACAGACCCGGCGGGATACTGTCCGAGGTCCATGTGCCCTGCTGCTGTCTCAGAGGCATCTGTTCTGCAATCTTAGGAAGTAAAATATCCCTAGAAGCAAACAGGTGTCATCTGTGCGTAAATAAGTACAACACAGTTCTCCGAGAGTTCGGGTATAAAGAGATGCTGCTCTGTATGAAGCTATCTACCAGGCATCTCTCAAGCTCTAAGCTCAGATTTTTTTTTTTTTTTAAGAGAAGATGTATAATTACAGGAAAGATTTTTTATTTTTTTATTTTCTATCATTCTACATATATGATGGTAAAAGATATGCCTGGAAAAGTTTTGTTTGGAAAATTTGTTTATTTTCTGCTTCATCCTCAGTTGGCAAAAGCTCCTAACTCTTTACTTTCTAATTTCTTTCTCTTTTTTTCTTAGTCAAGTAGTTAAAGATATGTGAGCAAATTATCTCATGTGGGACCTTTTGTGTGAATTGTTTTGTCAAACAAATAACCCCTTCTCTATTTAAGGAGTTTGGACTGTCAAATGTAGGTTTTCTTAAACCTACATTTTTCTTAAACCTACATTCATAACTGTACATAACGCTATAAAGAATTATGACTGTAGCACTAATCAGCAAGCATAAAGCCACAAGTTATATCATTTCTAACAAGTTATATCATTTCTAACTCCCTGTGGTTTTTCTAGCCAAATCCGTTGAAGTGCTTAGGTTACAGTCCTGAAGAGACCTTTCGTACCCTTACTTGAAAGTTTCTAATCTTAAGTTTTATGAAATGCAATAATATGTATTAGCTAGCAATATTTCTGTGATCACCAGCAACTCCAAATTTGACCTTGAAGCCTCTGGATAATGAAAATAGATCCCAGCCGTAATACACTTCTTGAACACCCCCCCACCAAGTGTATTATATATCTTTCTTATTTTGATCCTGTGTTTGCAACAAATGTATACGGGAATATTTTGGTTCCTTACTTTGTATTCACTTATTTTCCTATGACCAGTAATAAATATACTAGTTAGTACATGGAATCAGTAGCATCAGCTACTCCTAGGATCAGCACTTAACAAGGTGGGAAATTTCTATTTCAAGTTGTTCTACATTTGCATAAATTATTTCTATTATTGTTCATGTATATTATTTATTTCTCAATCACACTAGTCCTGTGAAAGTGCAACAGAAGGCAGACCACATTAGGATTTGCATTAAATGCTCATTATCATGGTCTTGATGGAACTAAGAAAATTAAAATTAGACTAAGCCCCCAAATAAGCTGCATGCATTTTAATATGATTAGTAGAATTTAAGTCTAGAGAGATAGTATTTTTATGTCTAGGTGTTTTATCATTATGTAAAGGAATTAAAGCAAAGGACTTTGTAGTTGTTCTTTTGTCAAGTATGCATATACTATAGTGTGAAATACAGCAAAACTTAAAATTGCAGGTAGCAAAGCATCAAATACTGCCTTAATTTAGGAACTCTGCCAGGTGGCCCTCAGAATAGATGCCAGGCAGAGACAGGTGCCGGGGTGGCGCCTCCTCTTATCTGGCCTGGAAAAGAAGCTTCCCCCACACCATCTAGTATCCTTGTAGGTGGTGTGTCCTGTAGTGGGAACAGGTAGCACTGTTGAAAGTAGAGCAGTGTGAGAGGTTTCTGTAGAAGCAGACCTGTCAGCGTGTGCCTTGAGGCTTCCAGAACATGCCAGGTGGAGAAGTCCAAGTTTCCATGCTTCAAGCAACTTGGTTTTGTAGAGAAGCAATCCAGTCTGTTAAGTAAAACAAGGATTGCATATACAGTAGTCAACAGTGGGGTTTTAACAACAGTCCCCAACACCTCAAAAGCTTGTTGCATTTCTGGTATTTTAAGTTTTGATCTGAAGGTTAAATGGCAAGTGTGTTGTAGAGAAGAGCAGTATGTGGCAAGAAAAGCACAATGTCGGTTCCCGTAGAGTGCAGACTAGAACTAGAGGGTTTTATAGGCTTATCATTTCTGAGATGTGTAAAAGCACGTTTTCACTGTAAAATGTATTAATGTTTCTGCATTCCTATAGGGCCTAGTTAAAACTTTATTCTAGATTTCAGCAAGGGTGTCACAGCCAGTGAGCTATTTTTTTGCTTTTTTTTTTTTTTTACTTATTTTTATAGTAGAAGATATTTTAAGAGTAGAAGAAAATCTTAATTTGGACATTCGACTTGTTGGTTTCTGTGTTTGAAATCACGGTTCTGGAGATGTAGAGATTGTGCATGTGCATGTCAGATACTAATCTAGGCTGAGTGAACCAGCCCAGGATAACTGATACTCCGCCAGCCTCTGCATCCTTTCCTCCCTTCCTCTGAAGTGCTCCCTGTCCCCTCCCTGGACTGTCCACGTGCTGCTCTCCATCCTCCTCTGCTGTACTTTGGGGTCAGGGACATGATGAGAGATGCCTTAGGCATCCCAGGTATGCCTGTCCAGGCTTGGCCACCACTCCTACTTGACCTCTGGCTGGCCACAGTCGTGAAGAGAAGGTTCCTGGTGCTGAGCACAGAGCATGGTCAAGACACCAATCACAAATGCCCTCTAGCATCTTCGTATATGTCTTGATTTTTAAACCAAGTCGTGCTCCAGAGCATTCTGTTTTGGCTGTGGTGCAAAGAAAAAGACTAACCAAGAATATAAACCACATTGCAGGCTGCTGTTTTCTATCCATCTACAGGCTATACTTTTACTGTATTTCTTCATACTTGAAATTCATTCTGCTATTTTAATATCAGGGTACAGACTTATAAGGGTGCATGTTCCTTAAAGGTGCAAAATTACTCTCATTCCGTTTGCTTATATTGCTACAGAATGCTCTGTTTTGGTGCTTTGGGTTCAGC
>NW_006788963.1:498206-505698 GCF_000442215.2 Lipotes vexillifer
TGGAACACAGTCTTACAAGAATGCTGGCAGATGGCTTGGTGTTAGATATTGCTTCTGCTTTTTTCTCTGTACACAAGATTGAGAGTTACCACACTGGTCTGTCAGGTTCACCTGGGTATCCTTCCTCACAGGGTCCATAAACCCTGTGCTCTCCCCAAGTGTGGGTGTGATGCCGCTCTCTGAAAGCAGGGATCTTCCTACATATCCGGATCTTTTACCCCTCAAAGAAAAATGACCTCTTGTGCAGACAGGAGGAAAATGGGAAGAGCCGTCTCACTCTAGCGCCCATCCATGTAGAAAGCCCTCCTGAGGCCAAAAAAAAAAAGGAAAGAAAGAAAAGGACAAAAAAGAAAGCTGATCTGTAAAGTTTCCCTCCTCCTAGGGTCCTGAGCTGAGTGATCTTGCTTCCTTACTTTTAGGTAGATGAAAATATAGGTCAGTTTACCTAGGCTCTTCCCACCTGAAGAGGAAAATAGAAAAGTAGGTATTTGTGTCATGTGAAATATGTAATCCAAGGACCATCAAAACTTACATTAAATACCCCATTGCTAGCAATCAGTTTTACGAATTAGCTCAAGTAAGTGATGCTTGATGACCTGGGGTTTCTGAGGGCAGAGGTAGCTCTTCTAGCATGCACCTTACTCTTAAGACTTGTTTGGAGAGGGAGAACTACCAGTGGTGACTGTGACAATGGAAAAGGTTACATGTCAGAAAATTCAGAGGGTTACAGGTCAAGAATCCTTTGCAAACTGGATGTCTTACTGGGTGCTAGGATGCAAATTTAGGTGTTTATTGTCAGATAATGGAATTCATTGTTTTTTAAGAATTGGTGTTGAAATGTCATTGTCCAGTTCATTGTTTTCACTTATGCACAAGCTAAATTGAAGCAAAAAGAGAAAATGGTTTGTGTATTTGTCATACCTTTTGTACTTCTTACAATAAAACTGTTGGTAGCAAATAAAAATAATAAAAACAGCAATTTTAACCTGCTTTCTTGGAGATGAATTAATATTCTAGCTACTTTTCTTTTTACTTTAATGTAAAATAAATGTAATTGCAGTGAGTAAAGTAACGTATAATTCAATAGCAAGTTTTAGCAAAATATGTTTCAAATTCTTGTTTTAAGAGACTCCTTTTCAGGCTTCAGATGTTTAAAAAAAGTAGCAGCTCATTGAACTTAAAAGTTCCATAGTAAGTACTCAGTAAGCTCTTAATAGTTGACTGTGGTAAACACTGAAGACCCAAAACATGAATAAGGCAGTACTTTCTGAAGCTTACAGACTGAGACTGTGAAAAAGGTTTGTGTAACCAATTGCCGATAACCTGGGAAGGAAAAGAGATTTCACATTGGAAATGATGCTTGAATGGATTCAAAAACAAAAGTTAATGCTGGCCAGTCACAGAAGGAGAAATACTTTGTGTGTGCAATGGTCTGCAATTATGAAATAGCAGACAGGAAAGGGCAGGAAGATTGGTGAGGCCACACCTGGGGCAGTGGTTTCCAACATTTGGATCATAACCTATAGAAAGAAATATAATCCAACAGTGTGGCTGGTGCACACAGATACACAGGGAGACATATATCAGAAACTTATATTCCACAAAATGATGCTGTGCACCCCACACATGTTTTCTTTTTTTATTTTATTATCCTCCACACTTTGAAAATACTGGTGGCAAGCCACGAAATTCATTTCACAACCCCACCAACAGGCCATGACTTAATGTTTTAAACCAATTAGTAAGGGGCAGAGGGGTGGTGAAGGAGGAGGTGAGGTCCAGAAGTGCTTAATATACCATATAAAGGAGTTTGGAGCCACTGAAGGATTTTAAAGAGAGAGATCATTTCTGTTAATGTGTGCCTATTTTTGTTCGACTTACATGCTAGATGAGAGTGATAGACGAAGCAACTCCTGAGGTGCTACAGGCAAACCAAAAGTGGGACTGTAGTTGCTGTCTGATATTTATATTCCCATCTTTGTGTACAGTATCAGGTATTTTAACATTAGTCCTCCAGAATTCCTTGGGAGCTCTCATTAGGACTTGCCTTAATTTTTTTTTAACAGGCCCCAAATTGCATCTAAATTTGTAAAAGCTACACAGAATATTCAGAAGGGATGATACAGAGAGTCAGGAATTTGATCTTTATTAATAATGAAAGTTGGTAGTTTATTAAGAGGTCACTCATAACTACCTGTTTCTACAAACCACAGGTATTTACAGCCAGGTTTGGCGGGACCATTTTTTTCAAAGTGGTTTATAAAAGACCTCAAGCTAGTTAGTTATCTCTAGTTATCTCTGCTATACTCACTTAGAACCTCAGTCCATTGAAAGCCCAGTAGGCCTTTGCCACTGATTTTGCCCTCTGGAGTGTGAGCCCAATTTGCACCTCCCTGTTCTCTAGCGAAGAACTCCTCCTGGATGGTGATGGTCATATTTGTTCCGCATATGCCATTTTTCTGGACACAGCAGATGAAACAACCAGAGCATCCCATGGGATGTGGAGCCAAGCAAATGACTGTGTGTTGCTCTCGTACACGTCTGGAGCTGCTACTGCCTGTACATTCCGAGCTGCGCGGGGCCACATTTCTAGATTCCAGAGATACAGCAGTGAACAAGATAAATAAGGTGCTTGATCTCATGGAGCTAACATTTTAGTGGGGGAGACAGAAAATAAATTAAAAAGTGTATAAGTACATTAATTATGCTTAATGCTATAAAGGGAATACACAGGTCTTAAAACAGAAAGTACTTGGAAAATGGTGGTCAGGAAAGGCTCCGTGAAAGCTTTGAGTTGAGGCATAAATTAGCATGAGACTGAGGAAGCCAGGCGATGTGCTGAGCGTAGAAGAACTGAAAGCCTCACTAGAGTGGATTCAATAAAGAATTGGTAAGTGAATATGGGAAATGCCCAACATGAAGTGAGAGGTACGAAGTGTAAAGTAAAAGATGTGAGGGGTAAAGTGTGACCGGGTACTGGATTGAGCCCAAATAGACTTTGATAAGTTCAACATACTTTCTTCCCAAGATCAAGAACAAGGCAAAGACGTCAGCTTTCACCACTTCTGTTCAACATTATGCTAGGGTAATAGGCAAGAAAACAAAAGGCATAGAGATTGGAAAGAAAGCAAAGCTGTCCTTACTCACAGACAACACGAGAGTCTCCGTAGAAACTCCTGAAGAATACCCAAAAAAGCTACTAGAACAAATAACGTTTTGCAAGGCCAGAGGATACAAGGGCAATATATTTTTTTTAAATGTATTTCTATATACTTTAAAATTGCAAACCCACATTTAAAAGCCAATTACGGTAGCAGCAAAAAATGAAGTCATCCTGGATTCAGGTGGGCCCTAAATCCAATGACTGTTAAGAGGAGAGGGCACATGGAGATGCACACAGAGAAGACAGATACGTAAAGATAGAGGCAGTGATTGGAATTATGCTGCCACAAGTCAAGTAATGCCTGGAGTCATCAGACGCTAAAAGAAGCAAGGAGGGGACTTCCCTGGCGGTCTAGTGGTTAAGACTTTGCCTTCCCATGCAGGAGCTGTGGGTTCCATCCTGGTTGGGGAGCTAAGATCCCACATGCCTCACAGCCAAAAAACCAAAACATAAAACAGAAGCCATATTGTAACAAATCCAATAAAGACAAAAAAAAAAAAAAAAAGCCATATTGTAACAAATCCAATAAAGACAAAAAAAAAAAAAAAAAAAAAAAAAAAATCCACATCCCCCCCCCAAAAAAAATCTTAAAGTAAGGAGGAATTCTTCCCTAGAGCCTTCACAGGGATCATGGCCCTACTGACACCTTGATTTCATGCTTCTTGCCTCCAGAGCTGCAAAAAATAAACTCCTCTTCTTAAGCCACCCAGTCTCTGGTACTTTGTTGCGGCAGCCCTAGCAAACTAATACAGTAATTCAATGTGGAAAGGACAATCTTTTCAACAAATGGCTCTGGAAAAATTGGATATCAATATAGGTAAAAAAATGAACCATGACCCTTACTTCACACCATGACAAAAATTCAAAATGGGTCATGGACCTAAACATAAGAGCTAAAAGTACAAAACTTGCTGAAGAAAAATAAGAAAAAGATGATCTTCGTGACTTTGGGTTAATATCTGTAAAGTTCCTGGAATATTAAAAACACTATCAATAAGCCATGAAAACAAACTTCCTCTTGTACATACAGAAAAGCCTGTCTGGTCAGAGAATCCCCAGCTTAAGTCAGGGGTGATGGAGGAGGAGGGGGAGAATTGAAAGCATGGAGGCCCAACTTATAGTAAAAAGCAAAGCGGGTTACTAAGGAGAATGAACTTTCAGTGCAGAATAGAACCACCAATGGCTGCATTTGAGAGAGTCTGGGAAAGTTCTGAGAGATAAAATGGGAGTTGGTGTCATCTGTTGTGCGATGCAGCATGAGAAAGGGAGGGAGAGACAAACTGGGAAAGATGATTTTAAGGAGTTCTCATACGTTTGAGTATAAGCCCATTTTGCCATTTTCCAAGAGCCTAGAAAAGATCCAAATCGATTTTCAATGACTTTCTAATGATGTTGCACTGAGATGGGTCCAGCTTTATCCGGATCTATTAATTCTAAATAAATATAATGACGCCTTCTCTGAAGCCCAGACCACCTCCCTTGAAGTTTTAGTATTGTACTGCCATTATTATGACATGCCATGTGGTAAAGTTGACCCTGTGTATATCTATCCCCCCTACCAGGTTACAAACATGCCCTTTGAAGGTAGCACTTGTGTCTTATTCTCATCTTTGTATCCTGCTCCATATCCATCTTCCATTCAGTGAATTACACCAAGTAGATGTTCAAAAAATAGTGTGAAATGAATGCATGAGTGATGGATGAATGGAATTCATCCATGGAATTTAACTTAAAGAGCAATTTCTTTAGCAACATCTATGACAGCAGTGTCTTCGCCCCCACCGCCTGATGGACTCTGAGGGACCACGTCTGTCCTGGTCCTCACTTTATCCCCAGCATTTGCACTATGCTAAGCACACCATAAGCGTTGGAATAATCACTGTATCCTCTAGAAAGGATTTCAGCGCATCAGGAATGGAAGAAAGCAAAACAATCCAAGGCTAAACGGAAGTGAGCTGCCTGGGCGAGGCTGTCGTACTCGGTGGGCGGTAAAGAACAGGAATCCCCAGGCGAACCCTGGGAACCGCGGGTGAGTGCGGGCGCCTTCCTCTCCTCCGAGGCGATAGGTGGCGCTGTGGCAGGCCGCGGCCCCCGGGTCTGCGCGGCGCCGCTCTCTGGACGGGGTGGGGAGTTGGCAGAAGGACTTGCGGCGGATCCGCTTCGGCCGCCGCTCTGGCCTGGTCTTCCCCAGCGGCTGACTGATCGCTTAGTGCGGCACCATGGGGAAGCGGGACAATAGGGTGGTGAGTACCCGGTCGGGAAAGCAATGCGGCGGCGCGGGGCACGGCGGCAGGAGAGCGAGACCCCTCGCTCTTCCCGGCTGGGCCTGAGAGTCAGCGGCGGCGCTGGGACCTCAAGCCAGGAGACCCAGCTCCCCTCCCCGCTCCGGCTCCAGACGCGCGTGCGCCGCGCACGAAGTTGGCGCCTTCGGCTCCCCCGCTCTCTTTTCTCTTCTCTCTAGTCTCCCTTTCCTCTACACCCCGTCAACCCTGCCGCACCCTCTGGTAGTGTTCTCTGGCATCCTTCCCTTCCGCACTCGGGCCAGCAGTGCCCAGTTTCTAGAGCTCTAGGGTCCCCTGCACTCTCCTGTAGGTAAGTCCAAAGTCTGAGGCCCGTGGATGTGCCGGGACTCGCCCCCCACTCACCGCGACCGGGATCGCGCACCCAGGTGGGACGGAGGCCATGGACGTGGTCCCTCCACCCGGGGGCCTGCAGGGCGCCCAGTTCTAGCAGCAGTCGGGCTCGCATTTGAGAACCAGGATCAAAGCATTTGGCTTCGGGCCCCAGTGCCCAGCACTACCTGGCACCTAGTAGGCTCTGTAAAGGAACGAATGGCCTGGTAATGTTCACTCTGGAGTCAGGCCCAGACTGGGATGTCAGTTCTGGTCCCTCGGGAGTTGGGGGGCCTAGGATAAGTTGCTTTTCTTCTTTGAGCCTCAGTTTCTTCATCTGTAAGAGGGGATCAGTGTTGCCCATAACTGCAGAATAGTTGAGAGTGCAAAAGGCAAGGTGGCCGGGCGAGTGCTTGGCATGAAGGTTATTCTAGTAAATGAGATAAAAGAGATGCAGAAGTACGTAATAGCAGAAAGAGTAAGAAATATCTGTAAGTAAGAAATTCGAGGTTCTTAGGGCGTTTTGACAGGCGGAGATGGAAGGCATTCTAGGTGGCTGCTAGCTTGGTGTGGACAGCCCAGGTTATGAATCAGTTTGAATGGGCTTTAAACAGAAGGGATTAGCAGTAAGCTTAGGTTGCAGCCTTACCGTTCCTAGGCTTGGCTATGATAGAGTTTTAAACCACTGAGCAGCAAAATGAAAAAAATAAATGTCGTTGAAACTACTGTACTAAATTTAATGAACTAGCTTTTTAAAAATTAAGCGATTATTTCCTCTGGGGTTAGGGGGTAGGGGGAGACGGGACAAGGTACTAAAAGAGCTTCACTTTTATGAAATATTTCTTGTCTTCAAAACGTTTGTTTTAATTTTATTTAGTCTTCATAATCAAAGATGTCTAGGAACCACAGTGATGAACTTTGATTACAAGGTTGAGGAATGTTCTTTTCTCTTGCTTTCCTGGCTGTAAGTCAGACCTTGTGGTATTCTGATTCTCATAGAGTTGAAATGGTGTTCTCCTGGAGCATCCTTAGGTTTAAGGTGTTAAGAGTGTTTGGGGGCTTCCCTGGTGGCGCAGTGGTTGAGAGTCCGCCTGCCGATGCAGGGGACGCGGGTTCGTGCCCCGGTCTGGGAGGATCCCACATGCCGCGGAGCGGCTGGGCCCGTGAGCCATGGCTGCTGGGCCTGCGCGTCCGGAGCCTGTGCTCCGCGGCGGGAGGGGCCACAGCAGTGAGAGGCCCGCGTACCGCAAAAAAAAAAAAAAAAGAGTGTTTGGGCCCTTTAATGACCTTAGGCCTTAAATGCTTAGAAATTACCGGACCTTGGGTACAGTTTTCATGCAGAGACCTAAGATGTTTTGTTTTACTGGCAAAAGGTGTTGGTTTACACATACTTTTAAAGCATTTGAAAAAGTCTCCAAATTAGTTTCATTTACTAGAGCATTTTGATAATTCCGAGCTCTACTTATTCCTTGGTATGTTGTCTTGGCCCCTGGTGGTTCTGGTAACATTTTATATGCACTTCAAAGGTTGTGGAAAGGAAAACAGGAAATTAAGAGGTAGAAGACACAGATCTTCTCATTCAGTCTCCTCATTGCAATGGAGGAGGAGATGGAACTGTTTAAACTGGGACCAAAAAAACACCTTGGGTCATCTGATAACTTAGTTTAGTACGTCATAACTCTTGATTTTTTTTTTTTTTTTTTTTTTTTTTTTTGGG
>NW_006788963.1:505764-519079 GCF_000442215.2 Lipotes vexillifer
CCATGGCTCACGGGCCTAGCCGCTCCGCGGCACGTGGGATCTTCCCGGAGCGGGGCACGAACCCGCGTCCCCTGCATCAGCAGGCGGACTATCCACCACTGCGCCACCAGGGAAGCCCATAACTCTTGATTTTAATTAAAATGAACATGTGCCTCTGAAAGTAATGGCTTTTTTTTTCTTTTTACATTGATGATAAAAATCATGGTTTTAGAGATGACAGAATTGCTTTCTAAAATGCCATAAATTTAAGGTGAAGTTTTTGTAAAAATAGGCTTTACTTTTTAGAGCTGTTTTGGTCTCAAGGCAAAATTGAGTAGAAAGTACAGAGAGTTCCCATATGCTCCCTGCCCATAGACAGGCTCAGCTTTTTCCCTACTTTCAACTCCCACACCTGAGGGGAACATTTGTTACAGTCAATGAGCTTACATTGACACATCATTTTCACCTGAAGTCCTTAGTTTACATTAGGGCTCACTCTTCGTATTGTACTTCTTGAACAGCTTTTATTTATTTTTTCACTGAACATTTTAATTCTTGAGATTTGTAAAGGGCACTTTAATTTGTGATGGCCACCCTTTGTGCCCATTGTTTTCCAGAAGTTTCCTTCGTGTTCTTTTCTGTTACTAAAACAGATGTATCTTCTAGATAAAAATAGGTAATCAAAGTAGCAAATGAAATTCTGCGGCATTTTGTCCTTAGCAGTTTCACTGCATTGCTTTTTTCCTAGCTGCCCACTTATATATTCCCTTGAGCTCAATTTGCCATCTTAAGTTTCAAAGGCAAATCGTTTTCTGTTACCAAACTCACAGCAGCAGTTTGGAGCCACAGGCAGTTCTAGTTACATATGAGTATGAGTGTTTGCTTTAAAAGGGCATAGTATTTAAAGTGATTGTCATAGACATTTTAAGAAATTGCAGTTTCTTTATTTTGATTGATGCCCAGCCACCCACCGCCTAATGTTAGAAGCATTATTTTTCACACTTACGCATAATAAGTGAAAGAGCTTTACCTTTGTGAAATATTTTTTTGTTTTTAAAACCTTTCTGTTGTGCACAGTAAAAGGAGCACTGTTGCTTAATAATTATGAGCACAGAATTTTGCAAGGAGCTTGTAAGATGCGCTTCATAAATATTGCTATTATAATTGAAATATATAATGGAGGTATTTAGAATGGTTGAATTTTTCTCATTTTGTTTACTACTAATATTATGGCAGTGTTTGCATGTAGTATTTTTATTTTTGTTTTATAAAGGTAATGAGTTATTTTAAATTTTTTTCTCCATTGTATGAAACGATGAAAGTAGACGTCTTCCTTTACATTTTGGTGCACATGCATCAAAAACTTTTTTTTAATTTATAGCTATTTATTAAAATGGTATCTTTTTTTTTTAACTTGCTATTGCTTTTCACCTGAGAAATTTTGGACATCATCTTTTTAATGGCTACATAGTATTTCATTTTGGGAATATAATGTATTAAATTAATCTCAAATTGACGGCTATTTGGGTATTTTCAGTTTTTCCTATTTTAGTGATAACAGTTTTAACATCCTTGTATATATTTACAACTTTGAAAATGAACAGTTTTTACAGTTTTAAACTTAAAATATTTTACTATTGAGTACTGCTAAAATTATGACATGCTACCAAAGAAATGAGAAGGTGATAGATGATAGATATTATAGTTTTTAAAGTGATGATCTTAGCTTGCACATTGTACTTGCTTTTGGTTATGATGATTGTCGGTGTCATTGGTTGGGCCAGCAGCTGCTCTGTTGTGGCCTCTGTTGGTTGTCATTTCCACATGAACTGATTGAAATTCTCAGCAGAGACAGTTGAATGAAATATTTGAGGGCATAACATTTGATATAAAAAATAGGACTTTATGCCTCGGTCTTAAACGTTGCATTTGATATCCACATGTAGCCCTGATTCTGTCAACATCTCTGACCGTAGGAGCTCTAGCATTCATTCCTGCCAGTAAGAAAATTATATTAAAGGTTTAACTTTTTCATCTCAAGTAAGTAGGCAGTATCCAGTTGAATGGAAGTAGTTCTCGGTATGTGTTGTTTATAGTGGTTTTATATTGTTTATTCTGCCAGAGTAATCTAGAAATATATAACTTATATTTGTTATGAAGGTGGGCAATTTTGTCATTTTTAAAGATATTGTTAAATAAAATGCAACAGATACATTGTACCCTTTCACTTCTTTTCAAATGTTAGGTATTAGGTTTAAAATCAACCTTGGTAATAGTCATTTTCAACCAAAATTCTTTTTATTTATAAAGTAGAAGAGTTTTTATAAATGTTGACTTGAATTAAATTTGGAAAGCTGAATCATAGGGTCAAGAGGTTGAGACTGAATTAAAGACCAGATTTGTGAATTCTATTTAATAAAGCAACACCTCTTTGCTAGACACTGTCATTAACAAAGAAATATTCTGGGGCTTCCCTGGTGGCGCAGTGGTTGAGAGTCCGCCTGCCGATGCAGGTGACACGGGTTCGTGCCCCAGTCCGGGAGGCCGCGGAGCGGCTGGGCCCGTGAGCCATGGCTGCTGAGCCCGCACGTCTGGAGCCTGTGCCCTGCAGCGGGAAGGCCACAACAGTGAGAGGCCCGCGTACTGCAAAAAAAAAAAAGAAAAGAAGTATTCTGCTTTATTTTGTCTCAGTGTATTTTGGGGGAAAGTGTCTAAAAATGTGTTTTACTGCTATAGTAAGTGTAGTATACAGAGCGTAATATAATTTCTGTGGTTTTTTGTTGTACAAAAATATGTATAACAAAGTTCACCATTTTAACTGTATAGTTAAGTGACATTGAGTACATTCACAGTGTTGTACAACTAACCACTGTCCATTTCCAGAACTTTTTCATCATCTCATACAAGAAGTTCTGTACCTATGACACAGTAACTCCCAGCCCCTGGTAAACTCTATTTTCTGTCTCTATGAATTTACTTATTCTAGGTACCCCAAATAAGTTGAATCATACAACATTTGTCCTTTGGTGTCTGCCTTATTTCACTTAGTATGCTTCCAGGGTTCATCTGTGTTGGGGCATGTATCAGAATTTCACTCTTTTCTAAGGCTGAATAATATTCCATTGTATGTATATATCACATTTTGTTTATCCATTCTTCCATAGATGGACGTTTGGGTTGTTTCCACCTTTGGGCTGTTGTGAATAATGCTGCTATGAACATGGGTGTACACATATCTGTTTGAGCCCCTGCTTTCAATTCTTTTTCAATCCTACTTAGGGGTGGAGTTTCTGTTTAACTTTTTGAGGAATCGTCAAGCTATTCCACAACAGCTGCACCATTTTTTATTCTCACCTGCAATGCTTAACTGTTCCAGTTTCTTCACATCCTTGACAACACTTGTTGTTTTCTGTTTTTGATAGTAGCCATTCTAACTGGGGTGAGGTGGCATCTCGTCGTTTTGATTTGCATTTCCCTAACGACTGGTGACATTGAGTATCGTTTCATGTGCATATTAAGACATTTTTACATCTTCTTTGGAGGAATGTCTAAGTCCTTAGTATATTTTTGAATTGGGTCGTTTGGGGGTTTTGTTGTTGAGTTGTAGGATTTCTTTATGCATTCTGGATATTAACCCTTGTCAGATACATGATTTGCAAATATTTTCTTCCATTCTGTGGATTGTCTTTTCAGTCTTTTGATAGTGTTCTTTGATGAACAAATGTTTTTAATTGGGATGAAGTCTTGTTTATCTATTTTTTCTTTCGTTGCCTAGCATGATTTAATTTTTGATGTTAACAATTTGTGTATAAAATTGCTCTCAGAGCAATGAGATAGAAGATATAGTAGAATAAGCAATGAATTTAGAGTTAGGTCTTCTTTAACTTCTTGGGAATCGAGTTTCTTCATTTACCATTGTGCATAATATTATTACTCTTAGAGCTTTATTGGGCTTTAGGAGAAAGCACCATAAAGCCATCTTAGAGTAAGAGAGAGGTGTCATTATTATTTTCATCAAATTTCTTGTAAAAACACATTTTCTGTGAAAGAGCAGTATTACTTATCTCCCAAACTTATGAGGCTTCATAGAACATTAAATCTACTTTTTGTAATGAAAAGTTGGTTAGTCAGATTGTTCATGCTTAGTTGGACATAGTATGCATTTATAATAAAGATTGCTTTATGAGTATGCAAATGTACTTTTGTGTTTTCAGTGGTTATTTTAATGGAGTTAATTTTTGTTTTTTCCTCAAGGCCTATATGAACCCAATAGCAATGGCCAGATCAAGGGGTCCAATCCAGTCTTCAGGTCCAACGATCCAAGATTATCTGAATCGACCAAGGCCTACCTGGTATTTGTGAAACAATTTACCTATATATAAGGTTTTCATAAATTTTTTTAAAGGTTATTTTTACAACTTTTATTAATTGCCAAGCAGTTGCTAGATACATAATTTTTTGAAGTGGTATTTGATATGTGCCTTGTTTTGAATGTATAAAACACATGCATGAATGTAAAGCAAACATTTGAGAACCCACCACCCAATATAGCTAAAGCACTGCCAGAGAATCTTTTTGTTTTGTTTTGTTATTTATTTATTTATTTATTTATTTTGCGGTACACGGACCTCTCACTGTTGTGGCCTCTCCCGTTGCGGAGCACAGGCTCCGGACGCGCAGGCTCAGCGGCCATGGCTCACGGGCCTAGCCGCTCCGCGGCATGTGGGATCTTCCCGGACCGGGGCACGAACCCATGTCCCCTGCATTGGCAGGTGGACTCCCAACCACTGCACCACCAGGGAAGCCTCAGAGAATCTTTTATACCAAGCACATATTTATGTCTTAAAACAGACCTTAACCTTGAAGTGTTCTAGGCTATTTAAAATTGTAGGTTTGAATAATTTTGCCCGTCCTTGGGGTGTAACTGGGTGTTGAGAAAGATGACTTTAGACCTTGTTTCTAGTTTTATCCGCTGGCTTTTCAAAGAGTTAGGGTTTCCCGTTGTAAAAGTTTTGTTTTAAATTTTTTGTTTGTTTTGCCCTTGTTGAGTGGCTCTGATTTTTTGTAAATAAAGTATCATAGCATTTACATTATTGGGTTTTAGTATGTCTTATTATTAAATACCCATACTCCTGAGGTAACATAAGGCAAGCTTCAGAGTTGTTAACTTTGGACTCCTTCTAAGGGCCCCTGATAGCTGGGCAACTATAGTTGAAAGTTGTATTTACATACAACAGGGAATCCTTCCTTTGGGTTAAATAGGAAGTAAGCTGTGTCTGCCTCTTAGAATGTTCTTGAGTGCTATTGTTTATTGTTGCAGCTTACCAAAAAATAAATTATCTCAAAACAAAGTATATTTTATCTTTAAAATTGGGTAGAAGGGATGAATTTTAAAGGGGAAGTGCCTAAGCTAGTGGATAACATGTGTGGTCAGAGGTCGCCAAGACAACCCTCAGGTTGGGTAATTGCTAGAAGGGCTCACAGATAGTTGTACTCGTGGGCAAGATTTATTATGGTGAAAGGATACCAGCCATAGTCAGCAAAGGAAAAAAGTGCATGGGGTGAAGTCCAGGGGAGCCTGGACGCAGGCTTCCAAGGCTGCTTCTGTGGAGTCATACAGGATGCATTTCATTTCCTTAGCAATGAGTTGTGATAACACATGTAAGGTGTTGCCAACCAGTGTGATTCAGTGTGTCCAGCTTTCTTATTGGTGACTGATCTGCCTCTGCCTGTCAGGTGCCAAAATTCCAGACTTCCAGAAGGAATGAAGGTGTTCATATAAACTATATTATTTGTATAGACAGGCACAGTAAGCCACTCTTATCAGGACGTGGTACCAAAATCTAAGTTCCCAGATGCCAGCCAGGGCTACTCGTTCTTAAAAGCAGGTACATTATAAAATGGGTGATTTAGTAATAGACTATAGTAATTCGGTCATATAGACCTTAACTCACCCTAACACTGAAACTACTAGATTTGTGACCTTAGGCAGATTTTCTTACCTTCCTCAAGTTTCAGCTTCTTTATCTCTAAAATGGGGTAATAATACTACCTTTTCTCACAGGATTGTTGTGAGGATTAAAGGAAGATGTATTTAAAGCAGTGCCTGTTGTATGGAAGTGCTCAAATGTTTGGTGTGTTAGTTCTTATAATCCGTGTTTAGAAGGGAAGTGACTAGTGTTATCTGATAGGCTTTATTATGATAATTGATTTACAAGGACGTGAACAAAGAAATTTAAAATGTAGCAGCACTGGAACTAGAATGGAGGTTTATTAAGATATTAAGAAAAATTTATTTATGAAATTTTTGTTGCCTTGTTTGTAAGCATCCGTCTCGAATTTGAATAGCTTGAAAACTTACTTGTACATTCTATTTTTTTAAGGGAAGAAGTGAAAGAACAACTAGAAAAGAAAAAGAAAGGCTCCAAGGCATTGGCTGAATTTGAAGAAAAGATGAATGAGGTTTGTAAATTGTGCCTTGAAAAAAATAATCTTTTTTCTTATAATAAAAAAAATGAAATCATTTTTTTTTTAATAAACCAAGAGTTTGGGCCTAGCTCTTTAGGTTAAGGGTGCTCTGTATTGTAGAAGTGTTTTTGTTATATTGGATACAGTTTGTATATGTTTGATTTCTTAAAAAAAGAAATAGAGAAAAGCCATCTTACAGTAATTTAAATCATCTTAAGTTTTCTAAATGTTAGGTTCTTCCCTTCTCTCCCCTTATCCCCAGGTCCCCATCTTACCCTGGGATTTCCATGGTGGTGTTTGCTTGTTTTGATTACAAACATATACGTAGTATTTCAGCCACAGTATAGATTAATTCAACTTTGTCTGGAAAGAGAATCTAAGCACTGTTGTTAAAAAGAAAAAAGTTCTCAGCCTCAGTAATAATACCTACTCTTCCTTTCAATATACAGTAAAGAGCTCCCACCTCATAATATCCTCTTTGAAAGGAGCTCGTAGAGGCTCCTTTGGTGACAGGGTAAAGGATTCTGGCACCTGCAGTATCTTTTGACTGTAATTAGAGGCTGAGATGAGAGCGAGGTAGTAGAGGATGGAAGGAAGAAAGTAGTGGCTGTCTCTGTATATTTAGATGTATTAGAAGGGGATATAGGTAGCCTCTAATGTGTTTATAACTTTTCTGCAGAACTGGAAGAAAGAACTAGAAAAACACAGGGAGAAATTATTAAGTGGAAGTGAGAGCTCATCCAGAAAAAGACAGGTAATGCCATTTTTAGTTTATTGCTATTCTTAATCTCAGAGTTGGGTTTTCATAATAATGCTGTGTACTACTATTAATAGATACATTTGAAAACACCACCTTATTTAGATTTGTACTTGTGTTTGTTTGCTTTTAGAGAAAGAAAAAAGAAAAGAAGAAATCTGGTAGGGTGAGCAAAAGTTTTCCAGTTTTCTAAATGTTATAATCAAGAGCCTACAAAAAGAGTAAGAATAATTGATATAACCTGTATGCTAACTCTAGCTAAGTCAAGGAACCTGGAGGTCCTTTGGTAATTACGGGTGGTTTTGTTCTATTAGTGATAATAAAAGAAAGGTGCCAACCTCCTTACAACCTAGTAACTCCTTCATTACTATTAAAGAGGGAAAATTGATTACTGTTGCTACATCTGTTGTTACTTTGTGTATGTGTGTGTGTGTGTGTACACTGTGTTTGTGAGGGAATGTGAGATTTGACATTTTAGTATTGAAGTCATGAATATGGCATCTGTTTCTCAGACACTAGATTAATTTCGTTAAGTATTTGAGAGACTTAGTAAAAGAAAAAAATTCCTGCATCTCACAAGCTTTAATTGTTTTGTGCTTGGTCAAGTATTCATCTTCTTCTTCATCAAGCTCTGATTCTTCCAGCAGTTCTTCAGATTCTGAAGATGAGGTAATGTTTGCCTGTAATGATTCATGAAATAATATCTCTGATATCTTTAATGACAAGTGGAAGAAACCCATTATGAAATATCTGTTAAAAATGTTTACTTCCAGTTTTTGATTAATCATCCATAACTGAGAGTGCTGATATGAATAAATAACTAGGTATTTAAATATTGGTAAATGTGTTTTTTAGATTCCTAAATTTGTCTTGTTCATTTAAAATTATTAGTAGAAGAAATGGGTTTAAAAATCAAAAATTCTGTTTTAGCTAAGAATTACATGTGACTCATCACTTAACATTTTTTAATAAAACAAAGTGATGTAAGTTACATTTTAGATATTATTAAGTAAAACATATTTACACGCTGGTCCTTTCATTAAGTTTTGTTCATTGATTAAGTTTTGATGTTAATAAAATGCAACGATTATATTTTTGAAACAGAAAGCAAATATTTCTGAAATGTTTCATGTAGGATAAGAGACAAGGAAAAAGGAAAAAGAAAAAGAAGAGCCGTTCACATAAATCTTCTGAAAGTTCCATGTCAGAAACTGAATCAGACAGTAAGGTAAAATCATTTAAATGAGCAATATTTTGGATAGCAGACACTTAATTAGGTTCTTCTTTTAGTTCTTCCTGTCTTAAATTGCTCTCACTTTAGAAATGTGATACTGTTTTTGTACTTTGATGCTCTGTGTCACTTAATTGATGTACTTAATAATATTGTACATAGGGCATTTAATTGTTCTCTAAGTACTTTGACATGTAGGTCTCCACTTCTCGGCATTTTTATGACAGCTTTATGATAAAGCATGGCAGACATTATTTTTCCCATCTACATAAAAAATTTGTAGTGCAGATGAAAACATCTTGCTTAAATTCATACGGATCGTATTAGAATTGGAAGTTGAATCTATCTTCTAATATCTGATCCAGTGTCCTTTTTACTGTACTATACCTAAATCTGTTCTGTACTCTCCAGAATTATCAGATGCAATTAACTCTCAAACATTAGTGGTCATAAGAAATACATGCAGGTTATAATAAAAATGTGGATTCCTGGGCCCTATCTCCAGAGTCTGATTTAGTGAGTCCGATTAGGATCAGAAGTCTACATTTTAAACAAATGGTCCCTAGGATTCTGATGCAGTGCTGTCCATGGGCCACAATTTGACGAGCACTGTCCTGGGGTCCCAGGAGAACAAAGCAACTATTGATATATGGTTGTATGGCAGATATCTACTTGCCCTACTGAGACTTCTTTTGATAAAATGCCTGGCATATATAAAGTATTCAGTAGATGTTGCTTTTGTTTTTTAAAGCCGAAGAGCCAGTCCAATGATACTGATAGCTAACATTTATAGAATGCCTACTATAGATTGAGCCCACTTCTAAGCACTTGACTTGTTAACTCAATCCTCTCAACAGCCCTATGAAGTAGTTTTTTGTATATCCCACTTTATGGATAAGGAAGGCTCAGAGAGGTTAACAGCTAGCACTGAGGGATTCAAAAGTAGAAATTCTTGCCTCCACACTTTATAAGGAAGAGTAGGGAAATCAGATTGATGTCTGAGCATGGTGTGAATTAGAACTTCAGTGCATATGATCACTCCAGGTAAAAATTAGCAGTAGCATAAAGTCTTATTTTAAAATAAACCCTGTGGTTATACAGATAACGTCCGTTGTTTTAGGTGTACAGAGATTTGATATACAGCCAGATAAATGAAGAAGTCTCATTCCCTCATAAGCACGTGTATACACAACCTGTATTTCTCCCGTATTTTCAGAATAAAATTCTGGAAGTAAACTTTTTTCAATCATAGAGTAAATCACTTTTTTGGTATTTTTGTTCCTTCTGTCATAATGCTGTATCTTTCACATTTAAAATTGATATATATATTTTTTATTTGTTTAGGATAGTTTAAAAAAGAAGAAGAAGTCAAAGGATGCAACTGAGAAAGAAAAGGTAATTTATACTTTACAGTGCCCTAAGATACTTCATTTACTTCAAGAATTGCTTCAAAAAATTAACATTACAGCATTCCCCTTTTTACCTTAAAAGATTTCTTTTGCTTATTGAGTTCATTTTTGAAGGTAAAAGATCAGAAGAAGATTCCTGCAGAGAATTTGAATTTGTATAGATAAATGTATTATCTCAGTTTAAAATTCAAAATAATGAAGATTCTAAACATTTCCTTTGTTTCCTCAAGTCATTTTAAAGAAGGTCCTTTTAATGAAAGAACATGGACTTCTGTTTCAAATTGAGTGTACCATAGCTAAATTTGAAAACTTTTTTCTACTGTAAGTAGATGTTTTATCTTCATTTCTAGCTTATCTATACTTAATGCTTAATTTATCCCTACCTAAGTTTCTGGTTTATATTTTTAAATCTTTCTGATTATTAAAAATAAAAGCCTAAAGAAAGCAAGTACTAATAAAAGGAAAATAAAGACCAGTGTCACTGTATTTTATTCAGTCTTTTTATATAATTTCTTAAAAATTGAGGTGAAATTCACATAATATGCTATTAACCATCTTTAAATTACAGTTTGGTAGTATTTAGTGTATGTACAGTGTTGGGCGTTGATCACCTCTCTAGTTTCAAAACTTTTTCATCGGGCTTCCCTGGCGGCGCAGTGGTTGAGAGTCCGCCTGCCGATGCAGGGGACACGGGTTCGTGCCCCGGTCCAGGAAGATCGCACATGCCGCGGAGCGGCTAGGCCCATGACCCATGGCCGCTGAGCCTGCGCGTCCGGAGCCTGTGCTCCGCAACGGGAGAGGCCACAGCAGTGAGAGGCCCGTGTACTGCAAAAAAAAAAAAAACTTTTTCATCATTCCATTAAAAACAACCCATAGTCACTAAGTAATCAGTTTCCTTCTCCCCAACCACCCCCAATCCCGTGATAGCCTCTAATCGGCTTTATGTCTATGGATTTGTGTATTCTCGATATATAAAGGCAGTCTTACTATATGTGACCTTTTGTGACTGGCTTCTTTCACTTAGTATAATGTTTTCAAGGTTCATTCACGTTGTAGCATGTATCAGTACTTCATTCCTTTTTATGAATGCATATAATATTCCATTGTATGTATATACCACAATTTGTTTATCCATTCATTCATTGATGGACATTTGAGTTGTTTGTACCATTTGGCTAATGTGAATAATGCTGCTTTAAATATGCATGTTTCTGTATGGATGTATATTTTCATTTCTCTGGGATATATACCTAGACATGTTTTAGTTTTTTTTTAATCAGTTTGTAAATAAAAACCCATTAACACACTAAAAAGAGAAACCATATTGACAGAGTTGGTTTAATTAATTCCAAGGATTCAAGGATAAAAAATTTATTAATATAACTTGCCATATTAACTGGTCAAAGGAAAGAAACCGTGTGATTATTTTAATAGTTGCCAATAGGGTGTGATATAATTTCAACAGAACTTCCTGATTTTTCAAAACCATTATAAAATAAGAATAATTTGTTACTTTCATGTTTTAAAAAAAAAATTGTAAAACTAAAAACTGGCAATTTGCAAACATGAAATACTAAAAAAAAACTGCACTGTGATTTTTGAAGTACTTCAAGATATACAGAGTATAGAGTAATATACACATATATAAAAAATAACCCATATGTATACCAACTAGAATTAACAGATGGTTTAAATTTTGTCATAGTTGCTTCAGGTCTTGTTTTAGGGGAAAAAAAGAAGTCCCAGGCACTTTCTCCTTCCTTAGAGACAGCTGTTTCTGAAATTACTGTGCCTCCTTCCCATCCATATTTATACAGTTTTATTAACATAAGTATGTGTTCAGGTCTTCCCTGGTGGCGCTAGTGGTTGAGAGTCCGCCTGCCGATGCAGGGGACACGGGTTCGTGCCCCGGTCCGGGAAGGTCCCACATGCTGCAGAGCGGCTGGGCCCGTGAGCCATGGCCGCTGAGCCTGCGCGTCCAGAGCCTGTGCTCCGCAACGGGAGAGGCCACAGCAGTGAGAGGCCTGTGTACTGCACAAAAAACCCCCAAAAAACATAAGTATGTGTTCAGAAATAACTTAGAGTATTTTGTATTTTCAGAAGGGTGTCACCATGTTTCCTCTGAAGCTTATTTTTTTCTCTCAAAATTACTGTTGACATTTATCCTTGTTGATACTCTCAAGTTTGTTTCTTTGGCTTATAATATTCTGTTATTTTAACTCACCACAATTTGTATCTCCATTCTCCTGTTTGTGGACATCTAGGTTATTTTCATTCTTCAGTAATGCAAACAGGGCTGCAATGGCTATTTGTTATCCATTTCTCCTTTTCCTTAAGTTGTCATTAATTTTCTGAGGTATACCTGAGAGTATAACTTCTAGGTCCTAGGATATACATACGTTTCACTTGTCTACATTTTGCTTACCAAAGTGCTTGTTATTAATTTACATTTCTACTAGTAATGTGTGATAGTACCCTTGTTCCTCATACATACTTGTCACACTGTGAGACCTCCCTTTTTGCCAGTTCAGTGTGTAGAGATGTTTGAGCCCCTTTATTTGTTTATTAGCCATTCAGATTTCATTTTCTGTGAATTGCCTATTCATGGTCTTTGCCCATTTTTCTGTTTGATATTAATCTTTCTGATTCATAAGAGTTATATACTTTGGATGCTAATCTTTCAGACAGGTAGTTAACATCTTTTGATCTATGGCTTCTGTTAATCCTGTTTAGGGTGTCTGTTATAATCTTACGTGGTTTTAATTTTCAGTTATATGTATCAGTCATTAGTTTTAGCTCCATTTTTGTTTTAAATTTTTCTGAAAGTGCTAGGCAATGGAATACCTAATTAGAAAATATAGTGGAAGAAAATATTTCATTTATGATAGTAACAAAAAATATATAGGAAAATCTTAAAGAAGTGAGCAGGACTTATTTGAAGAAAACTATATAGATCTATTCAGAAACGTGAACATTTAATAAATGTTCCTGGGTATGACTTGCTCTGCTAGAAGTTAAAACATTTTTCATATGCTTTGATGAAAACAATGTGGTATGATCCAGGAATAGAAAAACAATGTAACAGTGTAGAGGCCAGGTAAAAATTTGTAAGTATTTGTGGAATTTAATATATGATAGAGGTGGCATTTCTTGGGCCAAAAATACTAGCCATTTGGAAAACACACAGTTGAGCACTCCTTAAGGCCAAATAAATTCCAGATAAGTGAAAATTCTAAATGTATGAAAATGCAACTAGAGCAAGACATGGGTGAGTATAATATTGGTATGGGAAAGGCCTTTACCTCAAATCTCATGAACTTCTGACCACATAATTCAAATTCTGAATGGCAAAAAAGACATATAGGGTATAAAAAATAAGCTGTCAACGAAGTTTAAATATAATGAACAGACTAAGAAACACTACTAGGAATACATACGACAAAAACTTGATCTTCAGTAATTAAGGGAAAG
>NW_006788963.1:519089-526115 GCF_000442215.2 Lipotes vexillifer
ATACCTCACATACACATAAAAATAGATGAAATACATGTTGAGGCAATTTTTAAAGAAAATATGAACTATATTCTAATAATCTGAGATTGATATGGCTGATAAAAGAATCTGATGAAGAGGCTTTTTGGTGAAGTGTGATTCATAAATGAATGAAATAAGAAACAATTTTTTTTTTTTTTTGCGGTATGCGGGCCTCTCACTGTTATGGCCTCTCCCGTTGTAGAGCACAGACTCCGGACGCGCAGGCTCAGCGGCCATGGCTCTCGGGCCCAGCCGCTCTGCGGCATGTGGGACCTTCCCGGACCGGGGCACGAACCCGTGTCCCCTGCATTGGCAGGCGGACTCTCAACCACTGCGCCACCAGGGAAGCCCTTTTTTGTTTTTGGCGAAGAAACAATTTTGAGGGTTATGGGAGAGTGAGAAAATCATTTGGATGAAGGCTGCTTTGGTCTTTGATTTAGTCATTATTAAAGATTTTGCCCTCACGTACCCTTTACTATATTTCAACTTTGTTTTTAATAGCGAGGAACTCATATGCCTGCCCTCCAGAAGGAGATGGGTTGAGTAAATTGTGGTATCTACTTTCAGTGGTATATACTTTCAGTGAATGTCAAAGGCAGCCAAAAATGATGGTGTAGTTGGCATGGAAAGATACTGTTGGGTGAGAAGAGTGGGTTCCAAACAAGTATTTATGTAAAATTGTACATACACAGAGATGTTTCCCAAAATCCCTGTAGTGGGATTTTGGTGAATTTTCTTAAAATGAACATTTATAATTTCTACCAAAATAATAAAGCTGTTTGCAGAAACATCACCTGTAATCTACCACATATATCATCACTGTTCATTTCTTTTCTTGTTTGTTTATATCTTCAAAATTGGGTTCATGCTATGTAAAAGTTTTATGTCATTTTTTTCTCTGTAAGATTAAGTGGTGAGCATTTTTTCCTTTGTGTGGTTTTGTTTTTGTTGTTATGAACTACTTCATATGTACCGATGAAGCATATAGAAAAAATAAAATGACAACCATCATACTCACTATGCAGCTTTAATAAATCTTAACATTCTGTCATATTTGTTTCAGATGTTTTCAGAATGTTTTATTTCTTTTTTTTTTGGTACTTTATTTTTTAATTTATTTTCTTTTATTTTTTGGCTGCATTGGGTCTTCGTTGCTGCACGCGGGCTTTTCTCTGGTTGCGGCGAGCGGGGGCTACTCTTCATTGTGGTGGGCAGGCTTCTCATTGTGGTGGCTTCTCTTGTTGGGAGCACAGACTCTAGGTGCACGGGCTTCAGTAGTTGTGGCACACAGGCTCAGTAGCAGTGGCTCGCGGCTCTAGAGTGCAGGCTCACTAGCTGTGCCACAGTAGCTGTGGCACATTAGTTGCTCCGCAGCATGTAGGATCTCCCCGGACCACGGATCGAACTGTGTCCCCTGCATGGGCAGGCAGATCCTCAACCACTGCACCACCAGGGAAGTTCCCAGAATGTTTTATTCCTTTAAAAATGTTTTATTCCTTAAAATATGTATTTAAGCTCCTAAGTACTCCTCCCCAGAATTATACATTTTCTCATCATTAAATACTTAGAGATTAAGTTTTGTTTTGTTTTTTAATGTGAATTTAACTCTTTAAATGCACTAAGGGAACTACGGTGCAGAGACCTTTTTAGGCCATCACAAATAATTACCTGTTGATTTTCTTTTCTGTAGCACTAGGCCTGTCTGATCCAACCCAGGCTAGAAACAAAAAGAGTTAAACTGCAAAGGACCCAAATCTTATACCATATGTTTTCCTTAACTCTTTAAAACTTCATCACGTACAATTAAAGAAAATAAGGAGGATATTACATCTAAATGGATGTATAGGTATTTCTTTTCAAGTTATTTAATAAAAGCATTGCTTTATTGGAATTAGAAACTGATTCCTGATCATTGTCACCAATTTTAGATGTTTCTAAAATGAAAATGGATAATTTTTGTGATAATTGGGAAAATTCTTAAATAGAACTTAAAACGTAAAATTCGTGTGGCATTGTATTATATCTCAGTCGGCATACATGTATTTATTTTTCATAGGACATTAAAGGACTCAGCAAAAAAAGAAAGATGTATCCTGAAGATAAACCTTTATCATCTGAGTCCCTGTCAGAATCAGATTATACTGAGGAGGTAAGTCTATAATCAAATCCATTTTCTTTACTTTAAAATATTTAGTTATTTGATTTAATAAATACGAATTAGTAAAAAAATTTCATAAGATATTTGATTTACTCACTTTTCTAATATGTAAAAGAGACGCCATTTCAGAATAAGTTTTGTATTTTTACGGAAAATAGTAATGTGGCTTTTATTTTGAGAATCGTATTCCCAGATACCTTTCCAATCTGAGATCTTTTATTTTTACTCTACTAATGTTTTCTTTTTACTACCATTTTGATGACATGAAAGATACTGTATAGCATGTACCATATTAAAACCCAAGCATTCCCTTGTTTTTGTTTGGCGCTACTCCTTTTTTTTTTTTTTTTTTTTTTTTTTTTTTTTTGCTGTACGTGGGCCTCTCACTGTTGTGGCCTCTCCCGTTGCGGAGCACAGGCTCCAGATGCTCAGGCTCAGCGGCCGTGGCTCACGGGCCCAGCCTCTCTGCGGCATGTGGGATCTTCCCGGACCGGGGCATGAACCTGCATCCCCTGCATCGGCAGGCAGACTCTCAACCACTGCGCCACCAGGGAAGCCCTGGCGCTACTCTTTAGGGAGTAGAAAGGTGATACGGTGGAGCAGAAATGTTGACATGACCTCAGTTTTCCTATCCATAAAATGAAGGAGTAGAATTAGGTAATCTGTACAGTCCTTTTCAGCTCTAATATCCCTGTCTTAGATTTTGTATTCTCTTGTAATTAGAGTCCATTTTTAGTTAATTTTAGGTTTATAAGTTATCTTTGAAGTATTTCTCTGCTTAGACTTGATTTCCTCATTTGTAAAATAGGACCTCTTGTCCCCATTTGTAGCAATATTTTGTAATACTCCTTTAATGAAGTTTGTAGCTAATATAGGCTACCTGTACACATTTTTATATTAGTATCTCCTAAAGAAATAAAAATGAATACAAGAGAATAATATATAATTTTATAAAATTATATTTCTATGCATAAGTACTTGCACCTAATAACATTAGAAGACATAAAATATTAAACTGTGACAAAATTCAGGCTGTAGCAGGTACGTTGACCTATGCCCTTCAAAAGCCGTACAATAGCATTGTCACCAATGACATTTTCCAAAATGGTGGACAATTCCCAGTAAAGCTCTGAATGAAACAAAATACAGTCTTCCCTCTATTTATATGATATAGCTATTCTGGGACATCCACTGTACTGTCATCCTTCGATATCTGCAGGGAATTTGTTCCAGGACCCCTGTGGATACCAAAGTTCACAGGTGCTCAAGTCTCTTATATAAAATGGCGTAGTATTTGCATCTAACCAACGCACATCCTCCCATACACTTTAAATTATCTCTAGAGTACATCTAATACCGAATACAATGTAAATGCTATATAAATAGTTGCTGGCATGTGACAGAGTCAAGTTTTGCTTTTTGAAACTTACTGCAATTTTTTTTCCCCAAATATTTTTGATCCATGGTTGGTTGAATCCATGGGTGCTGAACCCACAGATACGGAGGGCCGACTGCATCTTAAAACCCAGTACAAAATACTTTGTGTTCATATTGTAATAAACTTAGATTTTATATTATAATTGGGTCCATTATATGAATGTCAAGCAGGCGATTCTAAAGTTAACTTCCAGGCTCCCTGGACATGGCCTGATGGCACTCCCTGTCCTGGCCCCACCCCCTCAGTCACAAGAATAACCACCAGAAATAAGGATTGCATTCTCCAAGTTCTTTCAGGAGAGAGCTACCGCTTCCATTGAAAGTTAGTAGTCTTTAATGCTTCTGTGTTCTATTCCTGCAGTCTATTTTAGTTTATTTGTGCTATTCTTAGTTACATTTTCATGTACTTAACATACAGTAACCTAGCAGATAAACCAAACAATTCAATATTTCGGCAATTTTTGTGCTTGATTATTGTATTAATTATGTTTGTCTTAATATAAAATATGTTACATTTGGATTTAACATTAATACACATCAGCTTTAGCAACTTTGAATTTAATGTAAATCCAGTGTATCACACTTCAAAATATTGAAATAAAATATTAATGGGGTAATAATTGTTACTTGAAAAGATTTTTATCAGTTCATTGATACTGAGTACACTATATATATAAAGCCACCATTTGTTAAACACCATAGGTAAGAGAAATACCTACTGTATTCCAGGCATTCCCCCTTGAGGGTGGACATTACCTACATTTTACAAAGACGATGAAACTGAGGGTAATACATAGCAGAGGTAGGGTTCAGAGCTTGGTCTGTTTTATTTGAGAGCCCATGTATTTTATCTACTGTACCTCACTGCTGTTTTTAGGTGGTGAAAGAAAATCTAAGAGAAGCCCTCTAGAGATTTAATTTTCTTTCCTTTAAATGTTTTTCATTGAATCCTCATTGTGATATAATAGAGGTTTGAGGTACAATAAGGCATTTAAAATGTTATTTGATTGTGAAAAAAAGGTTTTTTACATAAAGGTATATTAGTGAATGAAAAAAATGCCTTGGAAATTGCATATTTATCTTCTGTTCTCCACAAAAATTTTAATTTTGTAGATACGAGCAAAAAAGAAGAAAAGCAGTGAAGAACGAGAAAAAACAACAGCAAGTATCACTTATGTTTTTACATGACAACAGTGTAGCTGTTTTTAATATAAAATTAGTCATTGTGAAGCATGATTGCACTTACTAGAACTAAATAAATACTTATTGGGAAAGGTGTGGTGTTCAGCAGCTTCACTTAATGGGTTGGAGAAAATTAAATTGGCTCAGAGGAAAGGAAGCATATCCTGATAGCAAACACCTCTGTTTCATTTTCAGTATTTTACTGTTAGAAATGTAAGCTTAAACTGTTGTTTGACTTTCTTAAGCTGTAACAGGAAGTATGAGAGTAAAGTATGGTGACTCCCTCCATCTTCGACAGTAGATACTCCCAGATCTGCCAAACCTGGTAATAATAGAAAAAGACTCATGAAGCGCACGCTGCAATGAAAAATAAGCAGCAATGTTACAACATAAATGATTCACTAATAAAGATGATTCTTTCAATCATTTCTAAAGCCAGCTCTGCTATTATGCAGGTTGAGAAGTAGAAAGAGGAGAATAGGAAAGTGGAAGTGGTATCCAATGAGAAGCAGACCAACCTAGAGAAAGTCTGTAACAAATTATCAAGGAGAAATGCAGATCATATCAGCAAAGTAATTTAGGAGCACCCACATAAGTGTGGGCTATGGCCTTTGAAGGCATTTTCTTAGGAGTAAAAGAAAAATGAGAACAGCATCATTTGTAGGTTTGAGAGTAACTGCCCCTTCCCAGAATGTCCCTGACTCTTAAAACGAGGGTCCTTCTCTGAGAAGGTTCACCTGATAGTGTGTGATTCAGAAGTAACATTTTATATGCTTCAAGACCAAGGAGACATTTAAGAGACTTTTCCTGAGTGGGAAAATAATTTGGGTGAAGACTGCATCTTTGGTTCATATTTTTAAGACATAAAGTTAATTTTGGATAATTCTAATTTATATTTGGATACTTTACTGTTTCATGCATTCAGCTAGCATGTATTTATTAAGCTTCTCTATGCAGGCACTGTTCTGTCTTGGTAGAGCTGTTATAATGGAGTACGAGATAGATAAGAGTGTGACAAATGAGAGGCTGACTCAGGGAGAGAAAGCCTCTTTGAGGATGTAAAATTAAGCTGAAATCTGATTTACAAAAAAGAGCGAACCATTAGAAGATGAAAGATAGAATATCCTAGACAGAGAGAAGAGCTCAGGACCTATGGTGGGAGTGAGCTTGTTATGTTTGAAGAAGTGAAAAAAGGTAGGCTTGGCTTACACATAGTAGATAAAGAGGATAGCATATAATGAGGTCGGGAAGTAAGCAGAGGCCATCTCACAGAGCACACTATTTAGGTTTTAATCAAAGCAAACAGGTGACCTAAATCAACTTTACATTTTAAAAATATTTTGGCAGAAGTGATGACTGGACCTAAATGAGGAATGCTGTTGTTTGTATTACAGTGGTAGTGATGGAGATGGACTGGCATGATGGATTTGAGATATGTTTTGGCCTTAGGTGGTAGGACTTGCTTGGTGCTTCAGGGGTGGAGAGTGGAGTTAAAGAGTAGAGTCAAAGATAGTTTAGATTGTTTGGCTTAAACAATATGATGAATTAGCGGTGTCATGCACTAAGATGGTTGAGAAAGGATTTGGAGGGAAAAATTAAGCATTTTTAATAACTAGCATGGTAGAGCTAGTAATAAGGCACTTGCAGTCTTGGGTTGAGAGCATAGGACTGGATATAAAGATTTGCTCTCTTAAGTGGTATTTAAAGCATGTTACTGGGAGAGCATGTGGAAAAGAAGGGAAGGAAGCCCACAAAGGTTGAGCAGAGGAAGAAGAACCAGCAAACAAGGTCTTTGTGATAGAAGGAAAGCAGCAGAGTGAGGTGTCATGGAAGCCAAGAAGAAAAGTGTTTTAAGAACAGAGTGGCCAACTATCCTTTTATGAAAAAGTAACCTATACCCAAAACTTATTTTTAAAAGCCCAGATATAAGATTTTGGACTCTCTAAAAGTCCCTGCGTACCTGGGCTCGTAATGAAAAGAACAGTGAAAGTTTGTTAGTGTCACAAAGTGGTAGAGGCCTTAGGGAAGGCGGGGGGATGGAAGTTCTAATAGATAAGGAGATGGAGAGGAAGTTTTATTTTTGCCACCCTTATATTAAGGCTCTTGCCTTTTCTTTTTACTTCTCCTGAATATCAACAACTAGTATATTATTTGATACTACATTTCCACATATCTGTTTCTAAAAGTTCTGCCTTCTCTTTTACATCAGAAAGTCAAGAGAGTCAGGG
>NW_006788963.1:526125-528141 GCF_000442215.2 Lipotes vexillifer
TAGTCACAGTATGACTACTTTTACTAGGCCTCAGTGGCGTTTTCCTCTAAAAACCAAGCGTCCATTTTTCTAAGCTAAATATACTTTTCAACTGTACGTCAGTATTTTGTACCAGATAGTTGTTAACGTAATAATTAAAGTAGCGCTACCAGTCTAAGCAGTACCTAATACCTGTTCCTGTTTACTTAAAAGTAGCAGGTTTAATGTGTTCTCTAAAAGCTATCATTTTACAAACAATTGTGTTTTGCTGTGGTATGATGATTCCTTTGCAGTAACTAAAATGATTTCACCTTTAAAAATTAGATAACATGAAGTATAACAGTTGATACCATAATTCAGTTGAATTTATTTTCTACAGGAAATTTTGTTAGAAGCTACATTAATGTGCTACTGACTTAGAGTTTTCCTTATCTTTTGAAAATTGACAAGCACTCTCTTAGTCCTCATACAATATTATTGAGACTTTTCGAGAAATGTTTTCAGTAGCTTACTTGTTTGTGTGGATTGTTAGAAATAACTATACATAGTAGATTAGAAGTACCATGGTGAAGTTGTTTTTAATTTGCAGATTTTCATGTAGCTATGTCTAACATGGAACTATCTTTTCAGGAAAAAACAAAAAAGAAAAAGAAGCATAAGAAACACAGTAAGAAGAAGAAAAAGAAGGCTGCTAGTTCAAGTCCTGACTCACCATAACATTAAGAAGAATCAGGATTCACTTATAAAGAAAGTGCAATGTCTAAGGAAATATCAACTGTGAAAATTACGACATATTTACTAAATTGCATGAATTTTCTTGTTTTTAGAATTATTCCTGGACTATCAGTAGCCACTCAGATGCCGCTGTGTGAAAGGGCCATAATTGTTGCCTGCTGCTTGAACATCTGTTTTTTTCTCTTCCAGTGCTTTATAACTGGGAGATAACACACTGCAGTCATACTAGTGGTTAAGATATTTGGGAATAAAGTTAATATTTTTGACTAGAAGTATCTAATGATAAATCAACAGAAACTGAATCTGGATACATCATTAAGATGTAATCAGAGATGACCAGATGACTCTAGTTAACATTTTTGAAGTAGGGATTACGATGATGTTTCAAAATCCTTACTCTGTAGATAAGCGTATTTTAATTTTTTCCCCTTGTATACTTTTGTTTACCTGGGGAAGGAGCTTTTAGGGGTGGGGGTGGGGTTTGATATCACTTCAGCTAGCAGAATAGCGTGCCTTTATCCTCACACGTCTTATTTTTGTGGACACAGTAGCCATGCTTCATGGGGAGGTCAGGGCCGGGTATGGCAGTCTTGCCCTTTACTGAGCTTAGTGACATCGTTGGACTCTGTCGTATGCTACTTTGAGTGAACCAGAGAAATAGCCTTTTGCAGCATGAGAATGCCCCAAAAGCTCTGGGATTTACCTCCACTTCAATAATACTGAATGTTTTTTAGCATTAGAATGTGTTATAACATTTGAACTAATTTTGACTACACTTTGGCTTCGAAAAGGAATCATTTCAAATGACACTGGTACTTTTTGAACTTGATAGCTAAAGATTCTAAAATGCATGTTTTATACTGTTAGGTTTTAACCAGTCAGGAAAATTTTATGTAATCAGTGATAGTTCCTTTATTTTTTGTATGAGTTTTGTTTAGGCTGTAATGTTTAGCTTTTTATTAACTCCTTATTCTTGCTATTCTAAATTCCTTACTGTGTTTAACAGCATACTTGCCAAGATATTTAGCATGTAAAAAGCAGGTTTTTGATTTTTTTTTTTTTTTTTTTAACAGCTTCATATTGAAGCTGAGACTTAACCATAAATAAGTTGAGTGACAGGCCTGGTATGCTGTGTCTTGTTACACAAAACTATTGCCAGAATCTTAGTAAATATAACGTTTTAAAGGTTTGTCTTTGTATATTCACAATGGATTATGACAAGTTAAATTTAAGTGAGAATTACATGTTTGCTTTTCCTGTGTCATATTTTACTAAGATTTTGTGCCTCATGTCTCCTGCTGA
>NW_006788963.1:528151-530921 GCF_000442215.2 Lipotes vexillifer
ATTGTTTACTAGTAATGTTAAAAAGAATTGATAAATCATTTTCACTTTACATTTTTATATAATCAGGTAACATGAAATATAATTTGATGTACAATTTTGCCTGTTACAGAGGGTGTGCTAACTATAGTGGTATATGCGCAAGACATTTTGGCATGACAAGCTGAATAAATAGCTATTTTACTTAAAAATAGCTGTGTTCTTATCAGCTCCCTTTGAGTCTCAAGTTATAAAGATTAAGGAACACTACTAGGTGTTAAATGCTAGGTGTATAAGTCATGTCCCCAAGTTTTTAGCCATAAAATATAATACATTTCTTGGTAAATTTTACGCTTAAAGCTTCATAATCTTTCCTAATAAAAGAAATCTAGGGCTTCCCTGGTGGCGCAGTGGTTGAGAGTCCGCCTGCTGATGCAGGGGACACGGGTTCGTGCCCCGGTCCGGGAAGATCCCACATGCCGCAGAGCGGCTGGGCCCGTGAGCCATGGCCGCAGAGCCTGTGCATCTGGAGCCTGTGCTCCGCAACAGGAGAGGTCACAACAGTGAGAGGGCCCGCGTACAGCAAAAAAAAGAAAAAAAAGAAAAGAAATCTGTAAGCTCTTGAGTACACAGCAAGTTTGGGAGACATTTTTTATCCAAAAAGAAGTTCCTCAGAATTGTTCGTGAAAATGCTAAAAGATAAGGTTATCAGGTTATCTGTTAATCAGTTTTGCCATGACATAAAAGTGTACCTTTGCAGACTGGTCCAGTATATGATGATGATGTCCCACTAGAAGCAGCAGTTCATTTTATTAAACTGGAAAAGAAGGTGATTTGGCAAAAATTTTATTCTTTCCAGGTTGTGTTGACTGCCTGGGAAACACCTTTTTCATTATTCTTCTTGTGGTAGCCTTAACAGTTTTCTAATAAGGTATACAAAGAAAATTTGACCAGGTGATATTATGTGCAAGTTAATAACATCTCTTTCTCCACCAAACCACCCTTTTACTTGAATAATTATATACTAATTTTATAAACACAAAGCATGTTATTTGGATAATGATGCCTCGGTAACTGCAACAAAATTGATGAATGAGTAGGAAAATTGAATTTATACCTGGTGCTATCTTTTTCTGGTGGTTTTGGATTCCTTGGGTTGCCCTTAGTATGTTTAGGTGTTTTAAATACCCTAAGAGTGTCTTGAATTTATCTTATCCAGAGTATAGATTTGTATTCCTCCAGTCAAGATGTGTTAAAAGCCTATTGCCTAATTTTCTTTAATTTTACAGAGAACAGTAGACTAGCCACCAAGAACAGTTACTAAAAATTGTCAGTTTTCAACTTAAAATCTATGAACGTTTGGTATTTCCTTAAACGTTTGGGGAAACTTTTTTTTTTTTCCCCAGTTGTATTTGCCTTTTTTTTTTTTTTTTTTTTTTTTTTTTTGCGGTACGTGGGCCTCTCCGTGCTGTGGCCTCTCCCGCTGCGGAGCACAGGCTCTGGACGCGCAGGCTCAGCGGCCATGGCTCACGGGCCTAGCCGCTCCACGGCATGTGGGATCTGCCCGGAACGGGGCACGAACCCATGTTCCCTGCATCGGCAGGCAGACTCTCAACCACTGCGCCACCAGGGAAGCCCTGCCTTATTTTAAAATTTGTTTTTATGTGTTATTTAAAATTTAGTAAGAATACAGTGTCCTAAATTCTAAAAATCATTTTTGTACTTTTTTTTTTGCCTTGCCACAGTGAAGGCCAGCAGACATACACAAGAAGATGTTTGTTCTTTATACCAGGATTTGACAATGGACATGAGAACAGTTGCCATCTTGCCCAGCTTTGGCATAATCATACCATGTTTTCCTAACCAGTCAGTCAGATAAGTTGGAGGGGTAAAAGTGAGGGGTTTTACATTTCTCTAGAAGCTCCCAGGTTGAGGCCTCTGTTTGCTTATTATGAGAAGGTGCTTGGTCAGAGTTTTCAAAGGAGGTTATAACCTTTGAAGGAGCTCTTCGTAGCCTGGGAATTTATTTTATTTCTACTTAAAGAATCAGGTCTTTATAGTCTTACTTAGTTATTATGTGTTCATCCGTAAACATTTTCAACTCTAGAATTTGTGCTCAAGAAATATAAGTGGCAATAATATCAAATACCACTTTAAATGGTATTTAGCCCCAAAGAAGAGATAAATGTTGGAATTGCTGTAGTATTTCAGATCACATCATTAATGAAATCACTGCATTTATACTGAGTGGTAACAATCATTGTTGCATATTTTTCCAATTACTTGAGAACCTTCTGTGTTTGGTTGCTGGAATGTTGCCATGGTCACGTTCTGTGCTGGGTATGGAGTGGTGCACTGTGGAATCAGTGGCAACCCAGGACACCCAGGCTTGGAATTAGGCTATCTGAGAAGACTGCATTGTGTTGAAGCCACACTTGACATGGACCAGAAGGTTCTGAAGAAACTGGTGGAATCCATCAGTAATACTGTCAAGAGCTGTAAGTACTGACCAAATATCCAACACTGCCTGAACATATTCAATCAAATAGAAACGTTGGTAGACATACTAGTTGGACCTTAACAAGTGCTTTGTAACCCCAGAAGTAGAGTTGCTCTATTTTCTATCTAATATTTTGGCCATTAAAAAAAAATAGCGGGGCTTCTCTGGTGGCGCAGTGGTTGAGAGTCCGCCTGCCGATGCAGGGGACGCGGGTTCGTGCCCCGGTCCGGGAAGATCGCACATGCGGCGGAGCGGCTGGGCCCGTGAGCCATGGCCGCTGAGCCTGCGTGTCCG
>NW_006788963.1:531054-540825 GCF_000442215.2 Lipotes vexillifer
GCCTGTGCTCCGCAAATGGGAGAGGCCACAACAGTGAGAGGCCCGCATAACGCAAGGAAAAAAAAAAAAAAAAAAAAAAAAAAAAATAGCAAGTGAATGATTATCCCTGCGCTTAACACTGAAAATATTTTAATCATCAGATGTCCTAAAATATATTGCATATGTGGGAAGACTAGCATGAGAATTTACATGACATCATAAATGCTAAAGGATTATCAGCCAACCAAGTACTGATTTTATTAATGGTCTGAAATTTAACCAGATTCCAAAGTATAAAGGTGTACTTTGGCAACTTCCCTGAGTTCTCTGGCACAAAAGCCATAGAGGCAGATGATTGCTGTACTTAACAGTATTGATAGAGATACATAAGATACTTCAAATGTTGAAGAAATATGGTGCTTTTGCACATGGCAAGTGTTTATTAAAACTGAGCTAATTTCACAGATTTTTTTAGTAATCCTTGCCCTGCCAGACCTTAAAAAGTAATCTTGTGAATTTTTGTTTCTCAAGCCTGGCCACAAGCAATCCTGACTGATAATTCTAAGAATTTGTTTTTATACTTTAAGGAAATTACTTTTATTTCAGCCGGCTTTGCAGCCTCATTATTGGGTGCTTCCATTTTCCATTGTGTGACCTTGGCAGGATAGTCACCGCCTTGTCTGAGAATCTCATTGTGGACATAATTCAGTTTTTTCTTTTCTCAGTTGGATTTTAAATGATCTAAGCTCCTCAAGCACTTCTGGGCCCTGTTTTCCCATCCTGCTGTTATACTACCCTTTAACATCCATCCGGCAGATTTAACCAATATTGAATATAGTAAGAAATGCCTGCTGTCATGTGCTACTTTCTTAATAGCCTGAGTTTTATAACATTCAAAAGGAAGTTTTGCATGCTTTAAAAATCTGACTCCTCTCCCCATCCTAATGAAATTATTTTTAGCAGTGTCTGCTACCCATATGTGTGTTTAATACCATTATTTGTTATTTGAAAGCAGTTTCTGAAATAGTCTGTAGATATGAGTATGTAATACTTGATGAGACCCATATCCCTTATAGTCTACTACAAAGAAGATAACTTATAGCTGTTTGAAAAAAGGAATAAGTTGCATTCCTTTCTTTTTGCAAAGTTTTTGACACTTAACTGATTCTTAAGTTACTGTTGAAAGTTCAGGCCCTAAATACTGAAACAGCTATTGACCAGTATAGCCAGATTACTAGATTTCTAACAGCTGATGTTTATTGAGCTCTTCATTGGCAAGACAGTGCAAAATGGTTTATGTTCATCATCTTTATTCTCAGAATAAACCCAGTGAGGTAGGGAATGTTATCCATGTTTTCAGGTGAGGAAACCTCATCTTAGAAATCTGTTTGTGTAAAGCTAACAGTGGACTTTTCTTGTTGAGGCCAAGCTAGTCTGATGCAGAGTCTGCACTCAGTGTTTATTTTTCAAATTAATCCTACTGATCAGCATTATAGTCCCTCATGGTCTTTCTGTACAGTGTTTTCCCATAGTAAGGGGACTATTAAAATTTGTTCAAATCAGTTTAGTTCTTGAGTCCTTCTCGTTGAGACCAGGATAGACACTGGTCCTCTCATGACTAGAATTTGGTTATTAATGGGTAGGAGAGGGAAGGACTAAAAAGCTAGTGCTGCCTTGACCTTCTCAAGAAGGGACTGTCTATTTCTCTTGGTGTACAAAGTTCTAATAATTGCTCTATGTGGCAGAAAGTTGAAGTGATTTTTCCTGGGCTTTGCTTTAGAGCTTCTTGTTAGCCCCTCATGTGCCACATGGCCTCTTTCAGTCCAAGCCACTACCATTGCATACTCTACTCTCAGATCCTCAGCCGGTTTATCCTCAGTCCAATAGCTACATTTGACTATTCAAATGTAAATTAAAATTAGGTAGAAGTTAAAATCCAGTTTTGGTCACACAAACCATTTTTCAGGACTTAGCAGCCACATGTGGGTTGTGGCTACCAAATTGGACAGCACAGACAGAATATTTCCATCATCTCAGAAAGTTCCGTTAGACAGTGCTGCTCTGGAGTCATGCAAATAAATCTATTTCCTTTTCCAAATAATAGCCCTAATCTGGTGGGAGAGGCAGATAATTACCTCAGAGTATAGTACATGGCTTCATGGTGTGTGTAACCTATGTGTTCTCATAGGGCCCCATGCTTAGTTTAATTCTCTGCTAACACTGACTTAAAATTAATTTTTTAAATAAGGGGCCTGCATTTTCCTTTTGCATTGGGCCCACAAATTCTGTAGTTGACACTGGCCACGTACCTCTTATTTGTAGTATGGTAGGAGTATTTCCACCATCAGAATCACCTAAAGGTTGATACTGAAGATGCAGATCCCGGAGTACCACCCTTAGTATAGTAAAAAAAAAAAAAATCTCTGGAGGTGGGGCCAGGCATCCAGATTGTTAGCTCTGTGTGTTCTTAGACACTGAAGTTTGAGGGTCCTGATCAGAATTGTCTTTTCCACTTGAAACTTCAGTTCTGTCAGCCAAATGTCAGTCCCAGTTTGATTGATGGTGAGTTGGGAATTGACCCAGTCTTTTTCACACAGATTGTCATTTTTATACTTAGGTACATTAACGAACTTTTTTAAAGATAAGAGAAGAACTTTAAAATTATTCCTAGTAATTTCATGTGGTTTGATTCAACTGATCATTTTGGCATCTCAAGGTTACTCTGGAGCTTGACTCTCATCCAGCGTATTCCTTAAAGTGATTGCTTATCATTTATTTAGCAAACATGTATCGAGAGCCTTCCACTGTACTAGGCACTACTGGTTACTGAATAGGTATTAACATAAGAATAAGAGATTTTGCTAAAATCCCAAGTATTTTGTGAACTGCATTTCTCTGATTCATTCTTATCAAGTAGAGGAAATAGTTAAATGTAGTATGATTTGACCTTGTGAATTCATGAGCCTGTCTTTTCTGAGCACTCATGAGTTTTTAATACAACTGATCAACTCCTTTAGGACTCAGCCCAGGACCACCTAAGGGCCCATTACTCCAGTATTTGGCTTTTTCTGTATTTGTGAGACCTAACATGGGCCACGATGTGTGCATACGTAGGTTAGTGTACGTACATATTTCCTAGCTATGTCTACTAAACAGGCTTAGAAATATTAGCACCCCAATAGTGATTAGCATACCCAGTGACTAGACCTTGGTTTCTAAATACCAAACTAATAAAAGAACCAGATTTCCTTGAAAAAATAGCTGAACAGAGCATAAAGGAAAAACCTACACTACTCTTGCTTTAACATCACTACCATACTCACAGTACTCCAACTGTGTGGGGATTTCTCCCAGCAAACAGTTCTCTGTGACATTAGCTGGGTGTCCCTACAATTTAACTCAATTCTGACACTACCTGGAGAGTGTCAGATTCTACCGGTTAAGAGTTCAGTCCTACAAGACTGCTTCTCACCAGATGCCAATCACAAGTCCAGGTTGTTACCTGTGCTTCTGACCAACTGGCTATCAGTCAGAGGTTCCCACGACCCCCTCCTTGTGTTCAATTAGTTTGCTGGAGCAGCTTACGGAACTCAGGAAAGCAGTTTACTCTCTAGATTACCAATTTATTATAAAAGGATATAATTGGGAATAGCCAGATGGAAGAGATGCATAGGGCAAGGTATGTGGTAAGGGGTGTAGTTTCCAGGCTTTCTCCAGGCACCTTTGTGTGGTCACCAACCCAGAAGCTCCCCAAACCCCATTCTTTGGGGATTTTTATGGAGGCTTTATCACATAGGCATGATAGATCATTAAGTCAATTTCCAGCCCCCCTCTGGAGAAGGGGTGGGGGCAGGACTAAAATTTCCAAGCTTTTGAACATAGCTTGGTTTTTCTGGTGACCAGCTCCCGTCCAGGAACAACCAGCAGTCACCTCATTAGAACAAAAGACATTGCTATCAACAAGGAAATGGCTAAGGGATTTAGGAGCTCTGTGCCAGGAACCAAGGGCAGAGACTTTTTTTTTTTTTTCCTGTTATCTCACGCAGGGATAATACAAGGTGAGCCTGGCAAGTAGTGCCAGAAAGCAAGGCAGTGTTCCAAAAGCAAAAGGATGAGGGTATGTGAAAGAGGAGTCAACCTGAAAACTCCCAATGGCCAAAGCTGAAACAATTTGGGCAGCAAAATTAGTAGCACAGTATTGGTCTAAAATAAATATATGTGACTGCATACTGAAAGAATTGAATAAATAAATGGAAAAGAGACAAATCTTCCTTAGAATAAATTTAATAGTATAAATACTTTCCTAAGAAGTGGAGCTTAATTCCCTTTACCTTGAGAGACTGGCTTCTAAAGAATAGATGATGGAAAGGGAAAGTAGTATCAATAGATTCAGTGGAGAAACCTGTAGACTCACTTAACCGAGTGATCGAGGTTATCAGCAGTGATAGGTCATGTTATTGATAATACCGTGTATCTCCTGATACATGACAAGAACAGCACTTGTAGTATTCTTCCCCAAAACACAGTCTAATGAGGAAAACCTTAGGCAAACCTAAATTGAACTTATGCAAAATAAAAAATGTCAAGGTCATAAAAAGGATTAAGACTGAAAACTCACAGGTTGGTGGAGACATGACAACCAAATGGATCCTGGATAGGATCCTAGAACAAAAAAAAGGACATTAGTGGAAAAACTGGTGAAATCTGTAATTTAGTTAATAATAATGTGCCAACGTTAGTGTTTTAGTTTTTTTTGTTTTGTTTTTATTTATTTTATTTATTTATTTTTGGCTGTGTTGGGTCTTTGTTGCTGCGCACGGGCTTTCTCTAGTTGCGGCGAGCGGGGGCTACTCTTTATTGCAGTGTGCACGGGCTTCTCATTGCTGTGGCTTCTCTTGTTGCGGAGCACTGGCTCTAGGCGCGCGGGCTTCAGTAGTTGTGACAGGAGGGCTCAGTAGTTGCAGCTCACGGGCTCTAGAGCACAGGCTCGGTAGTTGTGGTGCATGGGCTTAGTTGCTCCTCGGCATGTGGGATCTTCCTGGACCAGGGCTCGAACCCATGTCCCCTGCATTGGCAGACGGATTCTTAACCACTGCGCCACCAGGGAAGCCCAGTGTTTTAGTTTTGACAAATGCACCATGGTTATGTTGTTAACATAAGATGTTAAGAGGGAGAAACAGAGAAGAACCCTACTATTGCATCTCTTACGTAAATTAAAATTATTCCAAGCTAAAAAGTTTAATAAATAACACGGGCCAATCTCTAACATATCAACACCATTCTCATTACCCACAATTTCTCAAGTATCATTTACAGTGGTTCCTTGACCATATGTGTAAGGTCTTTAGATATAATGAAATGTGAGCTGTATGGATAAAACTCAGAAAAATTTACTAGCTTCTGCAGATTGTGTCTAAATTACTTGATCGTTTTGTTTGATGACTTGTCAGTATGTAACCCAGAGCAGCTGCTGACTCTGAAACCTCGCTTTCTTCAGGGATCCATTTTCACAATGCTGTTGCACTCAGATGTTGATTCTCCATCAGAGTTGAGCAGGGCTAGTTTCAGGAAAGCATTAATATACTATACACTCCATACAGTGTGTCCACACCTGAAGTTCTTTTTTCTTCATATTCCATAAAAGAAAAAAAAACACTTTCCAAGTTTTGGTCCTCAGAGCACCCCCCTTCTATGACTAAGTCTTGAAAAGTCACATTGCTTTATTTCCACCATACTCTTGGTTAAAACGGTCAAAAATCCTCCTAGTTTCAAGTGAAGGAGACACAAACCCCATCTTTCTAAAGGAGGGGTATCAAAAGTCTATCGTAAGAAGAGCATATGAGATGGGATAGATTGTTAAAATCGTCTTTGGGAAAATACAACCTGTCACATCTGGATTCACCATTCGTAAGGTGGTTTCAAGAATCTGCTGCCAAAGTGATCTTCCTTAAATGCAAATCTGATCCTGTTAACTTGCCAGCCAAAATTTTTCAGTAAGCCCCTCGTAAAGTCAAACAATTCTGCCACCTAGCCACACCAAACTTTGTGGCTCTCCGAACATGCCTCCCTGCCTTCAAGCTGCCTCCTCTAGCAAATGCTTACTCCTTTGATGGCTTTAGCTCAAGTGACACCTCTTCCTGGAGCCCCTTCTTAATCTCTTATCGCCTCCCCCCTGTTGATGATGCCTTTCTTTGGGTCACTACCAAACACCATCAAGCCTAGTGTTTGTGATACTTCATTGCACTTTTATCTCTTGACCAAAGTGTAATAACTTTGAGGGCAGGAACCATGGTGTATTCATTGCCTGGTTCATGGCAGGCCCTTAATAAATGCTTATTCGATGGATAAAAATTACCTTTATGTCAAATTTGGAGCTATGTGTGAAGCCTGAGAATCTGATTCAGTTCATAAAATAATATTACTAGGTACCTTTGTAATTGCTTATTCTACAGATTTATCAACCATTACCCTAAGAGTCAAGTCATTCTCTGACCATATTAGAAACCCTAATGTAAACTGCATATTTGCTAGGGGTTCTCATTGGTTTCGGATGGGTAACTTGAAATCATCTCAAAGAAAAAAATCTAAAAATATGTCTTTGCCCCCACCTCCCCCCCACCAAAAAAAAAAGGGAGTAAAAGGAAGAGAAAAAATAGTAATAATAACCAGCTTTCCCTCCTAACTCTTTTAGTTCTCTCAAATAACCTTTAATTCATAGAATCAGACTTTTAGAACCTGAAGGAATCTCAGAGATCATCTAGGATAATACCCAAATTTTAGGCATAAACTTGAGGCATAAACAAGCTGAATTGTCCTAAGTCAGCTATATAGGATAAGAAATGGAAGTGGAGCCCAGATACTTAAGTCTAGCCAAGCCACGAAGCCTAATCCCTTAGTTTTCAGTCCTGACAGTGCATTAGAATCACTGTGTGCTGCTTAAGCAGCATCTCAGGCTCCCTACCTGCTTTCTGACTTCATTTCCACCTCCCTAGCCAAAGCCCTATCACTCCAAGCCTGGCTTCTATGCTTCCAGTTTTCCCCTTCAATACAACTTCACCAGATGTGTTTCTTAAACCACTCCTCAGCCCTTAGAGCCTAGAAGAATCAGCTGAGCTCTTGTTTCAAAGCTAACCCCTAGGCCCACTGTTAGCAATTCTGATTTAGGAGGTCTGGGGCAAGGCCTGATAATCTGCATATTTAACAAGTATTTAACAAGCCGTGAGGGGGGATGATTTTGGCGCAGAGGGTCCAAAGATGACACCATGAGAAACCCTGCTCCAGTAAAATAAATGTTAATCCTCTGACTAGGTATTCAAGGCCCTCTACCATCAGCCTGTCCTCTTCAATCTTGCTTTTCACTTCTTCCCAGCTTGCTGTGCTCCCAATAAAACATGTTCTACCTCAACCCCAATTCTTCCTCTTTCCTTTACTCATGTTATTCCTCTTCCTGGAAGTCTCCACTTCTTTACCGCCTTCAGTACATTCCTTCCTGTATAAATACTATACATTCTTCAAGGCCCGTTTCGAAGTCTACTCCCATGAAAAAAGCACAACTCTTCTTTCTCATACTGATTCCTCTTTATATGTCTATAGTGGTGAGTGTTATACCATATAATTTATTATTTATATACTGTCTATGAGAGTTCTAAGTAAAGCCTGTCTTGATTGTGTGAGCTCTTAAGTAGCAAGTCGATGTCATACGTTGTTTTTTTTTTTTTTTTTTTTTTTGTTTTTTGTGGCTTCATTGCTGCACAGGCTTTCTCTAGCTGTGGTGAGCAGGGGCTACTCCGTTGCGGTGCGCGGGATTCTCATTGCAGTGGCTTCTCTTGTTGCGGAGCACAAGCTCTAGGCGTGCGGGCTTCCGTAGTTGTGGCAGGAGGGCTAAGTAGTTGTGGCGCATGGCTTAGTTGCTCCGTGGCATGTGGGATCTTTCCAGAGCAGGGATCGAATCCGTGTCCCCTGCACTGGCAGGCGAATTCTTAACCACTGCACCACGAAGGAAGTCCCTGTCACACTTTTTTAAATCACTAGAGCATCTAGAATCATAGGAACAAAGTAGCTGCTTAGTAAAATATATTTAACTGGGTTGGAGAACTCAATGGTTAAATCTAAGTTGTATTTATTTGTATTTTCATTTTACAGTAAAAAAAAGTGAAGTAGAGTGTCTCATAAGAATTTTTCACAGCTTGGTGGAAAGAGCTGTTGTAAGACTTGATAACACTGGACTGGATCATAACACATTTCAAACCATCCTGCACAGCATATTTGGAATGACTGATGATATGCTAATGAATAGGGGTAAGAAGTCATGGAGACTGAAATGGGCCAAGCTGAGATGGCAAATATGTATATATTTATATATATATATATATATATATATATATATATATATATATATATGTGGATCAAACCAGTGTCCCATGCGTTGTAAGGCAGATTCTTTACCACTGTATCACCAGGGAAGTCCCTGTCTTCATTTTTTTAATTTCTTTTTTTTTCCCATTTAGCTTGCGTTATTTCCACTACTCTGTCTTCCAGTTTGCTGATACATTCGTCTGAATTATCTAATCCCTGTTGATTGCTTCTAGAGTATTTTTAATTTTTATTATTGCATCCTCAGCTCTCTCTGCTACTTTTTATGCTTTCTAACTCTTTTTTTTTTTTTTTTTTCCTTGTGTTTTGCGGGCCTCTCACTGTTGTGGCCTCTCCCATTTGCGGAGCACAGGCTCCGGACGCGCAGGCTCAGTGGCCATGGCTCACGGGCCCAGCCGCTCCGCGGCATGTGGGATCCTCCCGAAACGGGGCACGAACCCGCGTCTCCTGCATCGGCAGGCGGACTCTCAAGCACTGCGCCACCAGGGAAGCCCGACTTTGCATTTTTTAATACCAAAATTAGGAAGACAATTCTGGTAGTGCTACCAATTTAAAACAGTAAATTTGATTGTGAGGATGGTTTTTAATATAAACTCAGAATTTCATATTTCATAGCTATACCACTTTGAGAAAGAACCAGTAATGACCTAAATAAGCTAGCAGTATTGGTTTTTTTAAAAAGATAAGCTTGTGGTTTCAGTTGTCTTTGGAGTCATATGCTGTGTAGACATGTAAATTATTTACTTCTTCAGCACACAAAAAATTGAGAATTACTCATTATACTGAAAAAAATCAAAGAAACAATTTTATTTTCAGAATAGGAAATTTAATTTGATCCAGTCAGTTTCACTAACAGATTTTTAGTGTTCAATTTGATATGTCTTGATGTATGTATACACCATTGAAACCATAACCATAATGAAAATAATTAATATATCCATCACCCCCAAAAGAGTCAATAATATTTTATAGGATAATTCTAAGATTTCACTGGTAATTTAAAAAATAATGTGTTATTTTGGTAATTTATCTTTAGCTATTATACAAATTCTTTAGAAAAGGATTTTGCCACTCTTTTCAGAATAAAAATTATCACATTGATTATCTCTACTGTTGGTCTTTTTTTGCTGATAGTAACTGTACAAAACATCACAAGTGAAGCTCATAACTGACCATGGAGGAGAATGGCTTCTTTCTATAAAAATCTGTTGGAAATACATTTCCAGTAACTTTGACTCTTTCAAGAAAGATTGTGTCAAAAACTTTTTTTCCCCTCGTTTTGGGAGGAAAGATTTTTTTAATCTCTTCATAATACTCTTGAATTATAAAATAGCTGTAAATTACAATACACTTACACGTTCTTTTTCCTTCAGTATTTTTTGCATTTGACAAAGACATAAGTACATAAATGTGAAAGAG
>NW_006788963.1:540835-541813 GCF_000442215.2 Lipotes vexillifer
GATTATCAGTGTTTCTTCGAGGGACTTTTGAAGAAAAGCTGAAGTGTAAGATTTCTGTGTTATTATTAACTTAGTAATATATATTGTCAATTTTGTATTAGTTAATCCTTATATTTATTTATTTATTTTTGGCTGCGTTGGGTCTTCGTTGCTGCTCACGGGCTTTCTCTAGTTGTGCTGAGCGGGGGCCACTCTTCACTGTTGTACGTGGGTTTCTCATTGCGGTGGTCTCTCTTTGTTGCGGACCACGGGCTCTAGGCACGTGGGCTTCAGTTGCGACACACGGGCTCAGTAGCTGTGGCTGGTGGGCTCTAGAGCACAGGCTCAGTAATTGTGGCACACGGACTTAGTTGCTCCACGGCATGTGGGATCCTCCCGGACCAGGGCTCGAACCCGTGCCCCCTGCATTGTCAGGCGGACCCTCAACCACTGCGCCACCAGCGAAGTTCCTAAATATTTTTTTAAAATATAAATTCATTGTTCTCTATATCGCCCTTGCAAAAATAGTTCGTGAGAGTTAAACAAAAACAAAAAACAGATGAAATGGGTGGCCTATTTATTTATTTATTTATTTATTTATTTATTTATTTTATTTTGCGATATGTGGGCCTCTCACTGTCGTGGCCTCTCCCGTTGCCGGATGCGCAAGCTCAGCGGCCATGGCTCACGGGCCCAGCCGCTCCACGGCATGTGGGATCCTCCCGGACCGGGGCACGAACCCGTATCCCCTGCATCGGCAGGCGGACTCTCAACCACCGCGCCACCAGGGAGGCCCTGGGTGGCCTATTTTATAGGAGAGTCCCTAGATCCGGAGTCTCCAAACACTTCCTTCACTAGTTCTGTAATACCCCAGTGTCACCAGGACGGCTCTTCGGCTTAAGGCCCAGGCAAAGGACAGCAACTGAAGTTCAGGACATGTGCCAACTCTGATCAGCTGGCAAGGCTGAGGTTTCTGGGGCTTCCTCTGGGCTCAGCAGG
>NW_006788963.1:541823-543914 GCF_000442215.2 Lipotes vexillifer
ATGGCCTTGAATATGGGGCAGCATATAGTTCACAGTGGGGCTATTCCTTGTCTTTCCATCAGAGAAAATGTGAGAGATTGACACAAAACAAGATAAAACACACAACCCTCAGACATCAATACTCTAGTGTTAGAGTAAGTGTAGATGTATAAAGAGGGAAGAAGGCTGAGACAGTGAAAGCCCAGAGGAAGGAGGGTTATTAAGGGAGTGTCCTACAGAAAAGGGCCAGGGATTCCAAAGACAAAGATCTCCCAGTTCACAATTTTGTAGGAACAGCTCTGGCCTCACCTCACCCTTACTATTGATGTGACATATATTTTCTGTGTTTTACACCTCCTGTGCCAGGATTTGGGGTGTGAAAGCCTGGAAAGAGAATAGGAACAATTTTAAGTAGCAGTTTTCAAGGGAGCAAATTGCTTCAAGTGTCAAATTACTTAAGAAAAGAATGCAGAGTTCTGAGTATATAAGGAAATTCTTATCCCTTCTTGTTCTTCCACTTGAATTTGGACTTGGGATGTTCAAAAGAAGATCTCTAAATTAAACACACGTTTCAAAAATGATAGCAACATTTTAAAAACTCACCAACTTTATTTGACATTTATGACTTTTTCTCTGGTTTCTCTGGTTTGTGTGTGGGGGTTTCTTTTTTCTTTTCTCTCTTTTTTTTTTTTTTTTTTCTTTTTTTTTTTTTTTTTTTTTTGCTTTTTTAAAAAATTGAAGTATAATTGGCATACATTACGTAATTCTTTTTTTTCTCCTTACAACATTATGTGATTTTATTCCCCCACTTTTCTCCAATCTAATTTTTCACGGGATAACACATATATATAGTTGTCACTTAAGTTTCTTATAGTTGCAGTGTTCTTATACAAAAGTCTCACTGAGAAATGAAAAGTTAAGTTTCGTGGTTGTAAATTCTTGTGAAAGTGGTCATGACATAATGCAGCTAGACATGATTGAATAGCATCACACTATCAAGAATTTTTTCCTCCTCTAATCCCACTTCCTAAAAATGTTTCATATACATTTCAAGATATGTTAATTTGGAGAAAATACTACTTCTAGTAGGGTTGTGTCACAAACTCATATATGCTATATATTGGAGAAATGCAAAAAAAGACAGAATTAATATGATGCTTTGGAATTTTATTCCTGGTTCTTTTTCTCCCCGCTTCATCCCTTCCCATCTTTCTCCTGCTCTCTCTCCCTCTCTCTCTCTCCCTCTCTCTCTCTCCCTCTCTCTCTCTCCCTCCCTCCCTCCCTCCCTTCCTTCCTGTCCTAAAACATTTAACTAGATTACAAACTCCACAAGAATTCCTTCACTGTTATATTCCCAGGACCTGAGTAAGGTCATTTGTGGGATGAATGAGTGAACTGTAGTAGTGCTTACACAGCGCAATGGAAGTCATGGAAATCACTCTCTAGGGAGAGATGGATCATTTTGGATAGTGCAGATGGGTAGACCCCAAGGAGGTGACAGACTCACTACCCAAATATATTGAAAAATGTTCTTTGTCAATGATATAGTGAAGTGTACACACTAGTTCTTGCACTCTATGTAAGAAGGACATTATAACATTAAGATCCACACACATATTTATATGTATATGTGTGTGTGTGTATATATATATATATATACACACTATATATGTATGTGTAAATTCTTTCTTTTCATATCCCCAGGGGTATTTAATCTTGTGGAAAGATTTATAAAATTCCTCTACTATGTAGAATATAGGTTGTATAAATTGTTTTTATCCTTCTTTAATTACATATTGAAATAACTAAGGAGAAGACTAATGACATTTTAACTGTTCTTATCCAAGTCTTTAAATTTCATATGCTTTAAAAAGTCTGTTTTGAAGTTTATTATTTCAATGGTGATGGTTACATTTCTCGAGAGAAGATGTTTGACATGTTGAAGAGTCTACACCAACAGTCACCTGAAGAAGAGACTGATGAAGGAATAAACGAGCTGGTGGATATAACACTGAAGAAAATGGTAAGAATAAAAAAAAAACTAATTCATTATATCTAATCAAATGGATGTTAGATAAAGCTAAAGATGAAGAAATGATTTATTTCCCTACA
>NW_006788963.1:543924-544921 GCF_000442215.2 Lipotes vexillifer
TAACCATTATGAGGGCAGGAGTTTGTTCTCTGCTCTATCCATTGCCTAGAACAGTGCCTGGCTGATAGTGGCTACTTAAAAAATATTTATGGAATGCCTGGGTGATTAAATGAATCACTACATTAAATGAATGTTAATTTTATTATTTTAAAATATTTTGCTATCAGTTTTTAAAATTAGATGCAAATGTAGTCTGTCTTCATGACTTTTGCTCTCTAATCCATCTAAACACTCATTATAAAGTAATAACATAATAATAAAAATAGTTGTCCCTTATAAATTACTTACTATATGCCAAGCCCATCACAGAACTTTAACATATGAACTCATTTTATCCTCAGAACAACTCTATGAAGTTGAAATCATTATCTCTACTTTGCAGATGAGAAAACTGAAGTGCAGATAGGTTTATACAAGGTCATGATAGAAAATGAGGTGCAGAATTCATCTTTCAATGAAACTAATAATACCTCTTTATTATGGACATAGTGATTTCTCTCTTTTTCTTACTGTGACCCTAAACTGGATACCAGTGAAGGTTTATGACTCTAAGGCGGCCCGGGCCCAGCTCACCTCCATTACTTTGGAGCTCAGGAAAGTAACAGATGAGTCTCAGATTCAGCTAACACAGACTTCAGGATGTCCTCTTCCATTAGAAATACTCAAGAGCCACAGCTAAGGCTGAGGGTAGACTTCTTGAGAGACAGTATGCTTCCCACCACCACACCCACCCCCTTCTTTTTTTGAAAGAAAATGTTATGGAGTGAATCTTTTTCTGAAAATTATTCAAACCTTTCTTTAGACTCTCAGCAACCCTGATTTAGTTATGCCCAGAAGTGAAGAAACAAGGACCCGTCAAATCAAATCCAAATTGGATTAAGTGGTTAAAGGTATTCATAATCTACACACATGCTCCCTCCATGATTTAATCTTCCATAGTCCCTGTCATGAATACTCCATTCCAGGCTGGTCTGTCTTCTTCCTGACTTGCATTCCT
>NW_006788963.1:544931-561544 GCF_000442215.2 Lipotes vexillifer
TAGGCCATTCGTCTGCATTTCCTCCTGACACCTCTCCACCTATCTAGATCCCAAACATCCCTAACGGCCTAACAGTGATCTGCAAGCTTCTTCTCATGACCCTAGTCCATCTTGAATTGTTACTGTTCTCTCAGTGCCTTGCTCCTTATTAAGCAACTTCACTTTTATACTTTTTACATTATATCCTTATCTCAAGTAAGAGATCCTTTGAGAAACAAAGCTAAAAATTAAGCTTAAAAATCTTTGGCACTTATTTTATCACAAAAGTATTATAATGGGCTTCCTCTAATTTTCTGTCTTATTTCCCCAATTAGGGTATAAGTCCGTTAGGGACAGGGTTTTTATATGTCTAAGGTAATTCAGGTATCTTAGCCTGCTTGGGCTGCTGTAACAAAATATAGACTGGCTGGCTTAAACAACTGGAATTTATTTCTCACAATTCTAGAAACTGGGATGTCCAAGATTAAGATACCAGCAGATTCACTTCCTCACTGAGGGCTCTCTTCCTGCCTTGCTGACAGTCACCTCCTCAATGTGGCCTCACATGGCAGAGAGAGGGAGCTTTGGTCTTTCTCTACTCACAAAGACACTAATAACATGATGGGGCCCTACCTTCATGACCTCATCTAAATCTAATTTACCTCCTGAAGTCCCCCACCTCCAAATATCATCATATTGCAGGGGTTAGAGCTTTTAAGACATGAACTTGGGAGGTAGGGAGAGACAAACATTCAGTTCATACCAGGTATGCCTATTAGACTAATAGGAACAAAGTAAGTGGCCTCCATAAATTAGTACCTTTTGATTTGTGTAAGCAGTGCCTACAGAAGTGTGAACTTAAGTTTGACTTGGTAAAATCTTTTATTCTAGACAGTTATTTTCCATGCAAAATTAAAAACTGCTCTATCATTTATCAAGAAATTACCTCCTGTCTAGGATTATGACAGGGATGGCAAGGTATCTTTTGCAGACTTTGAAAAAGCAGTGAAAGAAGATAAACTTTTGTTGGAAGTGTTTGGACCATGTTTACCAGAAGCAAACGTACAGTGCCAGCAGCCAAACTGGTTGAGGGAAAATTTTAAAGGATCAGAAAAGAAATACTTGCTAGACACTTACCTCTGTAGGACTTCAACACACTACTGAAGTTTGGGCAACCATGAAGATCTCGGCCCCATCCTAACATTTGGGACCCAAGACAGTAGTGATTAATTATATTCAAGACCCTTTTTGAGCTTGTAACCACCTTAGCCATACACAATTCCTAATTTCCTGTATGTTAATATTTTCCCAAAAAAACCCCGAGGTATATTGGCTTGCTTAAGGGATAGAACAGTAAATACAGAGTGGATTCAGCAAGTACCCACCATAAACTGCTAGGAGAAAACTTGATCTCTTTCTCTTGTTTGTTGTCAAACAATGAGAATAAATTAAGCTTTTAAAATTTTGGACACGTATAGTACTTTATAGTATTTTATTTGTGCTCATGAAGGATTTTCGAGTATGAATATGACAAAGGTTTTCTGAGCCAGAAGAGTCAGCCTGATAATTAATTTCACTAACATTTCCTTTTTGTTGTTTTCTTTTTGCAGTACGCAGGCCTCTCACTACTGTGGCCTCTCCCGTTGCGGAGCGCAGGCTCAGTGGCCACGGCTCACAGGCCCAGCCGCTCCACGGCATGTGGGATCTTCGCGGACTGGGGCGCGAACCCACGTCCCCTGCATCAGCAGGCGGACTCTTAACCACTGCGCCACCAGGGAAGACAACATTTCCTTTCTTAATTCTTCCTTTGACCAACTGTGCTTTGCAAACATGTGATATAGGAAGAAACTTTTTATTCTCTGCAGTAATTTAGATGGTGATTTTGTGGATGAATTTGCATACTGTTAAGCTATCCTTAGCTATCTCAGCTCATCTAATTTTTCCCGTTGTCGTTTATTCTCACATTTTAATTTTGTCTGGGAACATGATGGGTGAAAGAGTTCAGAATAATGGACTGGATTGGAGTAACTATTTAGGTTCAGATGGAACACCAATGGTTCTTCAGCTGCTCCCCAAGTGTTCATCTGTAAGCCAGTTATCTAGAGCCTTACTATTCAGTGTAGTCTGTGTACCAGCCACAATGGTATCACCTAGGAACTTGTGAGAAATGCAGAATCTCGGACCCCACCTCAAACCAGCTGAATCAGAGGGGTTTTTTTTGTTTTTGTTTTTAAGTGCTTAACACACGAAAGGTTTATTTTTTCTCTCATTGTGGTCAAATTTTGTGTATGCTGGCAGGGACAAGGAGGGCTGGCCTTCACACAGTCACAGATCAGGAATCCACTCAAGAACACAGAACCCACTTAGCAGCTCCTCCCTTTAGGGCTATCAGAGAATTTTTTTTTTTTAATTGAAGTATAGTTGATTTACAATGTTGTGCTAATTTCTGCTGTATTGTGGTAAAATACACCTATCATAACATTTACCTTCTTAACCAATTTTATGTGTACAGTTCAGTAGTGTTAAGTACATTCATGCTGTTGTGCAACCAATCTCGAGAACTCTTCTCACCTTGCACAACTGAAACTCTATACCCATTAAACAACTCCCAATTTCGGCCACCCACCAGCCTCTGCCACCACCATCAGAGTCTGCATTTTAATAAGACAACAGGTGGAGATTCACAGCACCTTAAAATCTGAGAAGCCTGATCCAGAGAGAAACTTGCTTTTTCCAACTCTATGCTGAGGTGACTAATGTATTTTTTTAACTGAGAGTGCAGCAAAAAGTATAGTTGACCCTTGAACAACACGGGTTCGAACTGTGAGGGTCCACTTGTACGTGGATTTGTTTTTCAATAAATACATACAGTACTGCATAATCCATGGTTGGTTGAATCTGAGGATACAGAACAGCAGATATGGAGGGCAGACTGTAAAGTTATATGTGGATTTTTGACTGTGTGGAGGGTCAGCAACCCTAACCCCGTGTTGTTCAAGGGTCAACTATATATCTAATTACCTCACAAGGAGGTAGAGCCAGACAGACACCTTGCCTGCAGCTTCTTTTAATACCATCCACAGCTAAGTGCCTTCCTAGCAAGTTTGAATCAGTAAGTCATAAATGAAGGTGGAACTTCCTAACCTTTATATTCAAATTCAATCCATTAGGCAAGAGGCCCTTAGGACAGGGAGAAAAACAGACACCATTTTGTATGGGCCTCCTTAGGTTATTGTTATCAGTTTAAAAAAAAAAAAAAAAAGGAAACAGCCTGGACATACTTGGATTTCCAATTATGTGATGCACTGCCAGGAAAAGAAAATGTGGATGTGCTAAAAGTAGTGGTAATAAAAGTCTAGCATTTACAAATACTGATTTGTTTCTGCCATAGATGAAGTAAATTACTCTTTGAAGTTAACTAAAGCATATAAGCTTCTAATTTTAGCTTTGTTCTAATAGTTTAACTTTTTTGCTTTATAGAATTGTCTTGACTTTGAAGCCCTGGCATTCCAACACATCCTGACTTCTAGTTTTTGAATGTGAATTACTCAAAATTATTAAATTCAGAAACAGATCCTGGTTGCCTATATTATAAAGTTTCTATATTTGCTTCAATTAATTTACATATAGTGATTGCAGTGTGAGAGGTAGTAAGAATGATTTCTGTAATATTAAGTATGGATCAAAATAACATCTATGATAAGTAATGATAAACTAATTAATTAATTTGTTTGTTAAGTTAACCAACAACCTTAGATTTGGGGGCACATATTGTGAATCAGCCATTCACAACCCTCTTTTCTCTTGCTTCCTCAACCACAGAAGTTGGAAACCCAAACACTCAATATTCTAGACTCCTCTATAAGGAAGAGCCACGGGCCCAGTTCTAGCCAATAAGATGTAACCAAAGTCACTGGGTGGAACTTCTGGAAAAGTTTTAGTTTTTTTAAGGGACATAATTGGCTGGCATGTATTTTGTCCATGATAAACTAATTTTAAAAGATGAAACTATATGAGACAAGTAGGTTGAATGAAATTACAAAGAGGAGTGCATTAAAAAAAAATACCAGCAGTAAAATCTCTTTAAGAATTAAAATGACAGCCTAAAAATAAAAAATAAATAGGCCTTTAAAAATATTAGTTTACTGCAGACAATTTATATTCTTCTTCTTTGTTTTAAAGGATGACTTCCACGCACACCTTCCAGCTTGTCCTCTGGAGGCTTCGGCACAGATGAAATTACCTAGTTTAAAAAAAAGAGAACCACCGACACTATAATTTTTATAGTACAAGAGTAATAAACCATTAGAATAGGTAGGATATACGTCCAGTAGTTTAATCTTTGCCATCACATTTAAGGCAGTTAGCCCAAGTTCAAGGTGCAGCCTACGATCTAGGCACAGAGCAAAGTTTTCTGTCCAAACATTGATGGGAGTAAAATTTCTAAAGCCATTTAACAAGGAAGAAATTTTGAGGGGAGAAAAGTAAACATATGCTCTACTTTAACATTCCTTTATAGATCTGTTATTTTATGAAGTCACTTGTAATTTTATAAATACAGATAGATACCCTGGTTATGCATAACTTGAAACACTTATAATATTTGATATATTTAGAGACACTGAGGCTCCAGTGGGGATGGGGGATGAAAAATTTAAAGAAATAAGCAGAAAATGCTAGAATCCTCAATTTCTTAGGGAAAAATGAAATCAAATACATCAGAACAACATAGACAATATAAGTTAAAGCACAGTAAGACAGTCTTCACTTAAAATGGAAAATTATTAGAAACTGTAGTAAACTGTATTTAGTGTTTCTCCTTTTTGTTGTTCTACTATTTCTATTTCTAGGATTTGGACCTAACTCTTTTTTTCTGGAAAATACAGTCAGCTCTGTCTAAGACAGCTATGTATCTGTATCTATGTCTCAGTTTAGTTGTATCTGAAGGAAGGGTGCCAGTACAAGCAAAAAAATTTTTAAAGAGGCTTAAGCATAAAAACTGTGTCCATGGATTTTTATTATTATAAAACAATTCCTCACCCTCAACTGGATAATTTTGAGGTTAAAAAAGGGTACATAAAAGAATCTACCTTAGCCTCTCTTAATTACATTGTAAAATATATGTACAACTATGTGAAAGCACTTTCTGAACCTGAGTTCAAGTATAAGAGAATGGTCTTTCTCCAGCAGATTATGATTTCTGAAAGGCTTGCCCCACGATAAGGTATTTTTCAAACGCTAACTCAAATGTTAACTTTCTTTTATTTGTGCTTAGAAAATGGAAAATGGTTATGTAAATAACATTAAAAAATGGTTACCTAAGTAGAACAATCTAGCTCTAAACTATTTAAGAAATTTAAAATTAAAATTCAGACCTTAAGGCCTAATCTTTAGAAATCTCACCTTCTTTTATGGCTATCTGTATCAAAGAAGCAAAATAAGCATTTGAATTTTATGTAATTTGTAATTTTGAACTTGAGAAATAAATTGTAATAATTTTCCCTCAATGCAGTAGTTCTCTATGTTGGCTCACATTAGAACTATCTGGAGAGCTTTTAAAAAAGGGAGGGCCTGGACTCCATTCTCACAGATTGATCTAACTGGCTAAAACTACTGGTTTTTTTTTTTGTTTTTTTTTTCCGGTACGCGGGCCTCTCGCTGTTGTGGCCTCTCGCGTTGCAGAGCACAGGCTCCGCGGCCGTGGCTCACGGGCCTAGCGGCTCTGGGGCCTAGCAGCTCTGCGGCATGTGGGATCTTCCCGGACCGGGGCACAAACCCGTGTCCCCCGCGTCGGCAGGCGGACTCTCAACCACTGCGCCACCAGGGAAGCCCAACTACTGCTTTTATTATTTTCTACTTAGAGTGATATAAAATATGTTTAAAGCAAGGATTAAAGGTATCAAAGCAAATACATATCTGTGAGTCAAATTCAGTTATTGTACTTCAATAGAGAATTGTAGGAAACACATCTAAAAAGTAAAAATGAAAAAAACAAGAATGATAATACTGTAGTTCGCAGAAATAAGTCTCCATTCAGTTGTTAGTCCTGTAACCAAATGGTCCTTAAAACGTTTTTTTATTTTTAAATGATCTTACCTCTTTAAGTTTATTCCGAATTAAATTCGCTGTTGTATTCAACGAGTCATCATGCATGTCTACTTTAGGAATGTCTGGTAACTGAGGGCCAATCATAACCTCATTACTACTTGTGCTTGCTTCAAAAAGAGTTCCACGTTTACAATCATCTTCTCTTCTTCTTTTCCGCTCCTGCAGTTGTGTTGTCCTAGGCATAAATCTGTCAACTGCCTCTGAAGGTGTAATAGCCTTCTGTGTGCCAGGGAAGGCCAATGAATTTTTCAAAGTTTTCATCTGCATTTTCTGCAGAGAGTCATAGTGGTTACAATGCTCCAGTGTTTCATCATGGTTTCTACCATCCTGAGAGGAGTTTGATGCTCTATCCACATGGTCTCCTGATGAACATGTATATTTGGGGGAGAAACAGCACAAAGGCAACTCACAAGAATAAGGAAGACAAAGATCTGAGTTCCCAGTAGATGTGTTCAAAGAGGCTGCAGGAAATCCAGAGGTCTTCGAATAGAAGTCCTGTCTAAAATCTTTTGTATCTTTATGCTTCTTTGTCATGTAATGATCTTTATATTAGAATTTAAAAGGTGAGAGAAAGGAAAACAGAAATGGTTCATTTATTGTTTTCATCATTCAGAAACATGTACTTGTAAAAAGAAACATTACTTTAAGATGTTAATGAACGCTACCCTAAAAAATTTACTTCTTGAGTAGGGAATACATTCACATGGTTTAAAAGCTAAAAAGGATATCTGTCCAGTATGTCTTACCTTTCTTCCTCCCACTTACCACTCTTTTTCTCCTGTAATACCCATTTCTCTGAACCTTTCTGCTTTCCAGTTAACTCTAAATCTTACAGAGTTTCCATGTCATTACATAGAAAACTTTTTATGGCTTCAAAGTATTTTACTATATGAATGTATGATGCTGTTTAGTTTGTATTTGTAGCTTTTAAAGGAGACAATATGCTGGATCCATATTTTATCATTTCTTTGGTCACACATACAGGTTTTCCTGAAGCTAGTTATTCACACAGGTTAAAGTTCAGCATCTACAACTGACCAGAGACTCCCAACAGCTCTTGCCAAAATTTCAGGTAAGTTTTACACTTTATTTCTCTCTTCACACTGCCACATGCCCCTTATTCAATCAGCCATAATCTCATCATATTTGATACCTGTTTGGACACTGTCTTTGTCTTTTAACCAAAGGGTGGAAATTTGGTAAATTGAGCCTCTGGAACTATTCAGATTTCAGACCACACACATTATCTTAGTCCAATTCTGACTGCTCTAGTTCTACAGTCCATGTGCCAGATCCTATGACTCCATTCCGTGCACTGGGAATTTGTGTCTAGGGCAACTTGGATGGGCATATTGGGCATCTGGCCAGCTGGTGTTCATCAAAAGTGGAATTTATCCACTTTTTACAGTTGTAACTGGCCTGCACATCAGAGGTGTTTCTCACTGCCTTTTGGTCAAAGCCTTAATTCCTCAGCATGGACACAGGCTTTTCAGGCTTTACTTCCTGTCTCCTTTTCTCTTATCTCTCACTGAAGCTGTGTTGTGGTTATCATGTACTACTCACTGTTCCTTAAAATGCATGATGCTCATTTATTCCTCTGGCCCATCTTTCCATCTCTTCCTCTCCCCTTCTAAGTAATGTCTACTTACCCTTCAGAACTCAGCCACCTCTCTTATCCTTAGGAAGTCTTCCATGAAACAACACCTCTCCCTTCCCAGCCCAGATTACACAGCATTCTGTAAAGAACCCTGTAGTCTACAGATATTGAAAATTGTGATCCTTTACTTGTCTGTTTTCTCACTAGACTGGGAACTCCATGATGATAAACATAGCAAAATATCTGACACATAGGAGGTGTTGTTTAGTAATTGGCTTTCCATACCTTTATTTTTAGTAGTTCTTGCTACATAAGCATTCCTCTCTTGTAATTTTTTTCTGGTTTCTTCAACTGTCTCAAATTCTGGAGCATAGCACACATGAAGCAATCCACCAAAGAAACTTTGTTCATCCATTTTTCTCTTGGCTATCCTAAACAGAAATACATATCATGGTTTACTAATCTAGATTTACTTAGGATGAAAGCTTAACTAGTATACAATACACTGATCTAAAGAGCGAAGTCCAGCTTTTGCTGTGTATATATATTCTATAGCTTGGGAATTAAGATGCTCTGCTTGTGGATGGTATTGACCCTACTGATCCACTGCATACTCTCTTAGAGCCTTTCCTCCCCTCTCCCAAGAGTCTTAATAGGTTTTAACTAAGTCATCCATACAAGCGAGATTCCCTTTAACCAATATAGGATCCAGCTTGTTGGTCTGAGGTACACAATCTGTGGTCATGAAATAGAGATTTTTCTCTGTGTTAAGTTAAATGGCCCTTGAGAGTTAGCTCATACCTAATTTAGCCTTTTCAGCACAATGTTTTCCTATAATGGGATTCATATGTAAGAAATTAGTTAAAAGTATTGTTATTGTAAACCTTCAATAATGGAGGAAATCTTGAATATGTAACAATCAGTGAGAAAATAAGAGGATGGTATTCATTCAACAAATACTTATTAAACATCTATGATGGGCTTCCCTGGTGGCGCAGTGGTTGAGAATCTGCCTGCCAATGCTGGGGACACGGGTTCGAGCCCTGGTCTGGGAGGATCCCACATGCCGTGGAGCAACTGGGCCCGTGAGGCACAACTACTGAGCCTGCGCGTCTGGAGCCTGTGCTCCGCAACGAGAGGCCGCAGCAGTGAGACGCCCGCACACCACGATGAAGAGTGGCCCCCGCTTGCCACAACTAGAGAAAGCCCTCGCACAGAAACAAAGACCCAACACAGCAAAAATAAATTAATTAATAAACTCCTACCCCCAACATCTTAAACAAAACAAAACAAAACAAACATCTATGACTGGCCAGGAATTACTACAATAATTAAGTACTTCTGTGCCCAGGGAAAATGATAAGAAATATTCATTGAGATTTTACCACGTACCAGGTAGTGTCCTAAGTGCTTAAATGCTTCACTTGAATTAACACTTTACAACAATCTTATGATGAAACTAAGGCCTGGGGAGATTTATAACTTGGCCATGCCCATATTGGTTTGTGGAGCTAGGATTCAAATCCAGATGTCATACTGCATGGTCTACTGTCCTAGGTGGTGTGGGAGATGTAAAAACTCCTTAAAATGAATGCACAATAAGAAAATATGATTCCCTCACCATGAGGAGCTGGCAAGTTGGTTAGAGCAGTGAGATTATACATAAGAGCAACTGGACAACACTACATAACCCTGTGTACCCAAGTGTTATTTGTAGCACAGAAAAGACAATAAGAATTTTAATAGCCAAGGAAGGATGGGACTTGGAGTGTATTAGTAACAAGAATAGGAATCAACATAAAAAGAGATAAGGCATTTCACATTTCAGCCTTATTGGAGCAGAGAGTATGTTATATATAGAAGGATAGAAAAGATGGGGTCAATTCACATAGATGCATAACAATAAGAAACTCAACAACTAATTTTTTTTTAAAGACTTTTTTGATGTGAACCATTTTAAAAGTCTTTATTGATTTTGTTACAATATTGCTTCTGTTTTATGTTTTGGTTTTTTGGCTGCGAGGCATGTAGGATCATAGCTCCCCGACCAGGGATCGAACCCACACCCCCTGCACTGGAAGGCACACCTTCTTAATCTTAATCGCTGGACATCCGGGGAAGTCCCTCAACGGCTAATGTTTATTGCATTCTAAAGAGAAGGCATTTGCTAATCCCTTTACGTGAATTATCTAATTTCATCTTCACACAACTTCAATAAGTAGATCCTTTTACCATGTGGATTTTACAGAATACGAAAACAGGTTTAATGGGGTTGAATAACTTGTCCAAGGTCACGATGTTAGTAAGCAGTGGAACCTGAAAACTTACTCCAAACCCAATCTTTAATCTACCACACTACACGACAGAAAATTGTTAAGTATGGGAATGATCTATGGACAGAGTTTTGGTAAAGCTAACACTTAAGAAAACTGGAGAAAAATAATAACGGCCATGTTAGGTTATTGGGTAATTCAGGAATGAATGAGAGAGGCCAAAATGATACCAATGGGAATGGAGAAAATGAGACACTGCTTAACTTGCATATTACCTTGCACTTTGTAAATTAAGAAATTTAATAAGGTAAACTTCTGTAAAGTCTTCTGCTGGGTATTCGTCCAGAGCATTATACTGTTCAATTGCACCATACAGAGCAAATCGCTCAACTAATTCCTTCATCGCTCCCACTGCAGGAACTCCTTGTATTAATAAGTACCGAGATTCCAAATTGACTGTATATACCTAAAAGAAATGCGACACATTAAATGTATTTCACAAATAAGCCTAAGACAAATCTGCTCCTATTTAAAAAAAAATTGAAAACAAGAACTATTCTGTTCAGAGGGTCTGCAAAAAATAAAGAATCAAAAATTTGCCCCTCTCTCTGCATAAAGAATTCACCCTACGTGTGAAGGCCTCTAGCTAAAGCACCTAATAGACTACCTTCAAGCGACACGTTTTCCAGAAGTTGGCTCGGTAGATACGACAGGAAAGAGTTAACATAGTCATTGAGCGTTACCTTGTGACTACTGTAAACGCGGATGATACAATGACTAAAACACAGCTCTGTTTTCACGGAGCTGAGGTTCTAACAGTTGGCTAAAGAGGTCGCAAGAATATCTGGTACCTGAGTACCAGCGTTCCTCACACTCATCTCCAGTGAATGGATGTGACCGCAGCCTTTCAAGATTTTATTTACGTAGGCTAGGCATGTGAAGCTAGAGCTCACATAAAGCTACTGAGGACAGCGAGTGAAACCAAAATCACTTTACCTTGACAGCGCGAGGCCGTCGCCCCTCCCGATACTTGGCCCGCGAGTCGCACACAGCCTTTTGGACGTGGTGGTCGAATACGCCCCCAAGCTCCCCGCCACTCGACGCCATCTTGCCGGTTTGGGCCCTCTCAGAGAGGACAACATCCGCCTCGTTGCCCTCTTGTGTATCCAATAAGAGAGAGGGATGGGTCAAGGCGTGCCGAGATTGGCTGAAGAATCGATAGCGTCAGCCATCGTTTCCTGTGAGCGAGAATTCGATGAACGAGGTGCCGCCCCCCTGCGGCGCGGCGGAGAGGCCCGGAGAGCCGGAGCAGGCTCGCATGCCCCTCCCGCTACAGACGCTCGGCGGGGCTAGGGGCGGGGCCGATCGATCTTCTCCGGCTTCGACGTCCTCGGCCTGCCGGGTTAGCCCGGGTCGGCTAGGGAGAGCGGCCGGAACAGCGCTTGCGGATGATGTGGGGCAGCGGTCGCCTGGCGGGGGCTGGGGGTGACGGGGCGGTCGTGACCGTGGCCTTCACCAGCGCTCGCGACTGCTTCCTCCATTTGCCGCGGCGCCTCGTGGCCCAGCTACATCTGCTGCAGGTAACGCGCCTGCCCCGGACGGGATTCCCGGCCCCGAGTCGAGGCACCTGGTGGGCCGTCTGCTGTCGGCCGGGACCCAGGTCTGTTAGGGACGCAGCGGCCGCTCAGGCCTCTCCCGGCGGCGGGATGCGGGCTGCTTTGCCCAGGCCGCCGACCGGTTCAGAGGCCAGACTGTGGGCCGGTCTGGGCGGTCTTTGCAACCATACCACGTCTAGTGCAGCCCCGGGCCTTTGAGTTAACTTGCCGCATTCCAGGTCTTTTACTTGGTGAAACTGGGCTTTCAAACATCCTGATATTCTGCCACTGCGTTCAGCTATTCCTCACTCCAGGTTGGAAAAGCCTTTGAGAAGTCGGGTTTGTCTTTTTGGGTTTTGTTTTGTTTCATTTTTAAAGAGTGTTTTTCCTACCAATGATTTCCAGGTGCCTGCACGGCTGTGGCCCGGGCCTCCAAAAGGAGGGGCAGCCTTGGTTTGTGGAGCCCCTGTAGGTTAACAGAGACTGAGCCTTGTGTCCCACGCGCGAGATAGGTTAATAAGATGAAGGTTCTTCCAGCGTCTCCGTTACTCGGAACACCTCTGAGGTGTGCTGGGAATGTGCAGTGAGATTATGCATATTTGGACGTATGTAGTTAGGATTACTTGAACCTCTGCTTTCAGTTGCCGTCTGAACATTGTGATTGTGGTAGTTCATCGCTCTAACCACATCCCTACTTTCATTATTTTAAAATAGAGGCACCTGGCCTACGAGTTTGAGTGTGCTTCTGGGGGCAAAAGGATAGAATATTCGAAATCTTTGAAAATCCTGGATGCCTAGTACCCCACTACTGGCTAATCCTTGCAGGAAATATTTAAGAGTTTGCAATAATTTCAAATATCCCACCTTTCCATTTTAATAACTACTTTTCTAGATTATATTTGCCCAGTCTTTCAAAGCACGTTAATTTCAATAGCTCCTGCCATTATTTCTTTTACCATAAAGTAGGTAGTCTCTTGGCCCTAATGAGCTCCCTTCATGGCGGGAGATGAGTTAGTTATGTCACTAAATCCCAGGTAGATCCTGCCTGCCCTGTGCTCTCAGTCAGCTTTGATGGAAATTGTCCACAGTGCCTTCAAATCTCCACCTAATGAGTTTATAGGAAACACTCCCCACCTAATGAGTTTATAGGATTGCTTCCTTACAGTAGCTCTAAAATGTGGATGCTGTGTTACATTCATCACTATTTAAGAATTTAGTGGTCTTGATCTATTTTAAAAATTTTTAGCCTTCAATAAGTATTCATAGGCATTAATTCATAGATAGATTTTTGAAACTTAAATCCTTTTAGCCTTGGAACAAACTGTTGTTTCTGTCCAGCCTATATCAGCAGAATAGGACAATTTTTCTCCCCAATTAGAAAGGTAATACATGTTTTATAGGAAATTTGGAAAGCATGGAAAATTATAAACAAGAAAATAAAATTACCCATAATCCCCAAACCTAAAGATAACTAGTGTTAACAGTTTGAATCAAACCTTCTAGTTTTGTTTCTAATCTCTATTTTTAACAGAAATGGAGTCCTACACACACCCTTATATGTAGTTTTGTATCCTGATATTTCCCCTTAGAGTTATTATAAGTGTTTTATTTTGTTAAAAGGTAATTGTCATTTTTAGTGGCTAATTAGTACTCTGTCATAAGTTTGACATAATTTAATTGTTCACTGTGATGGAATGTTTATATTGTATTCCAGTTTTAGACATTAAAAGTGATACTGTAATTATATTTTAATAAAAGTTAAAAATAACATATCTTTGTTGTATAATATATAATAAAACATTGTTTTATTTTCTGGTTATTTAGGATAGGCTCCCAGAAGTATTGAGTTAGAGGGCATAGGTAATTGTTAAAGTAGAAAGTCATGAGTTGGGAGTTAATAGGTTGAATTATTTTACTTCAGCTGAAGCATTGAATACATAATAGAGATAATACTGTAATGGGTAAAGAGTCAGAGTGATGATTTTCTGGCCTGTGTCAGATTTACCTTTTTTTCTTTCAGTTTTGAGATATAATTGGCATACAGCCCTGTGTAAGTTTAAAGTGTACAGCATAATGATTTGACTTACATGCATCATGAAATGATGAGCACAATGTTTAGTGAACATCCATCATCTCATATAGATAAAAAATTATAGAAGTAGAAAAAAATGTTTTCCTTGTGATGAGAACTCAGTGTTTACTCTCAACAAGTTTCATATATATTAATGCAACAGTGTTAATTGTATTTATCATGTTGCAAAAGGCTTTAAAAATACCGATGTTCTGGTTCTTCCTCAGTCCTACTGAATCAGAGTCTTGGGGAGTGGGCTTCAGGCATCTGTAGATATAGAAATATCTTAAGGCTACTTGGATGCACAAAAAGCTGAGACCCGCTGTTCTAGAATCACAGAATATTGATGGTGAAAGAGACCTTAGGTATCTAGGTCATTTCTGTACTTTCATGCACGAGGAAGCTGGCCAGTCCATTTCCATGCAGTTAATTTGCCCTCGTCTGTAACTCACCTGCATCATCAACACTCGCCTCCTCGCTGTTTCTTCCATAACCCAGCTCCTTCCCACTTCTGTACTCTTACTCAAGCTATTCTTCCCTAAAGCATTTTTCCTCATTCCATGCTTTTAAAAACAGCATAATTCTACCTCCTCCACGTAGTTTCAGATTCTCTGTTGCCCACATTTGTCTCCTTTTCAAAACTTCACTGCAGTGTTTATGTGACACAGCTCACTTGTTATATTCTGTTCTGAGTTTTAAGTATTGTCTTCTTTTGTTTATCCAAGTCCTGTTTCAGGACTGGGTACCCAGAGGATCCTTTAACTCAGGATTTCTTAACCTTGGCACTATTGACATTTTAGGCTGGGAAATTTCCTGTTGTGGGGGACTGTCCTGGGTATTGTAGGATGTTTAGCAGCATCTTTGGCCTCTACCCACTAGATGTCAGCAACACGCCTCCTCCCGGTCGTGACCAAAAATATCTGGAGACATTGTCAAATGTCTCCTGGGGGAGAAAATCACCCTCAGTTGAGAATCACTACTGTAACTCAGTTACTTTGTGTGCATTACTGAAACAGGGGAAAGGATTCATATCCACACCGAGAGCAACCAAATGAACCTAAATCACCCTCCAGAAATAGCCATTTTGTCATTTCCTTTGTGTTACCCAGGCCTCGGACCTGGCCGATCCTAAGGCACTGCAACCTATGGTTTCACCCAGCAATTCCCTTCAAGTGATATGGATACCATGGGTTTGGGCAAAAGCAGGTCAGTCATTTGTTGATTAGATTGAACTCCTGGAAAAGGGGCTTCTTTCTCTCTAGGCTGTCCTTTTCTTCTCTCTACCTGAGGGCCCCGGGGCTCTGTGGTCCAAGTGAATGATTTTTGACGTAAAAATGAACTCAGAACATTAGTCTGCAAAGTTTATATCTGAACATATATTATGACTTTATGGGGCTGAATACTACCTTTTGACCAAATGAATAATTGAAGTGTTTTTCATATTTAATGAAGTTGATTTTTCCCTTTTCCAGGGAGTTGGTGGGTTCTCCTTTTTGATATTTCAGGGCATATTTCATATTTTCTTATTTAACATCTGTGGTTTTAAAAGTTTCTTCATATGAAATAGGGGAATTGATCTGCATTATATGTCAATGACTGATGAAACTCCGTAGAAAGTTTTTGGGGGATTGGTCACTTTGACTCTTATAATCTCAGCTCACATAGTTACAGCTGACCTAGTAACTTTGGACTTTGACTCCAAATCTGAGTCTCTTTCTACTGTATCACATTGTTCTCAGTGGAAAGATTTTGTCAGCCAGAGTGGTGGAACTGTCCTGTAAAGAACTGTAAGGACTTCCCTGGTGGCGCAGTGGTTAAGAATCCACCTGCCAATGCAGGGACACGGGTTCAAGCCCTGGTCCGGGAAGATCCCACATGCCACGGAGCAACTAAGCCCGTGCGCCACAACTACTGAGCCTGCACTCTAGAGCCCATGAGCCACAGCTACTGAAGCCCATGCCCCGCAGCAAGAGAAGCCACTGCAATGAGAAGCCCATGCACCACAACGAAGAGTAGCCCCCGCTCACCACAACTAGAGAAAGCCCTTGTGCAGCAACGAAGACCCAGTGCAGCCATAAATAAATAAATTTAAAAATATATAAATTTATTAAAAAAGAGGATTAGCCAGAAATAGACTAACATGGTTGATATTCACATGAGAATATCAGTAATTCCTTTTTTCCCTTCCAGGTTTATATTTCCCAAGGTTTCTTTAATAGGTTTGTAATTTTTAAATCATAGAAAACATTTTTTAATCCTTAAGCACAGGCATACATATTTTATATAATTGCTCTTAAGAAGAATAAATTTTATACTTTGCTTTTTTTACTTATGTTTCCATAGTTCAAGACTTTTAAAAATTATTATTTAAGAAGCTGCATAATATAAAATTTCTGGAATGTACATAAGCTATTAACAGTAATTACCTCTGGGAACAGGGACCAGCCCTCACATTTTATGCTTTTATACTTTTTGTGCTTTTACCATGTATTACTCTTCTAATAAATAAATACTATTACATTTTTATTGATTACATGTTTCTACTTATTGACTTATACTTTACTAAAATGGTAAATTTACAGCTTATTTAGTAATTTCCATATTGCTAGACATATAAGACAGTTCTAACTTTTTTTTTTTCCATAGAGGAGTCCTAAGTTTTCACATAGAAAATACTGAAGAGATATGTTCTGGTGTAGTTTTTTTCTTCTTCTTTGAATCATTAATTCTAAATAAGTAAGTAAGGTCAAAGGCTGTGTAAGTTCATTGGCTGCCTGTTGCCATTGTAAATTCTGGAATGGTTGAATCAATTTATAATGCCATCATAAGAATGTAAGGGTATTGGTTTCACCCATAGCATCACCATCATTGGGTAGTGGAAAAGATTATAGCTTTTTTTTTTTTTTTTTTGGTACGCGGGCCTCTCACTGCTGCGGCCTCTCCCGTTGCGGAGCACAGGCTCCGGACGCGCAGGCTCAGCAGCCATGGCT
>NW_006788963.1:563112-622770 GCF_000442215.2 Lipotes vexillifer
TTTTTTTGCGGTACGCAGGCCTCTCACTGTGGTGGCCTCTCCCGCTGCGGAGCACAGGCTCTGGACGCACAGGCTCAGCGGCCCCATGGCTCACGGGCCCAGCCGCTCCGCGGCATGTGGGATCTTCCCGGACCGAGGCACGAACCCGCGTCCCCTGCATCGGCAGGCGGACTCTCAACCACTGTGCCACCAGGGAAGCCCAACATCTTTTTAACTTGTTTTGAACACAGACTAATTTTTTTCATGCATGTTTCTGAGAATGAGAATAGGCCACTGATGAGAAATCCATAGGCCTAGCACTTGTCTTTTGCTTACCTTAAATTTTTGCTAGAATCTTAAAACTTAAGCAGCTTAGTGACCTTAGAAATCACTAACTTTGGTGCCTTGCTCTGCAAACCTAGGGAGATGGACTATTTTGCCCAGGATTGCATAGCAAGTTATAGTTCTGCTCTCTTTGAGTATATGGCACTTCCCTATGGGAAACATCAACTTCCTATTCCTGATGTTGATGTCTTTATCAGCACCCCGAACAGTCCTGCTTGTTTTTAATTCCCATTTGCTTCAAAATGAACTTCTATCCGATTTTCTGCACATTCTCTGTATTGTAACAACACCACTAAGGCACTGTCTCGCAATCAATCATTGATAGGAACAGAAAGTGGACTGGCTTGGCCAGGATGATAGCTTCTTGTTTTGTGCTTCCTTAGAGTCACCCCTTTGAAATAGGGTATATGGGAGGTACTGAGGGAAATAACTGAGGAACAGGTGAGGCACTTGGGGAAAGTCTGCTCCAATCCACAACAGGCAGAGAAGGAGCATTTAATACTCAGTGGCTTTGGATTTTACTCCTCTAATCCCCAGAAATGCCCATAGAAGAGGAAAGAAAGTAAGAAGGTTAATTCCAAATTCTTGAGAGACACTAGGATTTCCTGTGTATCTATAGACTAGAATGAGGGGATATTTGTTTTGCTATACTTTTTAGCTGTGCATGATTAGGCTTCTGAATAATTGGTTCTGATCTCTATGGCAGTGTGTTTTTTACTTTTCCAGAAGCAGCATGGCTTGAAGTTAGTTATAAAACTAAATTGCAGAACTGCTAGAAATAATAGTATTTATATACAAGATCAAGCCATGACTTCATGACATTATTGTTTTTTCTTGCATTTTTTAACTTACATTTCTTTTCTTTAAATGGCTATCTTTATATTATTTTTTAAAACTTATATTGTGCTAGAATGTATTTTCCTTTATTTTATAATTGGTTGTAAAATAATTTTTTCTGAAATGCTGAGTATATCAGGGCCTACCTAAGGACTACACACAAACACACATGCACACAAAATTAATTACGTAGCTAAAGAGAGAACTTATTTTCTAGGGATATAAAAAAGGCTTTTAATAGTAGTTTTGTACTTTAATTTTTTCCAGGTGTTTCTCAAGCCTTGTTCCCATGTGGTGTCTTGTCAACAAGTTGAGGTGGAACCCCTCTCAGCAGATGATTGGGAGATACTGGTAAAGAAAACAAAATGAGAACTATCCCAGTTTAAGGTTAAACTACTTCAAAATATCAGTGTCTTTTTTTTTTTTAATTATAGTTGATTTACAGTCTTGTGCTAGTTTCTGCTGTACAGCAAAGCAATGCAGTTATACACATATATGCATTCTTTTTTTTATGTTCTTTTCCATTATGGTTGATCCCAGCAGATTGGATATAGCCCCCTGTGCCATACAGTACAACCTGTTGTTTATCCATTCTAAGTGTAATAATTTGCATCTACCAACCCCGAACTCCCAGTCCATCCCTCTCCCTCCCCCTTCCCTCTTGGCAACCACAAGTCTGTTCTCTGTGTCTGTGAGTCTGTTTCTGTTTTGTAGATAGGTTCATTTGTGCCATATTTTAGATTCCACATATAAGTGATATCATATGGTATTTGTCTTTCTCATTCTGACTTCCTTCACTTAGTATGATAATCTCTCGTTGCATCCATGTTGCTTCACGTGGCATTATTCTTTTTTATGGCTGAGTAGTATTCCATTGTGTATATGTACCACATCTTCTTTATTGATTCATCTGTCGATGGACATTTAGGTTGTTTCCACGTCCTGGCTGTAGTGAATAGTGCTGCTGTAAACATTGGGGTGCATGTATCTTTTTGAATTATAGTTTTGTCCAGGTATATGCCCAGGAGTGGGATGGCTGGATCATATGGTGGTTCTAGTTTTCTGAGGAATCTCCATACCGTTTTCCATAGTGAGTGCACCAACTTACATTCCCACCAACAATGTAGTGGGTTCCCTTTTCTCCACATCCTCTCCAGCATTTGTTACTTGTAGACTTTTTCGTGACGGCCATTCTGACCAGTTAGAGGTGGTATACCTCATTGTAGTTTTGATTTGCATTCCTCTAATAATTAGTGATGTTGAGCATCTTTTCATGTGCCTACTGGCCATCTGTATGTCTTTGGAGAAATGTCTATTTAGGTCTTCTGCCCATTTTTCGGAGGGGTTATTTATTTTTTTGTTGTTGAGTTGTATGAGCTGTTTGTGTATTTTGGAGATTAAGCCCTTGTCTGTCGCATCATTTGCAAATATTTTCTCCCATTCTGTACGTTGTCTTTTCGGTTTTTTTATGGTTTCTTTTGCTGTACAAAAGCATGTAAGTTTGGTTAGGTCCCATTTGCTTATTTTTGTTTTTATTTCTATTGTCTTGGGAGACTCACCTAAGAAAACATTGATACAATTTAGTCAGAGAATGTTTTGCCTGTGCTCTCTTCTAGGAGTTTTATGGTGTCATGTTTAAGTCTTTAAGTAATTTTGAGTTTATTTTTGTGCATGGTGTGAGGGTGTGTTCTAAGTTCATTGATTTACATGCAGCTGTCCAACTTTCCCAGCACCACTTACTAAAGAGACTTTTTCCCATTTTATATTCTTTCCTCCTTTGTCAAAGATTGATTGACCACAGGTGTGTGGATTTATTTCTGGGCTCTCTGTTCTGTTCTGTTGATCCGTATGTCTGTTTTTATACCAATACCACACTATTGATTACTGTAGCTTTGTAGTATTGTCTGAAGTCTGAGAGAGTTATGCCTCCTGCTTTTTTTTTTACCCCCTCAGGATTGCGTTGGCAATTCTGGGTCTTTCATGGTTCCATATAAATTTTTTGGATTATTTGTTCTAGTTCTGTGAAAAATGTCATGGGTAATTTGATAAGGATTGCATAAAGTCTGTTGCCTTATTGATTTTCTGACTAGAAGATCTGTCCATTGATGTGAGGGGGTGTTAAAAGTCTCTTACTATTATTGTATTCCCATCAATTTCTCCCTTTATGTCTGTTAGAATTTATTTTATGTATTTGGTGCTCCTATACTGGGTGCATATATATGCTGACAAGTGTAAAATCCTCTTCTTGTTTTGATCCTTTTGTCATTATATAGTTTCCTTCTTTATCTTTCTTTATAGCCTTTGTTTTAAAGTCTGTTTTTTCTGCTATGAGTATTGTGACCCCTGCTTTCTTTTCATTTCCTTTTGCACGAAATATCTTTTTCCATCCTCTCACTTTCAATCTCTGTGTGTCCTTTGCTCTAAGGTGGGTCTTTTGTAGGCAGCATATTGTAGGCTCTTGTTTTTTAATCCAGTCTGCGACTCTATGCCTTTTGATTGGAGCATTTCGTCCACTGACATTTAAGGTAGTGATACATATGTTATTTATTGCCATATTAAACCTTCTTTTTCAGTTGATTCTTTGCTTCTTCTTCCTTTTTGTTTTTCCTTTTGTGGTTTGATGATTTCCTTTTATTTTATGTTTGTGTTCTTTTCTTTTTGTGACTCTATTGTATGTTTTTGATTTGTGGTTGCCCTGTTTTTCAAGTATGTTAACCCCTTCCTATATCTGCTTGCTTAAGACTGATAGTCATATAGGCTCAAACACATTCTAAAAGAAAAAAAAAGAATCTGTATTTTTTTTGGTGTCCTTTTTTACATCTTCATGTTTATCCTTTTGCTGTTCCTTGTATTTATCATCACTTTCACAGACAGGGTTTTTTTTTTTCTCTCTTTCTGATCTATATACTGGCTAATTTAAGTGGTTTACTTTCCAATCATGATTTCTTCCTTCCTATATCTTCTTCTTTTCTATTTAGAAAAGATCTTTTAATATTTCTTTTAGGATAGGTTTAGTACTGCTGTATTATTTTAGTTTTTGCTTGTCTGAAAAATTCTTTATTTTTCTTCCTATTCTAAATGATAATCTTGCTGGGTAGGATAGTCTAGATGGCAGATTTTTCCCTTTCAAGACTTTGAATATATTTTGCCACTCCTTTCTGGCCTACAGTGTATTTGTAGAGAAATCAGCTAATAGCCTTATGGAGGTTTCCTTGTAATGAGCTCTTTGTTTTTCTCTTGCTGCCTTTAGAATCCTTTCTTCATCTTTAACTTTTGCCATTTTATTATAATATGTCTTGGTGTAGGTCTGTTTAGGTCCGTCTTGTTTCTGTGCTTCCTGTATTGTGATATCTGTTTCCTTCTTTAGGTTTCAGAAGTTTTCAGCCATAATTTCTTCAAATACATTTTCAGTCCCCTTTTCCCTTTCTTCTTCTGGAATCTCTATTATGCGTAGATTGAGATGCTTTATATTATAAGTCTCTAATACTGCTTTCATTTTTTTTCATTAGGCTGTGTCTGCTGTTTTAATTGAGTAATTTCCATTATTCTGTTTTCCAGATCACGTATTCTGTCTTCTGCATTATTCATTCTGCTATTCATTGCCTTTAGCTCAGCATTTGTCTCGGCAAATGAATTTTCTAATTTGTCTTGGCTCCTCATAGTTTCTGTTTCCTTTTTACAGTACTCTGCATTTCTGTCTCTAGCCTTTCTTAATTCCTTCAGTATTTTCATTACTCCCTTTTGAAGTCTGTGTCTGTTAGACTGAAGAAGTCTGTTTCCTTGTTTATTCCTTCAAGGGAATTCTCTTGGTCTTTCATCATTGAGCATTTCCTCTGCTTCTTCATTTTGCTTATATTTCTCTTACTCTGTGAGTTTAGGAGAAACAGTTATCTACTCTAGTCTTGGAGGGCTATTTATATGCGGAAGCATCCCTGCATAGCTTGCGTGGGTTTAATATTTTTTTGGCATGAGGGCTGTTTTTGGTTTGGGTGCTTGCAGTCTCTTTCCTCAGTGTGTGCTGGCCATTATCCCCTTGATGGGACCATGCAGGTGCATGGCCCGCGCACGCTCCCAGGAGGGGAGGGGCAGCGGTTGGTGCCCAGGCGTGGGACACTTGGTGGTGGCAGCGGTCTGCACCTGCCTCTGCAGTCCAAGATGGCAGTGGCGGCTTGTACCCGCCCCCCCCGAGCGCACATAGGCTGTACCCTGCTGTCTGAGAGTGCACATGTGGAGAAAGAAGCTCCAGTGGTATTACTGCCCCTCTCCTTGCATGCCCCCCAACAATGGCACCTTACCTCTCTGGTGGGCCCAGGCTTATTCCTGTACTCTCTCGGTTGTGGTGCACAACACCCTAGCCCCCCTCAGCCTGTCTTCATGCAGCCAACCCCAGTCCTCTGCCTAGGTCTGACCTCCAAAGCCCAAGCCTCAGCACCCAGCCCCCACCTGCCGCAGCGGACAAGCATCTCAGGCTGGGGAGTGCTGGGCAGCACACTGACCGTCTGTGCAGGTCTCTCTCCGCTTTCCCCTCTGCAAACTGGTTGCTGCGCTCTCCTCCAAGGCTCTGAAGCTCCCCCTCTGTCCCCGCTGATCTCCCCACCAGTGAGGGGGCTTTCCAGTGTGTGGAAGCCTTTCACAGTTCCCTCCCGGGAGCGCAGGTCCTGTCACGATTCCTTTCTCTCTTTTTTTTTTCTTTATTATTTTGTCCTACACAGTTACATGGAGATTTTCTTGCCCTTTTGGAAGTCTGCGGTGTTCTGACAGCATTCACTAGATATTCTGTGAGAACCGTTCCACACGTTAGATGTATTTTTGATGTATTTGTGGGAGAAGGTGAGCTCCCTGTCCTGCTCCTTCACCATCTTGATATGATCCTCCAATATATCACTGTCTTTAGATTTCTCTTCTGTGACTGGTATTATATATTCTGAGTTGGTTTGATTTATAAGAATGAGTTGAGATTTCCTTACTAGTCCTGGAAAAGACAAAATGTAAAGTGAATTGATCTTTTTGTTTATTGGTTCTAGGAGCTGCATGCTGCTTCCCTTGAACAGCATCTTCTAGATCAAATTCGAATAGTTTTTCCAAAAGCCATTTTTCCTGTTTGGGTTGATCAGCAAACTTACATATTTATCCGGATTGGTAGGTGCCATTGTAATATTTTCCATCATACTCTTCACAGTAGCACTGAATCCAAAGCAGAGGTAAATGCACACTAATGACCTTTATTTTCTACACAGTTGCACTAATACCAGCTGCTCCTTATGGAAGGCTGGAAACTGATAGCACACTCCTTATTCAGCCAAAGACCCATGAAGCCAAAGAGAATACGTTTTCAAAAGCAGATAATGCACATGGAACATTTCATAATTATGGAGAAGACCGAAAAGGATTGACAAGAGAACTTCAAACCAAGCAACTTCAATCAAATACTGTAGGAGTCACTGGGTCTAAAGAAACAGATTCACAGGATACAATTGACTCATCATTAATACCAAGCTTATGGACTGTGATAGGAAGCATTTTTTCTTTTGGGTCTGAGAAGAAACAAGACACATCCTGGGGGTTAACTGAAATCAGTGCATTCAAAAATATGCAGTCAAAAGTTGTTCCTCTGGATAATATTTTCAGAGTATGTAAATCTCAGCCTCCCAGCATATGTAATGCATCAGCAACTTCTCTGTTTCACAAACATTATGCCATTCATGTATTTCCATGGGACCAGGAATATTTTGATGTGGAGCCCAGCTTTACTGTGACCTATGGAAAGCTAGTTAAACTACTTTCTCCAAAGCAACAGCAAAGTAAAATGAAGCAAAATGTCCTGTCACCTGAAAAAGAGAAGCAGATGTCAGAACCACTAGATCAAAAACAGAGTAGCCCAGACCATAGTCAAGAAGGTGGCAATGCCTGTGTGCTAAAGGTAGTCTGGAATGGACTTGAGGAATTGGAGAATGCCATTAAATACACCAAAAACTTAGAAGCTCTTCATCTTGGGAAAGTTTGGGTTAGTATAAATCTTTTTTTTTTAATTGAAATATAGTTGATTTACAGTGTTGTGTTAATTTCTGGTATACAGCAAATGGGTTAGTATAAATCTTATAATTGGGGAGGAAGTAATTTTATGTTGCTTGAACTTCCCCAAATTATGAACTAAAATAATATTTTATATACAAATTGGAAACCAGTATAATAAATAGTATCTAAAGTTCCTGCGGGGACACATTTCTGATTTCAGGGTAAAGTCCTTGTTTGGGTAGGGTTTGTATATTTCCTGGCTAAGTAAGCTTGGCCCGGCATAAGCTAAGATTGGTACAGGCCCAGAGAGGTCAAAATTATTTGCCTGGCGTTATTAGCTAATAAGTAGAACTAGAATTCAAACCTAGGCAGGCTGACTCTTGAGTTCATGCTTTGATTGGAGTGCCCTACAAAGCCTCACATCTTTAATGCCTGCAGAAGATGTGTTTCCCAGTTTTTGAAAGCAAAGGAAGGACTTGTTATGTATTGGGGGAAATGCCCAGTGTAGGGAGAGACCCACTACGTGAGATGACCTGGATTCAAATGTACCCAGAAGGTCCTTACCCTGCTGGTATTGGCTCTTTAACTTGTGTGTGATGGAGAGCAAAGTAGAGCAACTAGCGTTTCACCTTCTCATCCTGGCCTCAAATATTTTTTTTTTAAGATTTTTTTTTGATGCAGACCATTTTTAAAAGTATTTATTGAATTTGTTACAATATTGCTTCTGTTTTATGTTTTGGTTTTTTGGCCACAAGGCATGTGGGATCCTAGCTCCCCGACCAGGGATTGAACCCACACCCCCTGCATTGGAAGGTGAAGTTTTAACCACTGGACTGCCAGGGAAGTCCCTGGCCTCAAATATTAACACGAATTTTATATGAAATGAGTCACCAGCCCCCTTTATTTGAACCTAATTTTGAACGATTGTGAAATGAAACTTCAAGGTGAGAAGGGAGGAAATTGTTAGGACAGGGAAGAACAATGGGAAGGAAAGGGGGTCTCCTTTGTAGGTTTCTTTTACTCTCACAGTTTTACCTATGACCTTTATGTAGACGACTTACAAAATTTTAATCTCAGCCTACATCATTTTCTAAAGCTCCAACGATGCCTCATATTTTCTGTTAGCTCTAATCTGTTACTTAAGAAGATCCCACTGCATCTTCAAAATCAAATTGTCTAACACTGAACTTACTATGACTTATCTCTTTCTATTAATGGTTCTGCCATTAGGTAGGAAATACCATTATTTCCTTGATATTACATGGTGAGGACGGGGTGAAAAAGGGATAACGGTCAAGTCCTGGAGAGCAGGTAAGACGGCATTGAGGAGCCTGCACTTCCCATTCTGCTTTAAAGGTTGGGAGAATGACCAGTGAGGAGTGGCAGTAGCTGCCATCAGGTACTCAAACAGGCTTGACTGGATAGATCAAAACTGATCACCTTCTGAAGAGGATGTTAAAAGAAACAAATGTAGGGGAAAAATTGAAATGTGTTATAACAGTACCTGAACGCCCATCTGGTTATACTATAACTCGTGATAGCGTCTATCGTTCGCCTGAATTGATAGAAGTTAACATCAGTATTTATGCTATGGAGTATTTCTTAATCAAGCTTTTAACATATTTATATTTTGTATTTATTTTTTTATATTTCAGATTCCAGATGACCTGAGAAAGAGGCTAAATATAGAAATGCATGCAGTAGTCAGAATAACTCCAGTGGAAATTACCCCTAAAATTCCAAGATTTCTAAAATTACAACCTAGGGAAAACTTAGTGAGTTCAGATTTATATGTTACATCTCAGTTTTACATGTGTTGTAAAATTTCTAGTTGCTTTAGTTAAGTAATAAGAATGTACTCCTTTATGCTAGAAGGGCAAGGAAGTCTTTTTTTCTTTTTATTTTATTGTGGTAAAATATATATAAGATAAAATGCTATTGTAACCATTTTTAAGTGTGCAGTTCAGTGGCATTAAGTACATTTATAATGTTGTGAAATCATCACCACTATTTCCAAAACTTTTCCATCACCCCAAGCAGAAACTGTGTGCCCGTTAAGCCGTCACTCCCCATCCTTCCCTCCCCCAGTTCCTGGTAACCTCTCATCTGTATTCAGTCTCTGTGAATTTACTTATTCTAGATCTTATATGTAAGTGGAATCATACAATATTTGCCCTTTGTGTCTTGCTTATTTCATTTAACATGTTTTCAGGGTTCATCCACACTATAGCATATATCAGAACTTCATTCCTATTTATGGCTAAATAATATTCCATTGTATGTATATATCACATTTTGTTTATCCATTCATCTGTTGATGGACACTTGGGTTATTTCTGCCTTTTTAACTATTGTGAATAGTGCTGCTGTGGATGTTTATGTACAAGTATTTGTTTGAGTCCCTGCTTTCAGTTCTTTTGGGTACATACCTAGGAGTTGAATTGCTGGGTCATATGGCAATTCTATGTTTAACTTTTTGAGAAACCAAGAAGTCTTTAATAAGCAATACACATATAAATTGTGCCAATGAAAATATGGATAATTTGGCTTTTAAAAGTTTGGTATTTTTGCTACATCTGGGTAATCTTTAAAAAAATTCTCATATGTTTCGGTATTAACATTGCAGCATAAAAGAGAGCTAGATTGTTTTACTTTTCAACACTGTTAATTTAGTAGAAACTGATATGGTCAGGAAATGAGGTATGGAACTTAACTTTAGAATCTTTTTAATAGGGTATCATCATCGGTACCAGTTTAGATTACCAGTTCTCAGAGAATTGTAATACAGGAAAATTATTATATGTTTAAAAAATTCCAGACATGATTTAATCCTTCTCTGATAATTCGAGTGATACTTCTGGATCCTCTGGATATCGATGGTCATTATGTCAGGGTCATTATATAACCATTTTAACAGATCTTTCTACTTGATGAAACCCCAGGTAAGATAGCTTATATTTTGTGACTAGAGAAGAAGAAAACAAATAGAATAAATGCCATTTCCATAATAGTATGCAACTGAGCATTTAACACATTGGCTGAACAGTATACAGTGATTTGTAGTTTTCTTTGAACTTTTTGGTTATTGATCTTAGGGGTTTTTTAAATTTTTATTTTATATTATAGTTGATTTACAATGTTTCATTAGTTTCAGATTTATAGCAAAGCGATTCAGTTATACATATATCCATTCTTTTTCAGATTCTTTTCCCATATAGGTTATAACAGAATATTGAGTGAGTTCCCTGTGCTATACAGTAGGTCTTTGTGGATTATCTATTTTATATATAGTAGTGTGTATATGTTAATGCCAAACTCCTAATTTATCCCTCCCCTCCACCTTTCCCCTTGGTAACCATAAGTTTGTTTTCGAAGTGTGTGAGTCTGTTTCTGTTTTGTAAATAAGTTCACTTGTATCATTTTATTAGATTCCACATATAAGTGATATCATATGATATTTGTCTTTCTCTGTCTGACTTCACTTAGTACGATAATCTCTAGGTCTATCCATGTTGCTGCAATGGCATTATTTCATTCTTTTTTATGGCTTTTTAAATATATTCCATTGTATATATATATACCACATCTTTATCCATTGCTCTGTCGAAGGACATTTAGGTTGCTTCCATGTCTTGGCTATTGTAAATAGTGCTACAGTGAACATTGGGGTGCATGTATCTTTTCAAATTAGGGTTTTCTCTGGATATATGCCCAGGAGTGGGTGGGATTGCTGGATCATATGGTACTTCTGTTTTTTGGAGGCTTTAAGGAACCTCCATATGTTCTCCACAATGGTTGTACCAATTTACATTCACACCAACAGTGTAGGAGGGTTCCCTTTTCTGAACACTGTCTCCAGCATTCATTGTTTGTAGACTTTTTGATGATGGCTCTTCTGACCAATGTGAGGTGATACCTCATTGTAATTTTGATGTGCATGTCTCTAATAGTGATGTTGACCACCTTTTCATGTACTTTTTGGCCACCTGTATGTCTTCTTTGGAGAAAGGTCTATTTAGATCTTTTCTACTCATTTTTTGATTGGATTGGTGGGTTTTTTTTGTTTTTTGTTTGATATTGAGCTACATGGGCTGTTTGTATGTTTTGGACATTAATCCCTTGTGGGTTGCATCACTTGCAAATATTTTCTCTCATTCTGTGCATTGTCTTTTTGTTTTGTTTATGGTTTCCTTTGCTGTGCAAAAGCTTTTAAGTTTAATTAGGTCCCATTTTTGTTTTTATTTTCATTACTCTAGGAAGTAGATTCAAAAAGATATTGCTGCGATTTATGTCAGAGAGTGTTCTCCCTTTGTTTTCCTCTAAGAATTTTATAGTATCCAACCTTACATTTAGCTTTTTAATCCATTTTGACTTTATTTATTTATTTATTTGTTTATTTATTTATTTATTTGCAGTACACAGGCCTCTCACTGTTGTGGCCTCTCCTATTGTGGAGCACAGGCTCTGGATGCTCAGGTTCCGCAGCCATGGCTCACGGGCCCAGCCGCTCCGCGGCATGTGGGACCTTCCCAGACCGGGGCACGAACCCGTGTCCCCTGCATTGGCAGGCGGACTCTTAACCACTGCACCACCAGGGAAGCCCCATTTTGACTTTATTTTTATGTATGGTGTTAGAGAATGTCTAGTTTAATTCTTTTATATGTAGCTGTTTAGTTTTCCCAGCACCACTTACTGAGACTGTTTTTTCTCCATTGTATATTCTTGTCTCCTTTGTCATAGGTTAATTGACCATAGGTGCATGGGTTTATTTCTGGGCATTCTATCCTGTTCCATTGATCTATATTTCTGGTTTTGTGCTAGTAACATACTGTTTTGATTATTGTAGCTTTGTGTTATAGTCGGAAGTCAGGGAGCCTGATTCCTCCAGCTCCGTTTTTCTTTCTCAGGATTGCTTTGTCTGTTTGGGGTCTTCTGTGTTTCTGTAAAAAGTTAAATATTTTTTGTTCTATTTCTGTGAAAAATGCCGTTGGTAATTTAATAGGAATTGCATTGAATCTGTATATTGCCTTGGGTAGTATAGTCATTTTGACAATATTGACTCTTCCAGTCCAAGAACATGGTATATCTTTCCATCTGGTTGTGTCATCTTTGATTTCCTTCATCAGTGTCTTATAGTTTTCAGAACAGAGGTCTTTTGTCTCCTTAGGTATGTGTATTCCTATGGTAAATGGGATTGTTTCCTTAATTTCTCCTTCTGATCTTTTGTTTTTAGTGTATATAAATAAGAGATTTCTGTGTATTAATTTTGTATCCTACAACTTTACCAAATTCATTGGTGAGCTCTTGTAATTTTCTGGTAGCCTTTTTAAGATTTTCTATGTATAGTATCATGTCTTCTGCAACAGTTTTACTTCTTTTCCAATTTGGATTCCTTTTCTTTTTCTTTTCTGATTGCCATGGCTAGGACTTTCAGAACTATGTTGAAAAAAAAAATGGCTAGTCTGGGCATCCTTGTCTTGTTCCTGATCTTAGAGGAAATGCTTTCAGCTTTTCACCATTGATGACGATGTTAGCTGTGGGTTTGTCATATATAGCCTTTATTATTTTGAGGTAGGTTCCCTCTGTGCCACTTTCTGGAGAGTTTTTTTCATACATGGGTGTTGAATTTTGTCAAAAGCTTTTTCTGCATCCATTGAGATGATCATATGTTTTTTATTTTTCAATTTGTTAATGTGGTCTGTCACACTGATTGATTTGTGGATATTGAAAAATCCTTACATCCCTGAGATAAATCCCACTTGATCATGATGTATGATCCTTTTAATGTATTGTTGAATTCAGTTTGCTAGTGTTTTGTAGAGGACTATTGCATCTGTGTTCATTAGTGATATTAACCTGCAATTTTTCTTTTTTTGTGATATCTTTGGTTTTGGTATGAGGGTGATGGTGGCCTCATAGAATGAGTTTGGGAATGTTCCTTCCTCTGCAACCTTTTGGAATAGTTTCAGAAGGATAAGTGTTAACTCTTCTCTAAATGTTTGATAGAATTTGCCTGTGAAGCCATCTGGTCCTCAGCTTTTGTTTGTTGGAAGTTTTAAAATCACAGTTTAAATTTCAGTACTTGTGATTGGTCTGTTCATATTTTCTATTTCTTCCTGGCTCAGTCTTAGAAGATTGTACCTAAGAATTGGTCCATTTCTTCTAGGTTGTCCATTTTATTGGTGTATAGTTGCTTGTAGTAGTCTCTTACAATCCTTGGTATTGCTGTGGTATCCATTGTAACTTTTTTTTATTTCTAATTTTATTGATTTGAGCCCTCCGTTTTTTTCTTGTTGAGTCTGACTAAAGATTTATCGTTTTTGTTCATCTTTTCAAAGAACCAGTTTTAGTTTCATTGATCTTTTCTGTTGTTTTCTTTGTCTCTATTTCACTTACTTCTGCTCTGCTCTTTATGGTTTTTTTCCTTCTACTGACTTTGGGTTTTGTGTGTGGTTCTTCCTCTAGCTGCTTTAGGTGTCATGTTAGGTAGTTTATTTGAGATTTTTCTTGTTTCCAAGGTAGGATTGTATTGCCATAAACTTCCCTCTTAGAACTGCTTTTGCTGCATCCCATAGGTTTTGGCTTGTCATGCTTTTTTTTTTCATTTGTCTCTAGGTATTTTTTGATTTCCTCTTTGATTTTTTTTCAGTGATCCATTGTTTGTTTAGTAGCATATTGTTTAGCCTCCATGTGTTTGTGTTTTTTACAGTTATTTTCTTGTAGTGAACTTCTAATCTCATAGCATTGTGGTGGAAAAGATGCTTGATATGATTTCAGTTTTCTTAAATTTACTGAGCCTTGCTTTGTGTCCCAGCATGTGCTCAATCCTGGAGAATGTTCCATGTGCACTTGAAAAGATTGTGTATTCTGCTGCTTTTGGATGGAAGGTCTATAAATATCAATTAAGTCCATCTGGTCTAATGTGTCATTTAAGGCCTGTGTTTCCTTATTGATTTTGTGTCTGGATGATCTGTCCATTGATGAAAGTGGGTTGTTAAATTTCCTCACTATTATTGTGGTACTGTCAATTTCTCCTTTTATGGCTATTATTATTTGCCATATGTATTGAGGTGCTTCTGTGTTGGGTGCATATATAATTACAATTGTTATATCTTCTTCTTGGATTGATCCCTTAATCATTAATGTAGTGTCCTTCTTTGTCTCTTGTAACATTCTTTATTTTAATGTCTATTTTGTCTGATATGAGTATTACTACTCCAGCTTTCTTTTGATTTCCATTTGCGTGGAATGCCTTTTTCCATCTCCTCACTTTCAGTCTGTATGTGTCCCTAGATCTGAAGTGGGTCTCTTGTAGACAGCATATATACAGGTCTTGTATTTGTATCCATTCAGCCAGTCTGTGTCTTTTGGTTGGAGCATTTAATCCATTTATCAGTACATTTAAGGTAATTGTCAATATGTATGTCTTTATTGCCATTTTGTTAATTGTTTTGGATTTGTTTTTGTAGGTCTTTTTTCTTCCTTTCCTCTTTTGTTCTCGTATGATTTGATAGCTATCTTTAGTGTTGTGTTTGGATTGCTTTTTCTTTTTTTGTGCGTATCTATTGTAGATTTTTGGTTTGCAGTTCCCATGAGGGTTTTTGTTGTTGTTGTTGTTGTTGTTTTTTGCAGTACACGGGCCTCTCACTGTTGTGGCCTCTCCTTTTGCGGAGCACAGGCTCCGGACGTGCAGGCTCAGCGGCCATGGCTCATGGGCCTGACTGATCTGTGGCATGTGGGATCTTCCCGGACTGGGGCACGAACCCATGTCCCCTGCATCGTCAGGCAGACTCTCATCCACTGCACCACCAGGGAAGCCCTCCCATGAGGTTTTGATATAGCAGTGTATATATATACGAGATTGTTTTCAGTTGCTGGTCTCTTAACTTCAAATGTATTTTCAATATGCTGCATTTGTGCTCTCCTCTTCTCATGATTGCTGGTTTTGGTATCATGTTTGTATGTGGATGATTTCCTACCTTTGCTCTATGTTTGCCTTTACCGTTGAGCTATCCTATTTATAATTTTCTTGTTTCTAGTTGTGGCCTTTTCTTTTCCATCTAGAGAAGTTCCTTGAGCATTTGTTGTAAAGCTGATTTGGTGTTGCTGAATTCTCTAAGCTTTTGCTTGTCTGTAAAGCTTTTGATTTCACCGTCGAATCTGAACAAGAGCCTTGCTAGGTAGAGTGTCCTTGGTTGTAGGTTTTTCCCTTTCATCATTTTAAATATATTGTGCCACTGCCTTCTGGCCTACAGAGTTTCTGCTGAAAAATCAGCTAATAACCTTATGGGGATGCCCTTGTATGTTATTTGTTGCTTTCCCCTTGTTGCTTTTAATATTTTCTCTTTGTCTTTAAATTTTGTCAATTTGATTAACATGTGTCTTGGTGTGTTCCTGCTTGGGTTTATTCTGCCTGGGACTCTGTGCTTTGTGGACTTGAGTGAGTGTTTCCTTTCCCATTAGTTAAGGAAGTTTTCAGCTATTATCTCTTCAAATATTTTCTCAGGCCCTTTCTCTCTTCTCCTTCTGGGACCCCTATAATGTGAATGTTGGTGCTTTTAATGTTGTCCCAGAGGTCCCTTAGACTGTCCTCATTTCTCTTCATTCTTTTTTCTTTATTCTCTCCGCAGCAGTGATTTCCTCTAATCTGTCTTCCAGCTCACTTGTTCATTCTTCTGCCTCATTTATTCTGCTATTGATTCTTTCTAGTGTATTTTTCATTTCAGTTATTGTATTGTACATCTGTTTGTTTTTTCAAGCTTCTAGCTCTTTGTTAATCATTTCTTGTACCCTCTCAGTCTGTGCCTCTATTCTTTTTTCGAGTTTTTGGATCATCTTTACTATCATTACTCTGAATTCTTTTTCAGGTATATTGCCTATCTCCACTTCACTTAGTTGTTCTTCTGGGGTTTTATCTTTTTCCTTTGTCTGGAACAGGTTTCTCTGCTGTGTCATATTTTCTAATGTTCTGTGTTTGTGGTCTCTGTTCCTCAGGCTACAGGATTGTAGTTCTTCTTGTTTCTGGTGTCTGCCCCCTGCTGGGTGAGGTTGGTCCAGGGGCTCTGCAGGCTTCCTGGTGGGAGGGACTAGTGCCTGCCCCCTGGTGGGTGGAGCTGGATTTTGTGCCTCTAGTGGGCAGGGCTGTGTCAAGAGGTGTGTTTAGAGATGGCTGTGGGCTCAGGAAGACTTTAGGCAGCCTCTCTGCTCATGGTTGGGGCTGTGTTCCCACCCTGTTGGTTGTTTGGCCTGCAGGCTGTTGGGTGAGGCCAGGTCTCAGTGCTAAAAGGTGACCTCTGGGAGAGCTCATGCCATGAATATTCCCTGGGGCCTCTGCCACCAGCGTCCTTGCCCCCACAGTGAGCCACAGCCAACCCCCCACCTCCCCAGGAAACTCTCTAAGATCCACAGGTGGGTCTGGCCCAGGTTCCCATGGCGTCACTGTTTTGCTCTGGGTCCCAGTGCATGTGAAACCTTGTGTGCACCCTCCAAGAGTAGAGTCTCTGTTTCCCCCAGTCCTGTGGAGCTCCTGTACTTAAGCCCCACTGGCCTTCAAAGCCAAGTACTCTGGTGGCTCCTCCTCCCAATGCCAGACCCCCAGGCTGGGCAGCCTGACATGGGGCTCTGAACTCTCACTCCTGTGGGAGAACCTCTGCAGTATAATTATTTTCCAGTTTGTGGCTCACCTACCCGGCGGGTATGGGACTTGAGTATATTGCAAAAGCACCCCTCCTACCATCTCGTTGTGGCTTCTTCTTTATCTTTGGGTATAGAATATCTTTTTTGGTAGGTTCTAGTCTTTTTTGTAGATGGTTATATAACAGTTGTGATTTGGGTGTTTCCTTGAGAGGAAGGTGAGCTCAAGTTCTTCTACTCCACCATCTTGTCTCTGTCTAGTTGCTCAGTATCTTTTATAAAAATATGTGAAGGAAATTTAACATTGTCTTGATAACTGCAGGATTTTCAAAGTCAGATATTTTGCTTTCTATATATATTACCTTGATATTCTTAAATCTTTAAACCTGTAGACCATATTATAAAAGTCTTTGGAACAGGGAACTTCCATGGCTCTTGACTTTTTTTAAGTTTTCTTTTTTAAGTTTACAGGAGCTCTGCTTTTACCTCAGTTATTGATCTTGGTATTTTTTTTTTTCAAAATTTAGGTCTTAGGTACAAAAATAATTAGCCACTGCTCATTGTTTTTTTGTTTTTTTCTGGTGTCAGGAATGGAATATTACTACCGAATTTCTTTCCTGTCCTGAGTTGCATACTTTAGTGGAAGCTTTATGACCTTGGAAGGTCTCTCTGGGCTGATCATATCACTTAGGACTTAAGGATGTTTGATTCTAGAGGAACTATGAGTTGCTTTCTGAGCCTAAAAGTCTTGATTTTAAATAATTTTCATTCTCATTTTATGACTTCCTTTAGATCTTTAACCCCATTGCACAATGATATTCAAAGAAGTAACTGACTATTTCTGTGATTTTTAAGAATGGGAAAATGATGCCTTTTCTTAGCTTAGCTTGCTTTTGGTGGTAAGCATATTCTCAGCTGAGCTTAATCAGTGGATCTAAGCTTGACTCTGAATGAAGAGAGATAACAGAAATGGACCAGTTGAGAAATGGTAGAATAGAGGTTTATTTTCCTAGGCAGATATTAATTATCTTTCATATATGAATTTTTGTTATTCCCTTTTTAATTTCAAATAGATTTTTTAAACTTAATGTTAATCTAAAAGCATCAGAAATTAGCAGTGTTTTTCTCGGAATTTCTTAATACCTTTTGAACAATTTATTAACACTCTACTTGTTGAGTACATCGGCCATATTAACAGAAAAAAAAAGTGACACTAACATATAAAAAGTTTATTTTTCTCACGCGCAAAGAAGTTTGGAGGAGCTCAAAGGGGTTAAACCATGTAACCAAGGATCTAGGCTCCTTTGGTCTTCTTCTTCTGCCATCTTTAGCCTTCGCCTCTCCTCCTCTTAGATGCAAGACATTTGCAGTAGTAATAGGCATCACGTCTGCATTCTTGGCAGCAGAGGGAAAGGCACAAAGCAGAATTCTTCTCCTTGCAAGGTTTCTCTGCCTTTTAATTAGGAAGAGAAGGCTTTCCCATGGATTGCTGATTGTAAAGCATTGGCCAGAGTGCAGCCAGATGCATGCACACACAGTTCCAAGCTGGGAGTAGAGGAGTTTGCTCTGCCACTGTAGAGTTTGCTCTACAGTAGAGGGAGGCAAGGGAGAATGGGGCTGGAATGGTTATCAAGTGAGCTAGATTATGGTGTGTGGTATCACTGGGCATAGAGAAAAGGAGCATTTAAAACTTTGCCACTTGTGTAAATGTTTCTTCAGGCTGTGCTGTACTCGTACTGTAATGTCAAATCCCAAATCTGTGCCTATGAACATCATTTTATTGGCAAGATAAGGTGTTAAAATAAGAATGTTAAGGTTAAGTTCATGTATTAGAATATCATTACTGTTCTTTCCTTTCCTCTGGCAGCTTAAAGACATAAGTGAAGAAGACATAAAAACTGTGTTCTATTCATGGCTACAGCAGTCTACTACTACCACACTTCCTCTGATAGTATCAGAGGAAGAATATATTAAGTTGGAAATGAAAGATGGTGAGTATATTTTATTTGTTATTTCAATATTTTTTCAATTAAAGAAGTCAGAAAATTTTTCATTGTTTTTCCAACTTGTGATATGTATGAACAGGAAACCTAATAATGATAATTAAACCGTAGATTTTACGTATCAAAGAATGCCTCTGTTTAAATTTAAATAAATTTAAATTTTAAATTATTTCATCTCAGCTTTAGTACTAACTACATTTATTACCTTCCTTTTAATAGGGTTGAAGGAGTTTTCTCTGAATATAGTTCATTCTTGGGAAAAGGAAAAAGAAGAAACTCTTTTTCTGTTGAGTACCAATCTGCTACAGAAGATGACAATACAAGTAATGATATACTATTGAGTATTTAATGAAATAATATTTTCACATGTGATTGATTCTAAAGTATGAATTTACCTGTTACATTGCATCCTAAAGTGTATTAGAAACTTGAATGGTAAGAGTAAGGAATAACTTGACTTAAAATATTTTATTCTATAATCTCTTTAACTTATCTAAACAAATTGTTGATTTATCCTAAATTTGAAATTGATACCTCCACAAAATTAAGTTTTAAGAATAGAATTGATCATGTTAACTGGCAAGTGGATCATGATTTTAAAATCTTCTAGTACTGAAATAAATGAAAACTTAGCTTAGGGGTTTAATTTTTTTAATTCATATTTTTATTTGCAGTTTTGCTGCACAACCCATGTTGTTTTGTCAGTTCTTTATTTCTCAACTCTTCACAAATATTATCAGATCACTTCTCTTCCAGAAATATTTTTAAAGTGCTCCTTTTAGAATATTATGTTTTGGTTAGGATATTCACTCTTGTCCTTAATAGAATTAAAGATTCTCTAGTCATTTAGAATTTCGGTGATTTGAAATTAGACATTATTTGTCTACTTTTGAAATATAATTTAAGGAATACCATTCAGAGAAGGTACAAATGTAAGATTGTGAAAAGAAATAAATGTGACACAAATCAAAATTGCAAATAAAGATATATCTGTAAACTGTATTAAGAAAATGACATTCTTTACTGCTTGTTAACTGTAAATATTTATATTCCTTGGATGAGTAAATTATTATTGTTAGGGCTATTTTAAGTTATAATCTTGTGTGTACAATATATCTTTTCTCTCTGGCGTAACAGAATCAGCAATTCAGTTTCCTGGGACCCAAGAAAAACAGGCAAAAGGTATAACTTTGAAATGTAAAATTGATTTTTCCTTACTACTATAGGTCCTTCTGGATCCTATGGTAAAAGAAGAAAACAGTGAGGAAATTGACTTTATTCTTCCTTTTTTAAAGCTGAACTGCTTGGGGTAAGAAGTTACGGCCAAACTACCATGTTTAAACACATTTGACATTATCTTTTCCAGGGCTTTTATGTGTAAATGTTAAATTAGATGTTAATATCATTGACTAGTCTTACTAATGCAATAGTAAATTTTTTTTTCAAAGATTGTTTCTGTTTTCACACCTGGCTTAGTAATTTGCCTTCTCTTTTTAGATAACTAAAAGTCTGAAACTTATTAGAAGTTTTACTTTGAGATTTGATTTGTGAAAAGAGAGCCAACTAGATATGACCTGGATCATACATGCTTGAATAAAACAATAATCCTTTAAAATTAATAAATTAATTTTAAAAGTTAAATCCAAAAACATTAGTTGAATGTTTAAAAATATTTCAAATTAAGTTATTCCTTCACTATCTTATTGATGTACTGATTGGGGTTATTAGTGTTTTCCTCAACTTTAAGACAAACAAACCTGAAAAGAACCTCCTCAATTTCTTTAGCTCTTAATACAGTATAATCTCACATAAACATTATTTCTTAGAATTCTTCACAGAGGCCTTTAGTAGATATAGTAGTAGTGATTTGATTTCCTGTAATAGTATAGTCTATAAATGTTTTAGTAAAAGGATTAAACTATAAAGTAACAATGCTTAAATGTGGCATAATATTCAAGTATAAAGTAAAATCTCTTCAGTTCAGACTAATCTTAGGAATTTATGATATTTTCAGAAATAAACTGGCAGTCAGAGTCAGGAAGTAGGTCAAAGTTCATATTTATATAATCTACAGATTGAAACTGGATTTCAAAAATGACATTTAAGAGGAAATAAGTCTTCAATTATGCTAACACTTTAAAAACACCCATTTATGATAATGTTGGATGACAAACCAGAAATCATTTTCAGGGGGATATTTGTATGCATTAAGACAAATTCCTTAAGGAGTCCTATTAGGACAAAACTTTTAGTTACTGCACATGTTTGAAAGTAATAAAAATAGTTTTAAAATCTGTGACTCAGATTTGGCATTAATTCATTTTACTTTCAAGTAAGGGAGCATTTTTAAGATTTTACTCTTTCTTTTCTTGCGGTACGCGGGCCTCTCACTGATGTGGCCTCTCCCATTGCGGAGCACAGGCTCCGGACGCGCAGGCCTAGCGGCCATGGCTCACAGGCCTATCCGCTCCGCGGCATGTGGGATTTCCCGGACCGGGGCACGAACCCATGTCCCCTGCATCGGCAGGCGGACTCTCAACCACTGCACCACCAGGGAAGCTCAAGATTTTACTCTTTTTATTAACTCATTAAGTAGCCTGCGAAGAAAAGTTTCAGAATTTTTTATAGCTAGATTTTACCCTGTTTCAGTGTTTTATCATGCAATTTACATGTTTGCAGAGGAGTGAACTCCTTAGGCGTCTCCTCCGTGGAGCACATCACTCATAGCCTCCTAGGACGCCCTTTGTCTCGGCAGCTGATGGCCCTTGTGGCAGGACTTAGAAACGGAGCCCTTTTACTCACGGGAGGAAAGGTATGTGGTTAAAATGTGCTCATTTTCACTAATTAGCAATTTTTAATTCTTCTCTTTGGGTTTTGATCATCTATTATATAGGGTGTTGATACCAGATATGGAAAGCATTCATTCATTCACTAATATTTTTGAGTGCCTGCTGTTAGATAGTGGGAACGTGGTGATGAATAAGGTGATGGTCTCCCTGCACTTTTTCTATATCAATTGATATGATTGTATGAATTTTCTTTTTTAGGATATTGGTAAGGTGTTAATAAGGTTGATTGATTTTCAAATGTTCAACCAGCCTTGCAAAACTGTAATAAATCCCACTTGGTCATGGTCTATTATTCTTTCTATAATATCTTATGGAAAAACCCAAACGAACTTTTTGGCCAACCCACACATTGCTGGGTTCTGTTTGCTAATATTCTGTTGAGGAGTTTTGCATGTAAGTTCATGAGCAATATTAGCCTATAGTTTTCTGTTTTTGTACTGCATTTGTCTGGATTTGCTCTCAGGGTAATACTGGCCTCGTAAAGTAAGTTGAAAAGTGTTCCCTCCTGTTTTTTTTTTGGAAGAGATTGTATAAAATTGATGTTAATTCTTTAAAATGTTTTGTAACATCTCCACTGAAACCATCTGGGCCTAGAGATTTCTTTATAAATTCTTTATAAATTCAAAGTCCTTAATTGTCTGTTTCATTTTCGCAGGCATTTGGTAGTTTGTAGTTTTTGAGGAACTGGTCAAGTTTATGAGCATAAAGTTGTTTGTAGCATTCTCTTACTGTGCTGTTAATAGGTGTGGAATCTATTGTGATGTCCCATTTCCTGTTATTGGTGATTTGTATCTTCTCTTGTTTTAATCTTTGTCAGTCTTGCGAGAGGTTCCCTGCCCTTTTTAGGGGCTTACAGTTTTATTCTCTACCAATGCAGTATTTTTTCCAGGGCTACGGTGTGGTCTTTGTGAGTCTTCCTGCTTTTTTTCAATTCAAAATTATAAGGCTTTTTCATTTCTATTCACTTTTAACTCTAGTATCATAACGTTTTTTCCTCTTACTAGCCCAGTTGCTCTCTTTTGATTCTTACTTAAAATATAGCAACTACTCCAATAATCTAAGTTTTCACCTTAGGAAGCTAGAAAACGAAGAACAAATTAAATCCTATGTAAGCAGAAGAAAAGAAATAATAAGAATTAGAGCAGAAATCAATGAATTGAAAACAGGAAATCAGAGAAAATCAGTGAAACCAAAAGCTGGTTCTTTGAAAAGGTCAGTAAAATTGATAAGCCTCTATCCAGGCTAAGAAAAAAAAGAGGATACAAATTACTAATATAAGAAATGAAAAAGTGGATATCAGTACAGATCCCATGGACATTAAAAGGATAATAAAGTAGTAATAGTAATAAACAACTCTGTGCCTAAAAATTTGATAACCTAGATGAATAGACCAATTCCTTGAAAGACACAAGGAGTCTGCCAGAACTCACACAAGAAGATATGGACAATATAAAAAGGCCTATATCTATTAAAGAAGTTGAATCAATAATTAATAACTTTTCAAAACAGAAAGCACCAGGCCCAGATGGGTTCACTGGTGAATTCTACCAGACCCTCAAGGAAGAAATTATACCAATTCTCTACAGTCTCTTTCAGAGGATAGAAGCAGAGGAAATACTTCCTAACTCATTCTGTGAGGCCATCATTACCTAATAACAAAACCAGACAGAGGCATTACAAGAAAACTACAGACTAATATCTCTCATGAACACAGATGCAAAAATCATCAACAAGAGATGAGCAAATCAGATCAACCAAGATATTAAAAGAATTATATACCACAGTCAAGTAGGATTTATTCCAGGTATGCAAGGCTGGTAAAATAATAGCAACTACTCTACATGTTTTCTAGATGACCTGTGTCAAATTTCAAAATATATCATCATGGTAGAATATTTATTTTGAAAAACAATATCCTACTGATTCAGAAACCAGAGTTCCACCTTCTCACATAGAGGTAGCGTGATTAATAGAAAGAGCAAGTAGAAGACCTGAATTTGAGTCCCACCTTTGTTATATACTTACTGGCTGTGACCTCAGGCAGTTTTCAGCTTCGTAACCTGCCTTTTACGATTAACCTCACTTAAGAGAAATAATATATATGAAAGGTGCTATACAAATGTGAATTACTTTGAGTGAGAGAAAAGGCCCTCTGATTCAGCAAAAAGTGACAGGTGGGGCCTATACACCAGCACCCCTAATTTCTTTATTCTTTGGGGTCCAGTGACTTTAATTATAAATGCAATTCTGTAAACTATAATGATGGTAGTATTGTTGAATGCCTGCTAAATTTCAGACTTTGCACAATAAGCTTGGCTGTTTTTTCCAGTTCACAGTAATGAAAAGCAAAATATTACAGCTGGTACAGGGGTGTTAAAGCTAGACAAAGCAACAATGGTAAGAAATAGTAGTAGATTGGACTTCCCTGGTGGCACAGTAGTTAAGAATCCACCTGCCAATGCAGGGGACACGGGTTCAAGCCCTAGTCCAGGAAGATCCCACATGCCACAGAGCAACTAAGCCTGTGCACCACAACTACTGAGTCTGCGCTCTAGAGCCCGTGAGCCACAACTACTAAGCCCGCTTTGCACAACTACTGAAGCCTGCATGCCTAGAGCCCCTGCTTCGCAACAAGAGAAGCCACCACAGTGAAGCCTATGCACCACAATGAAGAGGAGCCCATCCTTGCTGCAACTAGAGAAAGCCCACACACAGCAACGAAGACCCAACGCAGCCAAAAATAAATAAATTTATTAGGGGGAAAAAAGGAAAGAAATAGTAGTAGATTGAGGGAGGAAACCTATATTAAAAGAATTATAGGGCTTCCCTGGTGGCGCAGTGGTTGAGAGTCCGCCTGCCGATGCAGGGGACAGGGGTTCATGCCCCAGTCTGGGAAGATCCCACATGCCGCGGAGCAGCTGTGCCCGTGAGCCATGGCCGGTGTGCCTGCACATCCGGAGCCTGTGCTCCACAAAGGGAGAGGCCACAACAGTGAGAGGCCCGCGTACCGCAAAAAAAAAAAAAAAAAAAAAAAGAATTATAAAAACCTAACAGTGGCAGACATAGGGAATGGACTTGAGGACATGGGGAGGGGGAAGGGTAAGCTGGAACCAAGTGAGAGAGTGTCATGGACATATATACACTACCAAATGTAAAATAGATAGCTAGTGGGAAGCAGCCGCATAGCACAGGGAGATCAGCTCCGTGTTTTGTGACCACCTAGAGGGGTGGGATAGGGAGGGTGTGAGGGAGGGAGATGCAAGAGGGAAGAGATATGGGGATATATGTATACATACAGCTGATTCACTTTGTTAAAAAGCAGAAACTAACACAGCATTGTAAAGCAATTACACTCCAATTAAGATGCTATAAAATATAAAATGAACACAGAGTCCAAAAACAACCTAGCAGTGTTCAGGCTTCTAAGGGGCACTTATAGCAATGTTTAGCAAAATTTAAATATGTATACCTTTTGATGTAGTAATTACACTTCTAGAAATTTATTCTGAAGGTATAATCTGACAAATAAGTAAACATATATGTATGGATATTTATTTTAGCTTTACTTGTAATAGTTAAAAAGTGGGAGTAGCATAAATATACAGCAGGAAGGGTCTTGATAAACACATTATGGTCCAGTACATCCTCACAGTGGTATTGTACTAGGGAGCTGATGCAGCTCTATATCTGTTGATAAAGAGGACAATGATTTATTATAAACCCTCAGGAATACTGTAATCCCATGTTCATAAATTTGCATAAAATGTGCGTGGAGTGTCTGGAAGGATGATACGGCAAAACAGTTGACTAATTCTGTGATGTGGGACGATTACAGATTTTTTATTTATTTTTTAATTTTTTTTGTGGTACGCGGGCCTCTCACTGCTGTGGCCTCTCCCGCTGCGGAGCACAGGCTCCGGACGCACAGGCCCAGCGGCCATGGCTCACGGGCCCAGCTGCTCCATGGCATGTGGGATCTTCCTGGACCGGGGCACGAACCCGTGTCCCCTGCATCGGCAGGAGGACTCTCAACCACTGCGCCACCAGGGAAGCCCCTGTTACAGATTTTTTTTACCTTTCTCTACTAAGTATTTATAATTATTTCATATTTTTTAAATGTTATTTTATAATCAGGGATGTGGATTTTCTTTTTTTCCCTGGCCATATTGAGATGTAATTGTTATATAACATTGTGTAGTATATACTTGATTGATGAGGCTGAATCTTGGTGGTTATCACAGTGACAGAGGCTATTTCTGTGACTGAATATATTGAGAGTTCTAATTTAAGCAATTATTTTCTAGGGGAGTGGAAAATCAACTTTAGCAAAGGCAGTCTGTAAAGAAGCATTTAACTTATTGGATGCCCATGTGGAAATAGTTGACTGTAAAGCTTTACGAGGTATGAATATGGTAATACTCTACATAAATCTTTTTTCTGGTAGAAAGAAATGTTACTATTTAATGCTGGTAATCTAATAAATACAAATATCTAATCTTTAACTTTTCTGTTGGTCATTTAGTCATTAAAATTACTTAGAAATTTTAAATCTGGCTTTCGAATGTTTTTAGTGTTTCTAATAAAAATTTTAAAACTCTCCATATTTGATGGAGGCCTTTTTTTTTTCCTAGCCAAAACTCTTTGTAGACTATATTCCTGAAAATTCCAACTTACACCACTCTGAGAAAGTTAGTATCTAGAATATACTTGCTTTGGGAAACTCGTAGGGTGGCTGCCTCAGGGGAGGGAAAGTGGGTGGCTAGGGACAGCAAAGAGGAGACTTACAGTTTATCACATAACAGCTGACCCTTGAACAGTGTGAGTGTTGGGGTGCCAGCCACTATGCAACGAAAGCTCTTTGTGTAACTTAGAGTCACAGCCCTCTGTATACGTGGTCCCTCTGTGTCCGCAGCCGGCCTTGGGTGGTACAGCACTGTGGTATTTACTGCTGGAAAAACCCACATATAAGTGGACTTGCACAGCTCAAACCCATGTTGTTCCTGGGTCAGCTGTACACTTGTACTTTTGAAAATCTTTGACATTTATATTATCTATTCAATTTTTTAAAAATCAGAAATATTTTACTGAGTAGTTAATTTTTCCCCCCTTGGCTACCACTACCATATAGTCCCAACTAGTCATTATATTCTGCTTTTTAATCTAGTATATGATAGGAAACTACAAATGGCCTTTGAAAACCCACTACCTCATGCTCTATAAATGTGGTTTCAGAGACATTGTCCATCTCTTTAGAGTCTTGCTTGAAGCCTCATGTGAAAATTTTGTTTGAGAACTAAGTAACAGGAACTCTTTATATTGGTTTATGAATTGGTATGTTCTCTGTTCTTTGAAAATTAAGTTTGTAATTCACCAGGATGATTGAAGCCAAATTAATGATTCAAATATAGCAATTCTAGGATCTCTAGGTGGCTACCTTTGTGTTTGATTTTATCTGACTTGCGATCCCCTGCTTTCATTTATATTTTCCCACATCCTGCTTTTATTTTACTGTTTTGTTGTAAGCCATCTGAAATTCTCCGTGGAATGAGGCAAGGATAAATACATATGTATAGAAATTATAGTAGCATATTCCTTTTTTCAGTTTTATAAAATTCAGTACTTAGTCCTTTGAGGCTGTATTATTTAAACCATGTTAGTGATTAACAGATTTTAGTGATTGGTATATATATATATATATATATATATATATATATAACAAAATACTGTATTGATTGAATTTTCATAGTCAAATCAATATTGAGCTTTTCTAATGCTTTCAATGGTAGCCTGACCTTTCCCAGCCCTCAAATAACAATAAAACTATTTCATATCTTCTGTGTTAAGGAAAAAGGCTTGAAAACATACAGAAAGCCCTAGAGGCAGCTTTCTCAGAGGCGGTGTGGCGGCAGCCTTCTGTTGTCCTGTTGGATGACCTGGATCTCGTTGCTGGCCTGCCTGCTCTTCCAGAACACGAGCACAGTCCTGAGGCTGTGCAGAGCCGGAGGCTCGCACATGGTAACGTAACACGTTCATTCGCTGGCTGCAGGCCTTTGTCCTTTATCAGACAGCATTTCCAGTCTTCGTAGTAAATCTGCTCTCTTTAGAGAACAGAATATGTGCTATGTAATGTGTTGCTTTTGAGGCCTCTGGTAGCATTCTAAGGTTGCTCTGTATTAGCAAAATCAGTAGAGTCAGAGCAGTGTGAAAATTCTACGAATTCATCATTAGTCTTTGGGGCCTTTTCATTCTCCACTTATTAGAAATTGCTGAACTGTACAGATTTACTTTTGCTTTGTTCATTTGACAAATATTTCTGTGCACAGTCTATATTCTCAGAGTCTTGGAGAGGAAATAAAAGTAAACAAGTATAATGTTAGTACAGAAGACTGATAGTCATAATGATAGCTACCATGTGTTGACTGCCCTTTCGGGGCTAGGGGTTGCTTTGTACTCTACATGCAGATATTCTCCTGGTTTTACAGGTGAGTAAATGGAAATTCAAAGATTATGTAATTTGTCCAGATGACACAACTAGGAGGTAGGTAGGATATGTTCTCCTAGAAGTATGTACAGGGTGTGATAGGAGCACATACACTAAATTGAGGGGGGTGTGGGAAATTATCAGGGTCTTTTGGGGGAGTTCATAACTGAGATGAGTTTTTTTATTATTATTTTTATTTTTGGCTGTGTTGGGTCTTTGTTGCTGTGCAAGGGCTTTCTCTAGTTGTGGCGAGTGGGGGCTATTCCTTGTTGCAGTGCACAGGCGTCTCATTGCAGTGGCTTCTCTCTTTGTGGAGCACGGGCTCTAGGTGCATGGGCTTCAGTAGTTGCGGCACGCGGGCTCAGTAGTTGTGGTTCGCGGGTGCTAGAGCACAGGTTCAGTAAGTTGTAGCGCATGGGGCTTAGTTGCCCTGCAGCATGTGGGATCTTCCCAGACCAGGGATTGAACCCATGTCCCCTGCATTGGTAGGTGGATTCTCAGCCACTGCGCCACCAGGGAAGCCCCATGAGATGAGTTTTGATGGAGTAGTAGAAGTTAGTATGGAACAGTTTCAGGCTAATGAAGATGCAAAGGAAGTGTGGTCCACAGGCAAAGGTACAGAGGTAGAAGAAATCACAGTATGTTAGACAATAATCCTTTGCCTAGAGCTTAGGGTTCAAGGAGAGGGTGGAACCAGGGTGGGGGTTGGAGGATTTCACAGCCTTCCGCTGCCTCGAGGTTCTTAAGAGGTGACATAGATAAAAAATGCAACCACAGTGGCTTGGGTTACCATAAACTGGTGTTAATCTCACATTTGGAATCCTGTAGCATCTGCAAGACTTGTTAGTCTAGTGTTTAAGGGGATGCTGCAGATTTCTAGGTCAGGACTTGGATATATGTTATTAATGCCTGTTTCAGTTCTAACCTCATACCAGCCAAACCTTGCAAAAGCTAGGGTAGAAAGAGATTGTTCAGGAAGTCATAGGAATATGAGCTGTATTTTGCATACTTAAACTTCCATATTGTATTCTATTATCATCCTTCTATAATATTTATTTCAGAGACTCCTTTTGATTTACTTAATAAGATCTAGACGAAGGAACCTCACCTAGGCATTGTTCTGAGTGTACAGAGTTTACAGTGCTTCCTACACCTTCATTAGATTGACTAGAGCCTGGCCAATATTAGGTCCTCAGTAGATAAACTGATGAATGAATGGTAGATTTAACTTTTAAACGGTAAAGAGGAGCCATTCCATTCATACTCCACCTTAAAGCTCAAGTTTAGGTTATTATTTTTAATGAATGAATGATTTTAAAATTTCATGCTTTTGTGTACTAAGTTTTTACACTATATTACTTAACTCTAGTTTTGAACGATGTGGTGAAAGAGTTTATTTCCATGGGAAGTTTGGTGGCACTGATTGCTACAAGCCAGTCTCAACATTCTCTACATCCTTTACTTGTTTCTGCTCAAGGAGTTCACATATTTCAGTGTGTCCAGCATATTCACCCTCCTGACCAGGTAACATACTACTTGTGAAGATTATTGAAATATGTCCCTTTTTTTTATTTTGGCTGTGCTGCATGTTATGCAGGATCTTAGTTTCCCAACCAGGGATTGAACCCATGCCCCCTGCAGTGGAAGTGTGGAATCTTAACCACTGGACCGCCAGGGAATTCCCATATGTCACTTTTTATATAAATTACATATTTTTCAATTTTATTCATGATTTATGGCTTTAAAGTAATGCTTATGTTAGTGATCTTAAGGGTTCTTAAAAATCGACCTTCAGTGAATGTTTTGCTATTAGATGCACAATTTTCGTTTGTAACCATCCGAAATATTACCAGGTGCTTTCCAAGGAAATGTCTTTTTATAAAACAGCATTTCTTTTTTTTTTTCATTATTAAGTTTTCTTTTTTATTCCATTTAAAAAGAAACAAAAACCCTAAAAATTCTGAACTGCTTCATTTCGCATCGGTAAAATCTGTAAATACACTATGGAAATTAGAATTACTTTCCACTTTAGTGAGATATAATTGACAAGTAAAATTATATATATTTAAAGTGTACAACATGATGATTTGCTATACATGTACATTGTGAAATCTTTACCAAAATCAAGTTAATTAACACATCCATCACCTCACATATTTACCTTTTTTTAAGCATTTCTTCTTTTAAAAATTTGACTAAACTGTTTTTTTTTTTTTTTTACCAGCACTAATATTCTGTACCCACTATGACTCTGGCACCCATTTCCAACATGTGGGTTTTTTCCCCACACCATCAAGCAATTTTTGGACACCAACTGGGTGTCCTGCAATTCAGCTCAATTCTGACACTACCCAGAGAGAGCATCAGATTCCACAGGTTAAGGCCTCAGTTCTACAAGACAGCCCTCCACTTCAGATGCCAATGTTACCTGTGCTTCTGACTGGTGATAAGTCAGAGGTTCCCACTATTCCCTCTTTGGGTTCAATTAATTTGCTAGAACAACTCACAGAACTTGGGAAACTAGTTTACTCACTAGATTACCAGTTTGTTACAAAGAATATTAAAGGGTACAAATCAACAGTCAGATGAAAAGATACATAGGATGAAGTCCGAAACAAAGGAGCTTCTGTCCTTGTGGAGTTTGGGGCCTGGCCCCGTGGCACATGGAAGTGTTCTGGTTCTCCAACCTGGGAGCTCTCCAACCCCATCATTTTAGGTTTTTATGGAAGCCTTGTTACATAGGCATGACTGATTAAAGCACTGGCCATTGTCATTGATTCAGCCTTCAGTCCCTCTCCCCTCCCTGGAAATCAGCGGGTGGGACTGAAAGTTTCAATCCTCTAGTCAAGGTTGGTTCCCCTGGCAACCAGCCCCCATACTTAGGCGCTTTCCAAACGTCACCTCATTAATGTAAACTCAGGTGTGTCTAAAAGGGGTTTGTTATTAATGTCAAGACACCTTTATCACTCTTATCATTAGGACATTTTAAGGGTTTTAGGAGATCTGTGCCAGAAGCAAGACAAAGACCAAATATATACAAGCACATACAGCCCATCATCTCCTCTGGGGACTTCAATCCTGATGGTTTTAGTGGCAGCATGCTCAAAAAGAATATTCTGGGACAGGCAAGCATATTTTAACTTCTTGTTTAAAATTCTTACATCTACTCTAAATATTCAGACCCTGTGCTAATTAACTGTTACTGAAGAATAAAAATACACCTGTTATTAAGCATAACAGAATGGTAGTGGTATTGGTCATTGAGTGTGTTTTTAGAATTATGTTATATAGGAATAACAAACCCTTAAAGGAACCAAAATAAAAATCTTCTTACTGGAGAAAGAGAGTAATCATTATGAATGTGATTTTTTTTTTACAACTTTATTAAGGTGTAATTGAAGACAACATACTATTTAAAGTGTACAATTTGATGACTTTTAACATATATATATATATATATATATATATATATATACCATGAAACCATCACCACAATTAAAGTAGCAAACATTTCCATCCCTCCCGTATGTTTCCTACTGCCCCTTTGCAATCATCCCTCCCCCACTCCACCTGCAAGCAAACACCAATCTGCTTTCTGTCCCTGTAGATTATGTCAACATGATATTTCCCAAAATACATGTACAAAAATTTGCACTTGAGTAAAATTATAAATTTGAATTTTGTGTTTTTTTCTTTAGGATCAAAGATGTGAAATTCTGTATAATGTAATAAAAAATAAACTAGACTGTGATATGAACAAGTTCACTGATCTTGATCTGCAGTGTATAGCAAAAGAAACTGAAGGGTTTGTGGCTAGAGATTTTACAGTGCTTATGGATCGAGCCATACATTCTTGTCTCTCTCATCAGAGTATATCCACCAGGGAAGGTAAGTTTTACTGTTAAAACCAAAATTTGGACTCTTCTTTCCATCGTGGAGAAGTGTAATTGTAGTAAGGTAAGAATTAAATATATTCCTTTTTAGTATTCAAATAAGCAGCTATTTGAGTAGAAAATTGGCATTTCCAGCTAAATTGATGGCATTCTTTTTAATTGAGTTAAGATTGGCTAAGTGAAATCAGACGGAGAAAGACAAATAACATGATTTCACTCATATGTGGAACATAAAAAACAAAAAAATAAAATAAATGAACAAACCAAACTAAACATAAATACGTAGATACAAAGAACAGAGTAGTGGTTACTAGAGTGGAAGGGGTAGGGGAGGGGAAAATGGGTAAGAGAGGTCAACTGTATGACAGCATGTTTTGAAAATTCATATGCAAATAGGACTACCAAAAGTTTTGTTTATTCTTAAACAGAATTAGTTTTAACAACATTGGACTTTCGAAAGGCTCTCCGAGGATTTATTCCCGTGTCTCTGCGAAATGTTGACCTGCATAACCCTAGGGACCTGGGCTGGGATAAGATTGGCGGATTACATGAAGTTCGGCAGATACTTGTGGATACTATCCAGTTACCAGCCAAGGTACTTAAAAAACAACCAAACCAAGCACTACCAACTGCCAGAAGAACCACTGAATTATCCATCGGTTCTGGCTGTATATGTTGGCTTGCCCAGCTTCCATTTGGTCCAACAAGTATTTATTATTACCAAATAAATGTCCAGTCCTATTTTTGGCACTCTTACAGATTTTTAAAGTATCTGATGTATTCCTTGCCTGGAAAGAAAGCTGAGGTGATATTTATAGTAAACACATTTTGATGTGAATTTCAGAGTTCTTGACTCGTCCAGGTTGTACTAAAGCAAATGAACTGTCAGCTAGGGTTGAGCAGAAACAGATAGGAATAAACTGGCAAGTGGGAGAGTCATTTAGATCCACAGAGCTGATGGATTAAGCCAGATTTCTAGACTCTGGGTGCCAGTCTAGAAAGGCAGAGTTAGCAGGCAGCATAGACCAGGCAGACAGCAGGATAGAGGGGGCAGTTGTAGATTGTTCTTTAGAAGATCAAAAGTAGAATCTGGGAGGTGGTGTGTTTGAATCAGAAACCTGAGAGAAAAGGATCTTTGCATGAGATCAGGGGCCCATCCAAAGAGATAAAGAAATGGGTAAGGATCTCAATTACATGTAAGAACCTCAGTTACAGACAGTCCTGGGAACTGTCTGGTGGGGCCTGGGACATACTGAGTGCAGCCCAGGACTGGGGGTTAAAGCCTGTTTGGGAGAACAGGGGCGTGGGAAGTACTTGCCTGCGGATCATGACCCCAAATGCTGGGTCTGGGCACCAAACATCAGTATCCAGATACATCCCAGGCCAGATACGTGAGGCCATCTGTGAAAGTGCTGACTTTGGGGCCTCCTTCAGATTAGAATGGAGGTCGAGATGAGGTTGAAATTTTGTCAACACGTGGGACTAAATAGGTGTACTTAATAGAGGAGACTAGGAGATTGCTGACAGTAGCCTGATGTTTGGCTCACCTGTTCAAAAAGTTTTCTTGCTGAGAAGCTGGTGATTTAGAAGATAATTTAGAAGCAGTCAGTTACTTGTTCAGCATTGAGACTCTTGGGAGATTTTACTGTCGATTATAATTACACATGCTTCTCTATTATTTATTTTCTTTCTTTGATTGAATATATTTGAATATACATAGCTGTCATAACTTGCCCCATGAACCATACAAGTGGAAGGCAGTGTACTTGTTAAAAGGTTGGGTTTTATTTTCTTAATGTAGTACTATTATAATGTTCGGAAAAAAAACAGGAAAAAATGGAAAGAAGTTCTGATGCATTTATATGCTTTTTATGTGGAATGTATTCCATGGTCCAATTGGGAAAAATCTGTGGTAGTTCCTTTGAGTTCATTTATTATTCTGAGTAGGAATGTTTTTTTCTATCATTGTACTGTCATAAAGATGGCCGTTGTTACCACCCAAGTACTTTTTTCTATACATTGATCTTTGGCCACTGCTTAGTCATTTGTTTTAGAGTTGAGCTCTTTGTCATGTTTTTCTTTCAGTACCCAGAATTATTTGCAAACTTGCCCATACGACAAAGGACAGGAGTGCTGTTGTATGGTCCTCCTGGAACAGGAAAAACCTTACTAGCTGGAGTAATTGCACGAGAGAGTGGAATGAACTTTATTAGTGTCAAGGTATGTTTGGCATTTATCTTTTTTCTCTTCTTTTTTCTTTTTTTTTAATTGAGGGAAAATTTACATAATTAACTATTTTAAAGTGTACAGTTCAGTGGCATTTAGTGCATTCACAATGCTGTGTAGCCAGCACCTTTCTCTAGTTGCAAAACTTTTTCAGCCCATTCTCCTTCCCCCAGCCCCTGGCAACCACTAATCTGCTTTCTGTCTCTATGGATTTGTCTGTTCTAGCTATTTCATATAAAAGAAATCATGCAATATGTCACCTTTTGTGTCTGGCGTCTTTCACTTAGCATAATGTTTTCAGGGTTCATCCAAGTTGTAGCATGCCTCCGTAGTTCAGTACTTTTTATGGCGGAATGTTACTCAGTCTTTTTTAAGGTGGTGTGGATATGCCACAGTTTGTTTATCCATTCATCATTGGTGAACATTTGGGTTGTTCCCATTTTTTGGCTATTATGAATAATGCTGCTATAAACATTTGTGTATAAATTTCTATGTGGACATATGTTTCATTTCTCTGGAATACATATATACCCAGGAGTGTAATTTCTGGGTCATATGGTAATTATATGTGTAAGTTTTTGAGGACCACACCATTTTACATTCCTACCAGCAGTGTGTGAGTGAGTATACCTATTTCTCCATATCCTCGCCAACACCATTTATGTTTCTTGATAGTGGGTTAATCTCATATTTGGAAAACTAGTAGCAGCAGTGATCCATCTATTAGTTAAACTGTGTGGGAAATTGAATAATGAGGCATCTCTCTTTTGTAGGGCTTATTATGTTCTTGCTTAAGGCAGATCTTCATGCATTATAAAATAGAATTACACCTAAATAATCAGATAAAAGAGCAAACTTGAAGGGGGAAGAAAACCTAGAAGACTAGGGGCTGGAGACCACACTAAGGCAGGAAGCTGGGGTTTTTATTTGTTGGCTATATTTCACCCTTGCTGTGTCACACCAAGTTAAATTTTTTCAGATATAGGGTGAGTATGGTCATTAAAGGACATGCTAGCAGATCATTTTGGGTAATGCTTCACACTCCACCACTGGTGTGTCATTATGGTCTAGGATGTGCTGTCTTATTTGTACAGCTTCAGCACCCCAGCAATATTTGTTTGCCAAAGAGTAATTACATTTCAAGGCAAAGTAATCATATGCAGATTTCCCCCCACCATCCGGAAGTAGAGTGTTTCTATGAAACATCACTGTAAACTGAAATGGTAGAAAACAAAGAAGCAATTGGACACATCTTGCTAATGGATGAACAAAATAAATCGAGATAAAGCACAGATGCTCCCAGACACAGTTCAAAACTATGATGGCTTGATGCTGCGTGTAGTTCCCTAGGAAGAAGCTTGGTGGCGACACTGTTGCCGCTGGGGTATGTTCTGCCCCTCCAACAGCTCACAGCGGGACAAACACTGAATGCTTTTCGCTTCTCACCCTTTTTCGTAAACGTGAACATTTCTTTGGATTTCTTTGTTAGCGAAAATAGTTACTAATGTAGGTCTTTAATAAAAGTGAAGTAGTGTAAAGCAAACTTCAAAAAGTGAGGGAAACCTGTATTGTAAACTTATTCAAAATTGATTTATAATCTGAAAGCCAGTTTATTAATTTGCAGTTGGGTTATGCCTACCCTCTTTTTATCACATGAGATTTTCTGAGCTGGTTATGTGGTTATCCTGGCATTGATGGAGAGCTATAACTTTTAAATTTTCCTATCTTCTTTTTTTGGAATTTGCAATAACTATGACCATATTCTTCTTTTTTACTAGAATGTAGTTTTACTTTTTTTTTTAACATATAATTTTCAAGATTAACACTTGCAAATATTGTTGTATTTTAGATCGTTCCATTAGGGAGGACATCTTATCTCTTCCCTTTAGTAAATCTTCAAATCACAATTGGGATGAGTTCTCAATGCACAGGTTTCGGTAGAGAGTTGAGGCTGTGTAGGTCTGAGTGGATCTTAGGAGGCATGTATCAAAGACAGCCCTTTCACTGACACCAGTATGTTGCCTTTTTCCTAATATTTTGCCTTAGTTGTTTCTTGTTCCATCCTCTGTAGTTCTCTGACTATACTGAGAAAATATAATCAAATACTAGTATATTAATAGCTATCTAGATGGCTGAGTATTAGAAATTATTTTGGTCACATATCCTGATCACTTTTTGGTCTTTTTAAGGTAATGATTTTTCATTGGAGATCACTTTAGGGCCTATTCAGTTTTTTAAAATATCCCAATTTAAGGAAAGACTGTCGTCATTATTGATATTGTTATAGGTAGTAAAGTTTGTTTTGAAAGTTTCGTCAGTTGACTTTTAGAAAAACTGATATATTCTTCAACTTCTGAGCAAATAAATTGGTTTCAGTTACTGAAGATGCTAATTAATTCATGTCACATTACATATTTTTTGGAGTCTCCAAAGATTTGAGATAAATGGAACATTTTCCCTTTTTAAACCATTCATTACCTTACTAAACAAATAATTATTCAGTACTAATTATGTAGCAGGCACTGTTTTTGGCACTGGGGATTCAGTAATGAACAAAACTGCCTTTTCGGAGCTTATATTCTACTAGTGCAGGGAGGGAGACAATAAACAGACACATTCAATGTATAATATACTGTCAGGTGGTGGTAGGTACTAGGTAGGAAAACAGTCAAGGGAAGGAGGTGTAAAGTAACTGGAGTGGGTCATAGATGGGTTTGTCAGACAAGGCCTTTCTGAGGATGTGGCATTTTGTCAGAGATCTAAATAAAATGAAGCAATGAGCCATGAGACTATCTGGGGACAAATGTTCTAAGCAAAGGAAACACCAAGTATAGAACTTGTGGTATGATATTTAGTCCAGCCGCATTAATTTTTTAAATGTAGTTCAGAGAAATCTATTAATTATATTAAAATTTTTCTATTATTGCATTTAGACTTAGTCATGAAAATTATATTTTGTTTTTAGATAGTTTTGAATTAATTCTAATTTCATTTTATTTTACCTAATAGGGACCAGAGTTACTCAGCAAATATATTGGAGCAAGTGAACAAGCTGTACGGGATATTTTTATTAGGTTAGTTACCAGTGAATGTTTTTTTTAAGTAACTGGCTCTGTGGTTATTTATCAGTCAATGCTTTTTGGTCTTCAGTTGTTTTTATGAAAAACTGATATTTGAAACCTGTGACTTATGTGGTTTATTAATAAACTGCAGAACAAAAATTCACTGTTTTACGAAATACCACTTAAATATAAAACATTTTTGATATTAAGTTTTGGAAATTATTTGGTTTTATATTTACAATAGAAATATTCCTGAAATGCTGAAAGTGGAATCATAAGTGGTTATTCAAGGATTCTCAAAGTATATGAAGCACATAATTACCCCAATTTATCTCTTTTATAAATTAAGATTCCATGTGGTCAATGTAATTAAAATAGAGTATAATTATTACTACATTTATATAAAAATACATATGAATACAGAAACTAATATTTAAGAGTAAAAAAATTATTTAAATGTGATGGGATTACAGGAAGCTTCTAAATGAAAGAGCTACTTTGTTCCATTCCACTAAAATTTTATTATAAAATATGCAATTAGGAGAATATATATAATGTACATATATATTTTAAAGAATAATAAAATGAACTCTTATATTGCTACCATCCAATTTAAGAAAAGAATATTACCAGAAAAGCCTATTACAGGTAAAGACAGTCAACCACATATTGACAAAAGGTTCAATTTACCAGAAATATATTACAATTATAAAATTATTTGTATCTAATACTGTAACTTCAAAATATTTAAGGCAAAAATTTATAGAACTCCAAGGAGAAACTGACAGATCCACCTTCATAGTAGAAGATTTTAACACAGTTCTCAGTAATTAGTTAGTGAAAAAATTGTTTAAAAAAATAGTAAAAACTTAGATTTAAACAACATATTCAGCAAGGTTGATGTAAGCATATTTAGAACATGTACCCAACAATTGGAGAATACACATTCTTTTCAGGCACACCTGGAACATTTTTGAAAATTGGCCATATGTCAGGCCATACATAGTGATTGCAATGTTTCAAAGAAATAATATCATACAGACTCCATTTTCTGAAAACACAAGTTAAAATAATCAAAAAAAGGATAAGCCCCCCCATACATTTAGATATTTTTAAAATAAATAAATCATAAGTGAAAGAAGAGATCTAATGGAAAATAATGAGCACTAATAAGGAAAATGCTGTTTATTAAAATTGTGAGATACTGCAAAACTTATTTCAAGGAAAATATACCTTTTAATTTTTAGAAAAGAAAAAAAGACTGAAAGTTAATCATGAGATAGGTATCCATCTCATGAAATTAGAAAAATACAGATATAAATGAAAATAAAGAGGGAAATAATAAAGAACAGAAATTAGTGAAATAGAAAACAATTCAGTAGAGAAGTTCACAAACCCAAATATGTTTTGTAAACCTGATACAGTTGATCTCCAGCAAGACTGATCAAGAAGAAAGCAATCGTGAATAAACAACATTAGGGATAAAGGGGAGGAGGGCAAGACTAAAGATATACCAGAAATGTAAAAGATAATAAGGGAATACTGTGAAATGTTATTATAAACTTTATGCCAGTGTTTTTGAAACTTGGGTAACATAGACAAAATATATTTGACCAAAGTCAAGCAAGGAAGAAACAAAATCTGAATAGTCTTGTAAAGGTAGGAAAACAACGGGCGCTAGTTAAAAATCCTTGCATAAATCAAACATCAGACCTAGTTGGTTTTTTAAGAGAGTTTTGCCAAACGTTCAAGGCACAGGTAATCCAGTGTGTTGCTGGCCCCAGATTTATCTTACTTGCCATGTATTTACTAAGATATTTCTTGGGTTTTTTCCATCACCATGACAGATACTTTGTATTAGGGGCGATTCTTTAGACATCTAGTCCATCCTTTTACCAGAGATGGAACTTATGTTACCTTCTTTTTAATGAAAACAAAATTAGTTAATAAATTAATAAAACTATATGTCAAAGTTCAAGTTAGAAAAAATGTAATATATATAACTAAAATATATTTTATAGAGAGCCTTACAAGATAAAAGTACTAAGCTCCCCAAAATGTAATGGACAAAAGACATGAAGAGACATTGCACAAAAGAAGTGCAGGTGGCCAATAAGCATATTAAAAAGAGTTTACTTGTAATAAGAATCAAAGAAGCATTTCACTCATTGAGTAAGACTGGTTTTTGTTTTAGTCTCTGTCCAGAAGGCATGTGTCTTCCCTGACCTCTCTAAGACCTGGTTTACTGAAAACAAGGATAATTATATATGCCTTGCCTTCCTTAAGGGTTTGTTGTGAAGAATTAAATAAATACATAAATATATATATATGTGTGTGTGTATGTGTATACAGATATAGATTATATATATGAAATTACTTTGCAAACTCTGAAGCCCTATTCAGATAGGAAATACTGTTTGTTTCCCCAGAGCACAGGCTGCAAAGCCCTGCATCCTTTTCTTTGATGAATTTGAATCTATTGCACCTCGACGAGGCCACGATAATACAGGAGTTACAGATCGTGTAGTTAACCAGTTGCTGACTCAGTTGGATGGAGTAGAAGGCTTACAGGGTAATAATTGTAAATACAGAAATATCTTCTTATAACAAAATTTCACCAGGATTTAGTAAAGGATTTTTATTTCCCCCCCAGGTGTTTATGTATTGGCTGCCACCAGTCGCCCTGACTTGATTGACCCTGCCCTGCTCAGGCCTGGCCGACTAGATAAATGTGTATACTGTCCTCCTCCTGATCAGGTGACAATTTCATGTTTTGAGTCCAAAATCCAACAAATGCTATACTCTTTCCTTGTGAACTTTACTTCTGCCGGGTAACAGAAGTTGTCCTTAGAAGACCAGCTTTCGGCAAAGGCCTTAGTCAGTGCTTTCTTACAGCATGAAAAGATTCTGAATTAGATGCAAAGCCTTTTTTTTGGCCCAGCCATTCCATGCAAGTCTGAAAACTTTATACTCTTTCAGTGTTGCCCAATTGGAAAAACAAGAAGGAAAACAAGTATTGCATGTCCATGTTCCCTGTGTTCAAAGATCACACACCTCATTATCCTGACAAAAGACTGATACTGAATCAAGCATAGGACTAGGAAGCATCTATGCATGTTACATAGAGATATGACTTTTTCCTAGTCCTATGTTGATGGAGCTCTTGTTCCCAAATTTAGAAATGAATAAGTAAAAGAATAGACAAATGAATAGTCAAAGGTATAAAATGTCTGTATATCACATGTAGCAGTTATTTTAATTTTTCTTTCAAAACACTTTCTTGGCTCATTTGCCCAAATCTAGAAAATAAGCACTGTCTGAATTAGAAATGATTTACACTAAATAGTTAAGAATGTTGATTTTCATTCATTTTCCTATGTTCCTTCTGTTAGGGAAAAAGTTCCAGGGAAGATAGATGTAGCCTACTGGTACATTCCTCAACTTATTTGTAAAGCTTATAAGATATATGAAGTGAATTTATAAGAAAAATCCTAAGAGACACAGTTTAAAATAACATTCAATTTTATTTGTTAAATCAATTAGTTTTTCTCCCTTCAGGTGTCACGTCTTGAAATTTTAAACGTTCTCAGTGACTCTCTACCTCTGGCAGATGATGTGGACCTTCAGAACGTGGCATCAGTAACCAACTCCTTTACGGGAGCTGATCTGAAAGCTTTACTTTACAATGCCCAGTTAGAGGCCTTACATGGAAGGCTGCTGTCCTGTGGGCTGCCGGTGAGTTATATGAGGAGATCGTTACTATGGTGTCTTATGAGTGATACGAGCAGTTCAGTGTCAAAATTTCAACCTTAAAAAAATTCCTATTTTTTAACAACTTTAGTTAACTGTATAGAAATTTACCTTTAGTCGAGTGTACCATAATTGGAATATTGGCTTTGCAGAGAATTTGTAATTATATAAAGAGTTTGGTGTCTGTTTCTCTAACATCACCTTACTATTGGCAAAATATGTTGGTGTGTGGAAGGATATTCTTTGAATTGAGGTAAGAATTATATTGAGATTTTAAATTCATGTTTTACTTTTAAAAAAGATCATCAGATAGTTATTTTGAAACTCAGATTGTCCCAGATATGGCCAATAGGAGCCCCTTTTGGATGGCTTCTGTGTCCTTTTGACATGTCCTCATCATCCTTTGATCACTTACTTATTTCCCTATACAACAGGATGTTCTAGGTTTATCTTATACTCTCTGTTCTCCAGCCCTAGAATCAGTTTTTTTCTCTAAGGATAATATTTTAATTTTGGCAGAAAATAATTTGATCTCTGCCACATTATGGACTTTACCATATATTTTCTGGGAAGGCTTTTCAACTGTATACTCCTCTCTCCTACATTTTGTTGGAGATTCTTGCAGGGACTAAATTTAGATACTACCAAGTTTTTGCTATTTATTTTGACAAGCCATTGAAGTTTTTTTTCTGCTAATGAAAGGGGAAAAAAGGTGTTTACAAGTAAACTACTCTATAATGATGAATCAACCATGTTATAGAGTGCGTTATCATTTCAGAGTAGAAAAATGTGAATTGAAAGAGACATGAAAATAAAATCGAGGTCTGAGTCCTAGCTTTGTTAGTTTTGGGGGAGATCGTTGGCAAGTTACCTACACATTCCATTTGGTCTTTCCTTATTTTAATAGTTAAAATTTTGTGATGTGACTCAGAACCATTAGAGAATCAATAAGAGCTTTTGTAAAAAAATGCCTCAAGTTTCCTTGTACTGGTCTATTAGAATGCTGTCTCTGTGTGGTTAATTTTTGAATTGTGGACTGTTTAGAGCTTTACAACTGGTTGTCCTTTTGTGTTTTTTAGGATGGAGGTTCCAGCTCTGATAGTGACCTGAGTCTGTCTTCAATGGTTTTTCTTAACCACAGCAGTGGCTCTGATGATTCAGCTGGAGATGGAGAATGTGGCTTAGAGCAGTCCCTTGTTTCTCTAGAGATGTCTGAGGTGCTTCCAGATGAATCAAAATTCAATATGTACCGGCTCTACTTTGGAAGCTCTTATGAATCAGAACTTGGAAACGGAACCTCTTCTGATTTGGTACCTTGTGCAGTCACTGTACAGTTCTGAAATAGACAGCTGTATGTTGGTGTAATTTATGTCCTAACTAGCCCCACATGTTCTTTCTGGTTGGTTTGTCCTTCAGTAAAACAGTCTTTTCTTACACTAATCATTTTCACTCCATGTTAAGACAGAGCTGGCAATAAGGGGAGCCGAAGTAGCCAGTGGTTGTGATTACCCTTTGGTTTCTTTCAGGTTTTTCTCCCTTCATTAGTGGCTTTAAAACATCTTTAGTAGCAGATTCATTTTGTATTAAACTTAAATTCTATTATTGTAGAACAGTTGAGGATAATGAGAAATTTGGTACAATAATGTCAAAAATTCTAACAACCAAATGTTATCTATTGGTAATACTTCTGGTGGAAAATATAAGACAGTGAAAAACTTAGTAGTAGTAGTAATGTTTCAACAAGGAAAATGTTTAGATTAAATTTGGGCAATATCATTGTTTTTCTAAACTAAAATAGCATTTGACACATATCTCAAAAAATTAACAGTGATTCACTGTTGCTTTATTGGTTAACATAACATTTTTACAAATATTTAGTAATTTGGGGGTAAATTTCCTTTATTAGGTTTTAAAAAATATAAACATAACCCATTTTTATTCTCAAGAATAGTAAGCTGTTTTAATTCTAGTCTTTGTTTTCTGTTTCTTAACTTACATGTAGAAATGTCCCAGAACCTTAGTATATACCCTATCATTAGGGTATTTGTGGTGGATTTAATAACAAAAGCATTATAAAAACCTTGTATGATGGCAGTTTTCACTCTGTGGTGGTTCAACAACATAGGTATAGATGAACCTTTATAGAATATGAACGTATTTTAAACTTGCTTAATTTCAGTTAATTAAAACGTAAGTTTACCCATGTTAAATTTTTATTGCTTAAAGTTCATAATTCTATCTTCGATAAATATATAATTTTTTTCTCTTTTGCTCTTTTTCCCTCCCTTCCTCTCTCCCCTTCTCCCTTCCTTCTCATTATCATGCTTAACAACGAAGAGCTCACAATGCCTGTCAGCACCAAGCTCCATGACTCGGGATTTTCCTGGAGTTCCTGGGAAAGATCAGTCTTCACGACCCCCAGTCTTCAGAACAGCCTCACAAGAGGGTTATCAAGAGCTCACACAGGAACAAAGAGATCAACTGAGGGCAGATATCAGTATTATCAAAGGCAGATACCAAAGCCAAATTGGAGTATGGCTTTTTCCTCTTCATTATAATTGTAAAACTTTTTTAAAATTGTTTTTCCTTTTTGATATGTATTTTTTTGATTGGTAAATGAGCTCTCTTTATAAACAAGGGACTGAAACACATCGATCAGTCAAATGATTATGTGCTAACAATTTTTAGTAATCTTATGAGAAAGGGAATGTATAGTCTCCTAAGAAAACTGGCAAAAAGAAATAACACTTGGACTTCCTTTTCCATCATGTCTCTAAGTTAACTTTTGTCTTTTTTTTAATTTAAGGAGGATGATGCCCTTAACCAACCAGGCCCCATCACAACCAGTCTGGCTATTAGTCAGTCACATTTAATGACTGCGCTCGGTCACACAAGGCCATCCATCAATGAAGATGACTGGAAGAACTTTGCTGAGCTGTAAGTAAAAGATTGTGATCCAGAAGTATAGATATTATTACAGGTGACAGTTATTCAAACTTTTAAAGTTCTTTTAAAATCACAAATAATATTTTGAATATTTAAAAGCAATTCAAGACATTTGCTTAGTAGCCATGCATTTAAATACCCAAAAACTTCAGGAATATAGAAGTCAAAAATGAATTTTCATTATAAATAATTCAAATATAATCAAATGAATTGCTTAATGACTTGGTTCAATTTTAAAAGCATCAAAGAAAAAAAAGGAAAATCAAAAGCCCAAAATGATTCCACTATACAGTTTCCAAAAATTATGAAAATATAACTGTTTTGTTTTCAAAATAATTTATATTTTATTAATCTCATTAATAATTAAAGACCATTTAAATACATTCACATTTATTCACTTGTAGACCATGTTTAATATACATTTGAATTTATAGGCTTGCAGTTGTCTCACTAGTAACTTTGGAGTCTGAGACCCATAGACTGGGAACCATTCTAGGTCAGTGATTCAACCTAAGTCAAGAAATGCACTCCTCTGTAATGTACAGCATGATGACTACAGTTAACAATACTGTAGTATATATTTGCAAGTTACTGAGAGAATAGATCTTAAAAATTCTTTTCACAAGAAAAAAAAATGTAACTGAGTTGATGATGGATGATATCTATACTTATTGTGGTAATTCTTTCACAATATATACATATATCAAATCACTATGTTGTACACCTAAAACTAATATAACCTTATATGTCAATTATATCTCAATTTAAAGAAAGTTAAAAATGGGGGAAAAAAGAAATGCATTCCCGATCTTTAGAAGTTACAACTTTCTTGTTGAATTTTGCTATATTCTGGGGTATGCATGCACATACGTGTACATGTATGTGTACACTGAAAGAGGGTAGAAAAATTTTCCCTTCCCTTCTAGATTCTTTGGTTGGTCTAATAATTAAATTGACATAGATGGATTAACAGGAGAAAAACTAATTTTGTACATTCAGGATCTGCATAAAAATAGGAGACTAAAGTCAGTCAGGCAGTTGAGGCTTATATACTGTCCTGAGCTAAGGACAGAGATAAGGGCCTGGACTTCAAAGGGGAGGAGGGTAATTCACAGGAAAATGGGAAGAACAGGTGTTTGGTAATCAGACGTTTGTCCTGTCATGCAGATAAGTCTTTTGAGATTAAAAAAGTTATCTCTGGTAATAGCTCTTTCTGGTGCAGGCCCCGTATCTAAATTCTTTTAAGGCAGTTAAGAGATAGGTAAAAAGCTTTTCTCAGGTCTGCTGGGTCTTGATTCCCTTTAAGTCAAAATAATCCACATGGCAGTTTGGGGTGGAAACTAGAATAATTCAGGATCCAGTCTAGTTTACAGGTAGAAATCCAAATGTCAAAGACAATTAACAGCACTAGAATCTGATATCCACAAAGGTGTATTACTGAAACATTTCTCTCTCTACAATGACCCCCCATTTCTAACAAAGATAACCACAGTAAGACTAAACTATTTTCAAATTAAGTCTAGTTGCACTAAACTTGGCCTGATTATTCACATAAGTTCGACAAGAATAGTAATGGACCATGTAGATGCTTTTAAATCTCCTTTCTGGGAAATTTTCATAAGGAATCTCAGATTGACCTTTTAAAAGCCTCTTGAGGCTAGGAAGCCGAGCCAAGGACTTACCATCAGATCTCGCTTGCAATAGCTATGTACTGTTGACCCTTGAACAACATGGACTTGAACTGCGTGGGTCCACTTATACAGATTTTCAATAAACATGTACTACACAATCCATGGCTGGTTGAATCTGTGGATGCAGAACTGTGGGTACAGAGGGCTGACTGTAAATATGCAGATTTTTGACTGTGTGTTAGAGGGTGGAGGGGGTTAGAGGGTGGAGGGGTGGGGTTGGCACCCCTAACCCCTGTGTTGTTGAAGGGTCAACTGTATTTGGGTTAATTTCTCTTTTAGAGGTCCCCAGAATAGCCTGAAGTCCTTGTACTTGCCAGGAAATAAACTTCCTTACTCACCTGGTAACGTTACTGGGAACTCTGTAAGCAAGGTACCAGGCTGGTTTTTCAAGGAGGTTTATTGGCTCCATAAAATCAACCTTAGTTCCTTGAAACTGTCTAGTTTTTCTGTTTTATGCACATTCTCAAGACATTCCAGTCAAAGCCTTGAGGGTATAACCAATGTTTCCAATTGTGTCCTGTTATGAGGAGAAAGGATTCTTATTGGACTTATGGAAATAACTGTATCCATGAAAATAAGAATACTCACTAAGAGTTTCTAAACTCTGGAGGCATCAGGTAGGAGAAAAACATGTCTCATCTTTGTTCACAAAGGTATATTTTACCAAATTACTGATAGCTTAAGAGAAAAGAACAAGGTTTCATTAAATCTGGAAAAACAAAAAGAACAATATTTCCAACAAAGTCATAAAAATTATAATGATCCTCAGTAGTTCATTCAGTCCCATGTAGTTAATTTTTATGGCTCTTTTGTTAGCAGTTTTATGAAGCCATCAGTTTCCCCATTAGAGTTCTGCAAATTCTTACCTAATTCAGTGGTATAAATTGAAAATTATCAGAAACCTGTTCTTGTTAGAGTCCTTTCCATGAGTCTCTTGAAAATGAAGCACTTTTGCAGGAACACTTTTACAATAACTGTAAATGACAAAAGACTTAAAAATGGCCATGGTTAAAGATCTGATGAAGCTTCCTTATAATGCATTTGAATAAGGAAATTTGGTTATTTCTATGACACAATTATTTTAAGACAACTGGAATTATGGTTGATAATATTACATATCAGATATTTAGGAATTTTATACAGTTTCTATAAGACATATTAATAACATCCATATAAATATAACTTTTAGTATTATTTCAGTGTTTCCCATGTAATTTAATATATCAAGTAATCCTAATTTATATCTCTCTTTTTATAAGGGGAGAGAGAGAACAAATCTTCTGAGATGTTCCAGTGGCCCTCTGGAAAATCCCAGAGTTAAAGGTCAAAAAGCCTTATTTAGAATTTGATTTTGGAGAAGTTTGTCAAAAATATTTGGTTTTAAAACACCATACTATCATAGGTCACTGTTAAACAATAGTATTCACTTAACCAAAGCAACAATTAAAGACTTTGCAGGCAAATACAGAAAGTTACATAGTTGTAAAAAAAACAAACAACAAAAAGCACCTTAGAGAAGAGCATTTTCTTAAGCAGTCAGACATGAGGCATAGGAAATTATTTTTCTTTGTTTTCTAGGCAGACTACTTAAAAGGTAAAGAAAAACCTTTCACAGTCTTATCAATAGCAGACAAATAGTCTAAAAAAATTGTGTCCTGAAAGAGAAGTTTTAATATCAGTAGTGTACTTATATAAAACTAAAACTTATTTTTTAGAACCCTTATAATAAATTCATTCCATTTTAGCCAGCTTGACAAAGTAAAAGTCTCTCTCCAACGTTCCATACCCATTTAGCTTGTCCTTTATTCTCGCTCCCATTCTGAAACAATAATAGAGTTGCATACAGTTGTTTTCCTTATTATTTCTCAGTTTTAATTATATAAATTAGAATTCTTAACACTTAAACCTTAATTTCTAGTGATTGTGAACTGTTACACCAGCATTCTGTAGACTGGCAAATTAATGCATACATAATTTCTAAAAGAATACACTTTAACAGTACAGTTCTTCAGTGTAGAATAGGACACATTTATTTATACATCCAAGTATTTTTAGTTCCTATGTAGTAAGAAGCCAAAAGTAAATAAATGGTCAATAATTAATGTTTCAGTATTTTATTTAGAAATGATCAAGATATCCAAAGAAATTTCATCACTTACCAAAACTCTAAGGGTATAAGTTACCAAAGAGATTCTGGAAACTATTTAAGTAGACATATCATAAAACTTAATTAATTATTGTTGAGAAGTTCACTTAAGAACTAGTTAAGTTTTAAACAATCATATTTAGATTACTTATGAAAATTTCATGAGACATTAAAACAGCCACCGTGGCAAATTTTGTAACAGATATATACTTAAACTAGCTTTTATTTACTGAAAATTATCCCAGATCACATAAACTTGAGAAGAATTTGGATTGGTTTGTATTATGTTTCTGAGAGTTTAGAAATATTAAATTTGATGAGTGCTTTTTTCTTTAAGCCAATTAAATCTTTTTTACAAATTAATTTTGGCAGTATTCATCCAGATGTAGAAAAGTATCACATATACATAACATATCCGTAGACGTAACATAAACACACAGAGACAAACAGACCCTATAGCTTCCATCCCAAAATTTTAGCCATGGAAGTTTTTATAGCAGTCTATTTTTTAAAAGCCTCTTCCCCTCAACTCCTTTTTTTTCCCCAGTCTCAGGTGATTATAGGCAGTATCTTAGCTCTCTCCTGAGTGTTTACATTTCAAAGACATGATAAGATTTACATCTTCAAGGGACAGAGGAAGAATGCAAGTTTTCTCTTAGGAATTTTTTTTTTTTTAGTTGATTTACAACATTAAATTAGCTTTAGGCTACAACATAGTGATTCAATATTTATAGATTATACTATTTCCCTGTGCTGTACAGTCTATCCTTGTTGCTTATTTTATACATAGTAGTTTGTACCTCTTAATCCCCAGCTCCTGCCTTGCTCCTCCCTCCTTCCCTCTGTCAACTGTTAACCACTAGTTTGTTCTCTATATCTGTGAATCCATTTGTTTTGTTTCGTACATTCGTTTTATTTTTTAGATTCCAAAGTAAGTGATAACAGAGTATTTGTCTTTTCTGACTTATTTCACTGAGCATAATATTCTCTAGGTCCATCTGTGTTGTGGCAAATGGCAGTATTTCATTCTTCTTTAAGGGCTGAGTAGCATTCCACGGTGTATACATACTACATCTTCTTAAGCCAGTTGTTCGTTGATTGACACTTAATGTTGCTTCCATAACTTGGCAATTCTAAATAATGCTGCTTTGAACATTAGGATGCATGTATCTTTTTGAATTACTGTTTGTTTTCCTTGGATATATACCCAGGAGTGAAATTGCTGGATCTTAAGGTAGTTCTATAATTTTAGTTTTTTGAGGCACCTCCATTTTGTTTTGTTTTTTTTTAAACATCTTTATTGGAGTATAATTGCTTTACAATGGTGTGTTAGTTTCTGCTGTATAACAAAGTGAATCAGCTATACATATACATATACATATACATATATCCCCATATCTCCTCCCTCTTGTGTCTCCCTCCCTATCCGACCCCTCTAGGTGGACATAAAGCACTGAGCTGATCTCCCTGTGCTATGTGGCTGCTTCCCACTAGCTAGCTATTTTACATTTGGTAGGGTATATATGTCCATGCCATTCTCTCACTTCATCCCAGCTTACCCTTCCCCCTCCCTATGTCCTCAAGTTCATTCTCTACATCTGTGTCTTTATTCCTGTCCTGCCCCTAGGTTCTTCAGAACCATTTTTTTTTTTTAGATTCCATATATATGTGTTTGTTAGCATACGGTATTTGTTTTTCTCTTTCTGACTTCACTCTGTATGACAGACTCTAGGGTCCACCCACCTCACAACAAATAACTCAATTTCGTTTCTTTTATGGCTGAGTAATATTCCATTGTATATATGTGCCACATCTTTATCCATTCATCTGTTGATGGACATTTAGGTTGCTTCCATGTCCTGGCTATGTAAGTAGAGCTGCAGTGAACATTGTGGTACATGACTCTTTTTGAATTATGGTTTTCTCAGGGTATATGCCCAGTAGTGGGATTGCTGGGTTGCATACTGTTTTCTATAGTGGTTGCACAAATGTTCATTTATACCAATACTGTAGGACAGTCCCCTTTTCTCCACATCCTTGCCGTTATTTGTTATTTATAATCTTTAGCCATTCTGACAGGTGTGAGGTGATATCTCAATGTGGTTTTGATTTGCATTTCTCTGATAATTAGAGATGTTGATCATCTTTTCATGTGTCTGTTGGCCATCTGTATGTCTTCTTTGGAAAAATGTCTATTCAGATCCTCTGCCCATTTTTTTACTCAGGTTGTTTTTTTGATATTGACTTGTATGAACACTTTATATATTTTGGATATTAACCCCTTATTGGTCATATCATTTGCAAATATTTTCTCCCAGTCAGTAGGTTATCTCTTTGTTTTGCTGATTGTTTCCTTTTCCTAGGAGTTTTAAGGTATATTTCTTTATTATCAGAAGTCTAGGGTAACTACTATTTAAAATTTCCTATCTATCTTTTTAGAACAGTTCTTTTCTAACATCCTGATCTTTTACAGTATCTGCAAGCATTTTGAGATGAATAGGGGAGGTTTGGGGATTAGTAAAGTGAGATGAACTTTTGAATTGTTTCTAGAGCCACCTTTCTGGTTTTGCAGACTCTAATTTGTAAAATAAGGACAGTCTGTTTTATTTCCTCAAAGAACTGGGTTGCAGCCTGAATGCAATCAAGGAGCTGACCCACCTATCCAACTACATGAGGATTTTTAATTATGATGGAAATCAAAAGATTACTACAGGAGCCTACAACATGCTGCCTACAAGAGACCTACTTTAGGGCAAAGGACACACATCAATTGAAAGTAAGGGGATGGAGGATTAGCTCAAGATAATGAAGTAGAAGGATGTGAGCTCACCCCCTTCCTACAAAAACACCAAAAGTCACAACCAGCTGGTGAACGACCATTGACAAAAAAACGCTGGAACTTACTGAAAAAGATACCCTACATCCAGAGACAAAGAAGAAGCCACAGTGAGACAGTGGGAAGGGTGCAACTGCAATAAAATCAAATCCCATACCTGGTGAGTGGGTGACCCACCAACTGGAAAACAGTTATTCCAGGAAGTTACCCCACAGGAGTGAATGTTTTGAGCCCTATGTCAGGCTTCCTAGCATGGGGGTCTGGCAACAGGAGGAGGAGTCCCCAGAGAATCTGGGTTTGAAGGCCAGCAGGGTTTGCTCACAGCATTACCACAGGACTGGGGGAAACAAACTCCACTCTTGGAGGGCACACACAGTCTTGTGTGCACCAGGACTCAGGAAAAAAAGTAGTGACCTGATAAGAGACTGGGCCAGACCTACCTGCTAGTATTGGAGGATCTCCTGCAGAGGTGGGGGGCAGCTGTGGCTCGCTGAGGGAACAAAGACACTGGCAGCAGCAGTTCTGGGAAGTACTCATTGGTCTGAGCCCTCCCAGAGGCCACTGTTAGCCCCACCATACAGCCTGTAGGCTCCACTGCTGGGATGCCTCAGGTCAAACAACCAACAGGGTGGGAACACAGCCCCACCCATCAGCAGACAAGGGGCTTATTAAAGTCTCCCTGAGCACAGCCCTACCCACCAGAGGGACAAAACCCAGTCCCACTCACCAAGGGGCAGGAACCAGCCCCTCCCATCAGGAAGCCTGCACAAACCTCTTAGACAGCCTCAACCACCAGAGGGCAGACAGCAGAAGAACTAAAATCCTGCAGCCTGTGGAACAGAAACCACAGTCACAGGAAGTTAGTCAAAATCAGATGGAAGAGGAATATGTCCCAGATGAAGGAACAAGATGAAACCCCAGAAGAACAAAGTGAAGTGAAGATAGCCAACCTACCGGGAAAGGAATTCAGAATAATGATGGTGAAGATGATCCAAGATCTCGGAAAAAGAATGGAGGCAAGGATCGAGAAGGTACGAGAAATGTTTAACAAAGACCTAGAAGAACTAAAGAACAAACAAAGATGAACAATATAATAACTGAAATGAAAAACACACTAGATGGAATCAATAGCAGAATAAATGAGGCAGAAGAATGGATAAGTTACCTGGAAGACAGAATGGTGGAAATCACTGCCACAGAGCAGAATAAAGAATGAAAAGAAATTAAGACAGCCAAAGAGACCTCTGGGACAACATTAAAGGCACCAACATCAGCATTATAGGGGTCCCAGAAGGAGAAGAGAGAGAGAAAGGACCTGAGAAAATATTTGAAGAGACAATAGCTGAAAAATTCCCTAACATGGGAAAGATAACAGTTATCCAAGTCCAGGAAGCACAGAGTCCCAGGCAGTATAAACCTAAGGAGGAACATGCCGAGACACATAGTAGTCAAACTGACAGAAGTTAAAGACAAAGAAAAACTATTAAAAGCAACAAGGGAAAAATGACAAACAGCATACAAGGGAACTCCCGTAAGGTTATCAGCTGATTTCTCAGCAGAAACTGCAGGCCAGAAGGGAGCGACACGATATATTTAAAGTGAAGAAAGGGAAGAACCTGCGACCAAGAACATTGTACCAAGCAAGGCTCTCATTCAGATTTGACAGAGAAACTTCTCTAGGCAGGAAAGAGACCAGCAACGTAAAACAACCTCGTACATATATATATTGCTGTATCAAAACCTCATGGGAACAGCAAACCCAAAAACTACAATAGATACACATGCAAAAAAGAAAGCAACCCAAAAACAACACTAAAGATGGTTATCAAACCACAAGAGAACAAAAGAGGAAGGGAAGAAAAAAGACATAGAAAACCAAACCAAAACAAGACAATGGCAATAGGAACATACATATCTTTAATTGCCTTAAATGTAAATGGATTAAATGCTTGAACCAAAAGACACAGACTGACTGAATGGATACAAAACCAAAACCCATATATATGCTATCTACAAGAGACCCACTTCAGCCCTAGGGACACATACAAACTGCAAGTGAGGGAATGGAAAAAGGTATTCCATGCAAATGGAAATCAAAAGAAAGCTGGAGCAGCAATACTAATATCAAACAAAATAAACTATGAAATAAAGACCGTTACAAGAGACAAAGAAGGACATAATGATCAAGGGGTCAATCCAAAAAGATATAACAACTGTAAATATTTATGCACCCAATGTAGGAGCACCTCAACATATAAGGCAAATATTAAAAGCCATAAAGAGAGAAATTAACAGTAACACAGTAATAGTGGGGAACTTTAACAACCCACTTTCATCAATGGACAGATCATCCAGACACAAAATCAATAAGGAAACACAGGCCTTAAATGACACATGAGACCAGATGGACTTAATTGATAATTATGGACCATTCCATCCAGTAGTAGCAGAATACACATTTTTCTCATGTGCATGTGGAATATTCTCCAGGAGTGACCACATGCTGGGCCACAAAGTGAACCTCTGTAAATTTAAGAAAGTTGAAATCATATCAACCATCTTTTCAGACCACAATACTATGAGACTAGAAGTCAATTACAAGAAAATGTAAAATGTAAAAAACAAACATGTGGAGGCTAAACAATATGCTATGGACAACCAATGGATCACTGAAGAAATCAAAGAGGAAATCAAAAAATACCTACAGACAAAAGCACAATGACCCGAAACCTATGGGATGCAGCAAAGGCAGTTCTAAGACGGAAGTTTATAGCAATACAGTCTTACCTCAGGAAACAAAAAATCTCAAACAACCTAACCTTACACCTAAAGCAACTAGAGAAAGAACAAACAAAACCTGAAGTTAGTAGAAGGAAAGAAATCATAAAAGATCAGAGCAGAAATAAATGAAATAGAGAGAAAGAAAACAATAGCAAAGATCAGTGAAACTAAAAGCTGGTTCTTTGAAAAGATAAACAAAATTGATAAACCTTTAGCCAGACTCATCAAGAAAAAAAGAAGAGGACTCAAATCAATAAAATTAGAAATGAAAAAGAAGTTACAATGGACACAGAAATACAAAGGATCATGAGAGACTACTACAAGGAACTGTATGCCAATAAAATGGACAAACTGGAAGAAATGGACAAATTCTTAGAAAGGTACAATCTCCCAAGACTGAAACAGGAAGAAATGGAAAATATAAACAGACCAATCACAAGTCATGAAATTGAAACTGTGATTAAAAAACTCCAAACAAGCAAAAGTCCAGGACCAGATGGCTTCACAGGCAAATTCTATCAATCATTTAGAGAGAAGTTAACACCTATCCTTCTGAAACTGTTCCAAAAGATTGCAAAGGAAGGAAAACTCTCAAACTCATTCTATGAGGCCACCATCACCCTGATACCAAAACCAGAGACCACAAAAAAAATTACAGACCAGTATCGCTGATGAACATAGACACAAAAATCCTCAACAGTATATTAGCAAGCAAATCCAGCAATACATTAAAAGGATCACACACCATGAGCAAATGGGATTTATCCCAGGGGTGCAAGGAATTTTCAATATCCACAAATCAATCACTGTAATACACCACATTAACAAATTGAAAGGTAAAAACCATGTCATCTCAGTAGATGCAGAAAAGGCTTTTGACAAAATTCAACACCTATTTATGATAAAAACTCTACAGAAAGTGGGCACAGAGGGAACATACCTCAACATAATGAAGGCCATATATGACAAACCCACAGCAAAACATCATACTCAACAGTGAAAAGCTGAAAGCATTTCCTCTAAGATCAGGCACAAGACAAGGATGTCCACTCTCACTACTTCTATTCAACATAGTTTTGGAAGTCCTATATACAGCAACCAAAGAAGAAATAAAAGGAATCCAAATTGGAAAAGAACAAGTAAAAATGTCACTGTTTGTTGATGACATGATACTATACATAGAAAATCCTAAAGGCACTATCAGAAAACTACTAGAGCCCATCAGTGAATTTGGTAAATTTGCAGGTTACAAAATTAATACACAGAAATCTGTTGCATTTCTTTTTAATTTTAAATAGGGTGACTACAATTGTTTTTTTTTTAATATTTATTTATTTGGCTGTGTCAGGTCTTAGTTGTGGCACATGGGATCTTTTGTTGCAGTGCGCAGTCTTCCCTCTAGTTGTGGTGCGTGGGCTCTAGTTATGGTGCACAGGCTCTGTAGTTGTGGCATATGAGCTCTCAAGTTGTGGTGCATGGGTTAGTTGCCCTGTGGCATGTGGGATCTTAGTTCCCCAACCAGGAATCGAACCAGTGTCCCCTGCATTGTAAGACAGATTCTTTTATTTATTTATTTATTTATTTATTTATTTTTATAATACACAATGTATTTATTTATTTATGGCTGTGTTGGGTCTTCATTTCTGTGCATGGGCTTTCTCTAGTTGTGGCAAGTGGGGGGTCACTCTTCATCGCGGTGCGCAGGCCTCTCACTATCGCGGCCTCTGTTGTTGCGGAGCACAGGCTCCAGACGCGCAGGCTCAGTAATTGTGGCTCACGGGCCCAGTTGCTCCATGGCATGTGGGATTTGTTGTTGCGGAGCACAGGCTCCAGATGCGCAGGCTCAGTAATTGTGGCTCACGGGCCCAGTCGCTCCATGGCATGTGGGATCTTCCCAGACCAGGGCTCGAACCTGTGTCGTCTGCATTGGCAGGCAGATTCTCAACCACTGCGCCACCAGGGAAGCCCTATTTATTTTTTTTATGTATGTATGTATGTATGTATTTATGGCTGTGTTAGGTCTTTGTTGCTGTGTGCTGGCTTTCTCTAATTGCGGCGAGCAGGGGCTACTCTTCGTTGCGGTGTGCGGGCTTCTTATTGCAGTGGCTTCTCTTGTTGCGGAGCACAGGCTCTAGGTGCATGGGCTTCAGTAATTGTGGCATACGGGCTCAGTAGTTGTGGCTCGCAGGCTCTAGCACTCAGGCTCAGTAGTTGTGGTGCATGGGCTTCATTGCTCCACGGCATGTGGGATTTCCTGGACCAAGGATTGAACCCGTGTCCCCTGCATTGTCAGGCAGATTCTTAACCACTGCACCACCAGGGAAGTCCCTGTATTGCATGTCTATACTCTATTGAATTTCTGATCTTTTGTTTTTAAACAATGCCATTTACCATTGCATCAAAAAGAATAAAATACCTAGAAATAAAACTACCTAAGGAGACAAAAGACTTTTACTCTGAAAACTATAAGACACTGATGAAAGAGGTCAAAGATGAAACAAACAGATGGAAAGATATACCATGTTCTTGGATGGGAAGAATCAATATTGTCAAAATGACCGTTCTACCCAAGGCAATCTACAGATTCAATGCAATCCTTATCAAACTACCGATGCCTTTTTTCTCAGAACTAGAACAAAAAGTCTTAAAATTTGTACAGAGGTACAAAAGACCCCAAATAACCAAAGCAATCTTAAGAAAAATGGAGCTGGAAGAATCAGGCTCCCTGACTTCAGACTCTGCTACAAAGCTACAGTCATCAAAACAGTTTGGTACTGGCACTAAAACAGACATATAGATCAACAGAACAGGATAGAAAGCCCAGAAATAAACCCATGCACCTATGGTCAATTAATCTACTGTAAAGGGGGCAAGACTATACAATGGAGGAAAGACAGTCTCTTCAATAAATGGTGCTGGGAAAACTGGATAGCTACATGTAAAAGAATGAAATTACAACACTCCATAACACCATACACAAAAATAAACTCAAAATGGATTAGTGATCTAAATGTAAGACCAGACACTATAAATCTCTTAGAGGAAAACATAGGCAGAAAGCGCTCTGACATAAATCACTAATATCTTTTTCAGTCTGTCTCCCAGAGTAATGGAAATAAAAACAAAAACAAACAAGTGGGGCCTAATTAAACTCAAAAGCTTTTGCAAAGCAAAGGAAACCATAAGCAAAATGAGAAGACAACCCACAGAATGGGACCAACAAGGGATTAGTCTCCAAAATTTACTAGCAGCTCATATGGCTTAATATCATCAAAACAAACAACCCAATCAAAAAATGGGCAGAAGACCTAAATAGACATTTCTCCAGTGAAGACAAAGAGACTGTCAAGAGGCACATGAAAAGATGTTCAACATCGCTAATTATTACAGAAATGCAAATCAAAACTACAATGAGGTATCACCTAACACCAGTCAAAATGGCTATCATCAGCAAATCTACAAACAAATGCTGGAGAGGGTGTGGAGAAAAGGGAACCCTCTTACACTGTTGGTGGGAATGTAAATTGATACAGCCACTATGGAGAGCAGTATGGAGGTTCCTTAAAAAACTAAATAGAACTACCACAGGACCCAGCAATCCCACTACTGGGCATAATCTGGAGAAAAACATGGTCTGAAAGAGCACCTGCACCCCAATGTCCATTGCAGCACTATTTACAATAGCCAAGACATGGAAACAACCTAAATGTCCATCGACAGATGAATGGATAAAGAAGTGTTACATATATACAATGGAATATTACTCAGCCATAAAAAAAATGAAATAATGGCATTTGCAACAAGATGGATGGACCTAGAGATTGTCATACTGAGTGAAGTAAGACAGAAAGACAAATATTATATTGCTTTTATGTGGACTCTAAGAAAAATGATACAAATGAAAGGGGATGGAAAAAGGTATTTCATGCAAACAGAAATGACAAGGAAACGGTTCGCAATACTCACATCAGACAAAATGGACTTTAAAACAAGGCTATAAAGAAAGATAAGGAAGGACACTAATGATAAAAAGATCAATACAAGGAGAAGATATTACACTTGTCAACCTATATGCACCTAATATAGGAGCACCCAAATACATAAAACACAGATATAAAGGGAGAAACTGACAGGAACAGAGTAATAGTAGGAGGCTTTAGTACCCTACTCATGTCAGTGAACAGATCTTCAAGACAAAATATCAGTAAAGGAACAGAGACCCTAAATGATATAATAGAACATTTAGACTTAGTTGATAATCTTCAGGACAGAACATTAAAAAAAAACTCAAAATACACATTCTTTTCAAATGCACACAGAACATTCTCTAGGGGTGACCACGTACTGGGGCACAAAACAAGTCTCAACAAATTTAAGAATATAGAAATTACTTCAAGAGTCTTTTCTGATCATAATGGCATGAAACTAGAAGTCAACCACAGGAAAAAAAAAAAACAAGAAAAAAAAATTACATGCAGAATAAACAATATGCTACTAAAAACCAATGGGTCAACAATGAAATCAAAGAAGAAATTAAATACTTTGAGGCACATGACAGGAGAACACAACCATACAAAACCAGTGGGATGCAGCAAAAGCAGTTCTTAGAGGGAAGTTCTTAGCGATACAGGCTTCTTTAAGAAACAAGAGGGGGCAGCTTCAAGATGGCTAAGGAGTAAGACGCGGAGATCACCTACCTCCCCACAGATACATGAGAAATACATCTACATGTGTAACTGCTCCTATAGAACACATACTGAATGCTGGCAGAAGACCTCAGACCTCCCAAAAGGCAAGAAACAAGAAAAATCTCACATAAACAACTTAACCCACCACCTAGAAGAATTAGAAAAAGAACAAACAAAACCTAAAGTCAGCAGAAGGAAGGAGATAGTAAAGATAAGAGGGGAAATAAATAAGATGGAGATTTAAAAAAACAATAGAAAAAAAATCAGTAAAACCAAGAGCTGGTTCTTTGAAAGCGTAAACAAAATTGACAAACCTCTGTCCAGGCTCACCAAGAAGAAAAGAGAGAAGACCCAAATAAACAAAATAAGCAATGAAAGAGAAGAAATCACAGCTGATACCACAGAAATACAAAAAAAATAATAATAATAAGAGAATACTATGAAAAATTATATGCCAAGAAACATGACAACATAGAAGAAATGGACAAATTTTTAGAAATATACAGCACACCAAAACTGAATCAAGAAGAAACAGATAACCTGAGCAGACCAGTCACTAGAAATGAAATAGAATATATAATTAAAAAAAAAAAACCCTCCCTACAAACAGAGTCCAGGATCAGACGGCTTCACTGGGGAATTGTACCAAACATGCAAAGAACTTATACCGATCTTTCTCAAACTCTTCCAAAAGATGTAAGAGGAAGGAACACTCCTAAACCAAAGACATAACCAAAAAAGAAAATTACAGGCCAATATGTTTGATGAATATAGACACAAAAATTCTCAACAAAACATTAGCAAACCAAATCCAACAACACATAAAAAAGGTCATACACCACAACCAATTTGGATTCATCCCAGGGTCACAAGGATGGTTCAGCACATGCAAATCAATCATTGTGATATACCACATCAACAAAAGAAAGGAAACCTACATGATTATCTCAATAGATGGAAGAAAAAATCTGATAACATTTGATAAAATTCAATGTCCATTCATGATAAAAACCCATAAGAAAGTGTGTATAGAGGGAACATAGCTCATCATAAGAAAAGCTACTTATGACAAACCCAAAGCCAATATAATACTCAACAGTGAAAAGCTGAAAGCCTTCCTGCTAAAATGTGGAAGACAAGGATGCCCACTCTTACCACTTCTAATCAACATAGTATTGGAAGTCCTAGCCACAGCAATCAGACAAGAAAAAGAAATAAAAGATATCCAAAGTGGAAGGGAAGAGGTAAAACTGACATTATATGCAAATGATTTGATACTGTATGTATAAACTCTATGGACTCCACACAAAAAACTACTATAACTTATAAACGAATTCAGCAATGTAGCAGGATACAAGATTAACATACAGAAATCTGTTGAATTTCTTTACACTAATAAAATATCAGAAAGGAAAAGTAAAAAAACAATCGCTTTTAAAAGTGCATCTTAGGGCTTCCCAGGTGGCGCAGTGGTTGAGAGTCCGCCTGCCGATGCAG
>NW_006788963.1:623434-633947 GCF_000442215.2 Lipotes vexillifer
CCTGCTGAAATCTGGAACGTCTTATGGCCCACTCTCACCACTTCTCTTCAACATAATACTCTAAGTCCTGGCCACAGCAATCAAACAATAAAAATAAAAGGTATTCAAATTGGTCGGGAAGCTGTAAAATTATATACAGGTTACATGATACTATATACAGAAAACCCCAAAGACTCCAGACAAAAACTACTAGGACTGATAAACGAACTCAGCAAAGTAGCAGGATACAAGATTAACGTACAGAAATTGGTTGCATTTCTTTACACTAACAATGAAATATCAGAAAGGGGATGTAAATAAACAATCCCTTTTAAAATCACATCAAAAAGTAAAATAAAATACTTAGGAATAAACCTGACCAAGGAGATGAGGATTCAAAGAAATGGAAAGATATCCCACTCTCTTGGATCGGAAAAATTAATATTGTTAAAATGGCAACACTACCCAAAGCAATCTACAGATTTAATGTGATCCCTATCAAATTACCCATGACATTTGTCACTGAACTAGAACAAATAATCCTGAAATTTATATGGAACCATAAAATTGCCAAAGCAATCCTGAGGAAAAAGAACAAGGCAGGATGCATAACCCTCCCAGACTTCAGACAATACTATAAAGCTACAGTAATCAAAACAGTGTGGTACTGCCACAAAAACAGACATATGGATCAATGGAACAGTAGAAAGCTCAGAAAAAACCCACACACCTATGGTCAATTAATCTTTGACAAAGGAGGCAAGACTATAAAACAGAAAAAAGACAGTGTCTTCAGCAAATGGTGCTGGGAAAGTTGGACAGCTGCATGTAAGTCAATGAAGTTAGAACACTCCCTCACACCATGCACAAAAATAAACTCGAAATGGCTTAAAGACTTAAACATCAGACATGACACCATAAAACTCCTAGAAGAGAGCACAGGAAAACATTCTCTGACATAAAATATTACTACATAAATTGTAGCAATATTTTCTTAGGTTAGTCTCCCAAGGCAATAGAAATAAAAACAAAAATAAACAAATGGGACCTAATCAAAATTACAAGCTTTTGCACAGCAAAGGAAACCATAAACAAAACAAAAACACAACCTATGGAATGCGAGAAAATATTTGCAAATGATGTGACAGACAAGGGGTTAGTATCTAAAATATACAAATAGCTCATAGAACTCAATAACAAAAACAACAACCCAATCGAAAAATGGGCAGAAGACCTAAATAGACATCACTGCAAAGAAGACATACAGATGGCCAATAGGCACATGAAAAGATGCTCAATGTCACTAATTACAAAATTACAAAGAGGTACCACCTCACACCAGTCAGAATGGCTATCATTAAAAAGTCTACAAATAGCAAATGCTGGAGAGGGTGTGGAGAAAAGGAAACCCTTTTACCCTGTTGCTGGGAATTTAAATTGGTGCAGCCACTATGGAAAACAATATGGAGGTTCTTCAGAAAACTAAATATAGAGTTGACACATCCAGCAATCCCACTCCTGGGCATATACCCGGACAAAACTATAATTTGAAAAGCTACATGCACCCCTATGTTCACAGTAGCACTAGTTACAATAGCCAAGACATGGAAACAACCTAAATGTTCCTTGACAGATGAACGGATAAAGAAGTTGTGGTATATAAATACAATGGAATGTTACTTAGCCATAAAAAAAGAATGAAGTAATGCCATTTGCAGCAACATGGATGGACCTAGAAATTATCACACTAAGCAAAGTCAGAAAGAGAAAGACAAATACCGTATGATAGCACTTATATGTGGCATCTAAAATACGATACAAATCGGGCTTCCCTGGTGGTGCAGTGGGTGAGAGTCCGCCTGCCGATGCAGGGGACACGGGTTCGTGCCCCGGTCCAGGAAGATCCCACATGCCGCGGAGTGGCTGGGCTCGTGAGCCATGGCCGCTGAGCCTGCACGTCCGGAGCCTGTGCTCCGCAACGGAAGAGGCCACAACAGTGAGAGGCCTGCGTACCGCAAAAATAAATAAATAAAATACGATACAAATCAAAATAAACATATCTACAAAACAAAAACAGACTCACAGATAATAGAGAACAGAACTGTCGTTGCCAAGAGGAAAGGCGGGGTAGAGGAGAGAAGGGATGGGAGTTTGCGATTAGCAGAGGCAAACTATTTTATATAGGATGGATAAACAAGGTCGTACTGTATAGCACAGGGAACTATTCAATATTCTGTGACAGACAGTAATAGAAAAGAATATGAAAACGAATAAATATATGTATAACTGAGTCTTTTTGCTGTACAGAAGAAATTAATACATTGTAAATCCACTATACTTCAATAAAATTTTTTAAAGAAAAGATTCCTGTGTTCTGAAGCTTCAGGGTTTAATGCAGTATGCCTTTAAAATTTTTGGATAAAGCATTCAAAGGACTTAAGATGCTTTCCTTTTTTCCGCATGTATAATTCAACCTTAGATCAATTCACCTTAGGGGGAAAAGCCTCTACTATTGCTTCTCTCAGCCCCTGAACATTGCCCTTGAGCTGATCCACTTCCTGATTATTTGTAGAAGAACCTGAAAGAAATTCTGGTCATCTGTTTACCCTGTGAGGGGGGGTTTTCCCCGGGTGCCATCTGGCTTGTCTGATGGCTGCACTGTAATCACAGGTGGGCAGAATACCCCTTAGCAGCCAGTCAGGGTTACTGTGAGTGGGGTTATAGATAGCCACTAATCTTTCTAACTCCTCTTTAAATTCGGTAGGACGTTCTGAAAGTGCAGGTAAAAGGTCTTTATGATTTATTGGATCTGCTTCTATCCATGGGACATGAATTCTTTGCAGTGGCGGTCCAGGCTACATACACAAAGGATGCTGCATAGCAAGGCCCGAAGGTGGCAGAGCCTGTTTACAGGGCCCTGGAAAGTCAGAGGAGTTGTAAAGGACAGCAGTGCTAGCCTTACCACCCATCCTGGGTGATTCTCCTAAATTCACTTCCTGGCTTTTAGTATCTACACAAGTAAGCTGTATACCCCTTGCCTGGAAGTCAGGCCAGAGTGCTCTCTGTAAATCTTGTAAGGAAAGGGAAGTTAAAACAGGTAGACAGGGCCAGATTTTGAGAAGGGGGATTTACATGGAATGTGGACTTTAATTTTTCTTTTGAGTCTAATTTCTGTTCTTCCTGTTAAGCGAGTCCCCAAGGCTGGCTGTTGTACTCCTTTGTGTCCTCTTTATAATTTTGTCTTTCCATCGGTTGATGGAAAGACAGTTGTTGCTGGAAATATAGTTGTTTAGCATGAGAGCTCGCTCACTTTTTTTTTTCAGAAACAGAAGTTTTTCCAATTCAAAGGATCCATTCTTTGGCCACTGACAAATATGGTCTTATATTAATCTTAATGGTGACTCAAACTCATAAGCCTCTTTATGGCTTAACCATGAAGACAAGTGTCCCAAAAGAGTGCAAAGATCCACAAGTTTACTCCCAGAATTAGCCAAAGAAAGCAAAAACCTTCATTGTCACAGGTAGTAAGAATGGTATAGTGAAAACGGAATTCCCACCAGAATGCGTGATTCCTGTAGTCGCAGACCTGCTCATCTCTGACACTGGGCAGGCTTTACTGGAATGGGACTTTTCCAGCACTAACAAGACAATGAAGGTTGAGACAACGAAGTCCCCTTATGGGCTGGGACACCTTAAGACAAACTTCTGGAGAACTGGCACGGTTGGACAAAAAGAATGCTACTTGTTGCACTATTTACAATAGCCAGGACATGTAAGCAACCTAACGGTTCATCGACAGATGAATGGATAAAGAAGATGTGGCACATATATACAATGGAATATTACTCAGCCATAAAAAGAAATGAAATTGAGTTATTTGTAGTGAGGTGGATGGACCTAGAGACTGTCATACAGAGTGAAGTAAGTCAGAAAGAGAAAAATACCATATGCCAGTGCATATATATGGAATCTAACAAAAAAAATGTACTGATGAACCTAGGGGCAGGGCAGGAATAAAGACATAGACATAGAGAATGGACTTGAGGACATGGGGTGGGGAGGGGGAAGCTGGGACGAAGTGAGAGAGCAGCATGGACATACATAGACTTTCGGATGTAAAACAGATAGCTAGTGGGAAGCAGCTGCATAGCACAGGGAGATCAGCTCAGTGCTTTGTGACCACCTAGGGGGGTGGGATAGGGAGGGTGGAAGGGAGATGCAAGACGGAGGGTATATGGGCACATATGTATGCATATGGCTGATTCACTTGGTTATACAATAGAAAAACTAACAGTATTGTGAAGCAATTATACTCCAATAAAAATCTATATATTAAAAAAAAGAAATCATGCTGCTTGTCACTTCATGTCTCAGATCCTGAGTCTATTTGGCTGCCCACCAGTTACAAGCTGATACTTGCATCTTCTGGCTGGCTTCTCTCTGGTTAAGCCAGAGAGAATATTTTCACTGGTCATGAAGCCAAGCTCTCAAGACAGAACAAGACGAGGGGAAACCTCACCCATTTTTTAAATATAGGGGACCCACAGCAAAGTTTGTCTAAACAGATGCAGGTCCATTAGAACTGTGAAGTCACCAGTCTGTGAGGCTGGCTGGAACAACAGGCTCAAAGGACCTATGCCTGCATTTCTACACTATGGTTTTCCTCCTTATGAAAAGTGACACAAAAAACTAGAGACAAAGGAAAATAATAGGGCTTCCCTGGTGGCGCAGTGGTTGAGAGTCCGCCTGCCGATGCAGGGGACACGGGTTTGTGCCCCGGTCCGGGAGGATCCCACATGCCGCGGAGCGGCTTGGCCCGTGAGCCATGGCCGCTGAGCCTGCGTGTCCGGAGCCTGTGCTCCGCAACGGGAGAGGTCGCAACGGTGAGAAGCCCGCGTACCGCAAAAAAAAAAAAAAAGAAGAAAACAATAACCATAGAGGAATTGGATCAATAGAAAACAAAAGTACTCAGAACAGATCTTTTCCAGAGTCACTATACCTAAGGAACTAGTTTACACAAGTATTTTTCTCCTGCTAATCTAAATTTAGAAATGGACTCTCACCGCTTCCAGGAGATTGACATGCTTAAGGATTCTTACCATCTGCTGGCTCTTGTCAGAGGACCCAGGATCTCCCACCTGCAGCCCCAGAGCAAGTGGTGTCCAGCCACTGGAGCCCCCCATGCGTACCAAATTGTAGGGATAGAAAAATTTTCCCTTCCTCCCTTCTAGGTTCTTTGGCTGATCTAATAATTAATTGACATAAGATGTTACCAGGTGAAAAACTAATTTCATACATACGGGAACCCCATAAGAATGAGACTCAAAGGCAGTCTCCAGTTGAGGCTTATATACTGTCCTGAGCTAAGGGAAGGGATAGGGGCCTGGGGCTTCAGAGGGGAAGAAGGTAATTCACAGCAGATGAGAAGAGCAGATATTTGCCACGCAGATTAAAAATAAAAGTTCTCTCTGGTAATGGCTCTCTTTCTGGTGCAGGCCCCCTATCTAAATTGCTTTAGCCAGTTAAAGGAGAGGTAAAAAGCTTTTCCTGAGTCTGCTTGAAAGGTCTTGACTCCTTTCAGCTCAAAATGATCCACATGCCAAAGGGGTTCATTTTGAGGGTGGCATATTCTGCCCCCCTTCAACATAATATGTACTCATTGCAGAAAAATCAGAAAACAAAGAGAAGGGGGAAAAAAACAGAAATTTCCCTTAACCCCACTACCTCCCAAAGCATATTTATTTGTATGCTTATATGTCTTCTCTTACTAAAATAAGACACTCTGCACATATTGCTGTAGAGCAGCCCCCCTTTCATCCATCCATACATACATCTTTAATATTCTTCCACATTTTAAATACGTTACTACTTTTTTTTTTTGCATGTATGCAGGCCTCTCACCCGCAAAAAAAAAAAAAAAAGTTATATCAAAATTTTACATTTCTTCAATTAAAATACAGAGGTTATGTTTTATATATTAATCATTGCCATTGGTTTTGTTTGTTTGTTTTGCGGTACGCGGGCCCTCACTGCCGTGACCTCTCCCACAGCAGAGCACAGGCCCCGGACGCGCAGGCTCAGCGGCCATGGCTCACGGGCCCAGCCGCTCCGCGGCATGTGGGATCCTCCCGGACCGGGGCACAAACCCGTGTCCCCTGCATCGGCAGGCGGACTCTCAACCACTGCGCCACCAGGGAAGCCCCTGCCATTTGTATTTTATCTTTTCTAACTTGTCTATTCATCCCCTTTGTTCTCTTTTTCTATTAGAGTGTTCAACTTTTAAAAATTTACGTGTAAGAACTTCCTTTAATTTCTTGCAGATATTTTTTTCCAGCTATTTCTTTTGTTTCTTAAAAAATTCTGTTTGGAAACAAACCATTGTTTTTTGTTTTATAAGTTTAGCATTTACATGTATTAAATGTTACCTCACTTTTTTTTTTTTTTTTAAAGGTATGAAAACTTTCAAAATCCAAAGAAGAGAAAAAATCAAAGTGGAACAGTGTTTCGACCTGGACAGAAAGTAACTCTGGCATAAAATATACTTCTGATTTTTTTGTGTGTTTATGTGTGTGGTAGTTTGTCCCTGTGTTGTAACAGTGAAAATGGTGTCTGTACATTTCTTTTAAATTTAACTTAATTTGTTAATCTATAAAATCAAAGATTGGTAAACCTGTGTTTATGTAATGATCAGGGTTACTTGATAGTAATACTTTAGAATAAATTGGGATACTTATAAGAGATTCTGTATTTTATTACCTATATATTTAAATCCTTAATGAAGTAATATTGGCCACATGGAATAACTGATTTTTTCTCCTTTGAAGAAAAAAAGAGAATGTAATTAAATACATTTCTTAGAATTCACTGACAGTTGCATATTCAGCATCTTTCTTGCATTTGACAAGCTTTATGCTTAGCACCTTCTTGACTGTTTTGGAAATAAAATATCCAGTTATCTGTCCATTGATCCAATTATCTGTTCTGATTATCTGAAAATGTGGAATTTACACACAATTTAAATAAATTTAGTTGTTCCTTCAATCAGCAGTGAGATGACATCCCCCTAATATACTACATCCAGCTGCAAGGCCAGGAGCTTGAATGATGTCCATTCCTTCCCCAGCTCCATGACGACTTTATCTGGATGTGCTCTGATCTATGAACTAAATTGTAAAGTCAGTCACTATCAACACAAACTATATATAGTAATGCGGTAAAGGGAAAGGAGAAAGCTAAGTAGAATATGCAAATAAATGCATAAGACAGCAAAGAAAAATGTACAGGCTGTAACCATTGCCCTTTCTGCAATTAATCATGAGGCCATGGCTGATGTGTTTCATTTCTCTCTTCCATTACTTATTCCATGTTCCTCTGACTTCAGCCCTCACCTTAGTGGATTAGAGGCCTTTACTAAGTGGGATGGTCTAAACCTTCATTTCCATCTGCGCCTTTGGTGGCCTAAGATTGCAGATGTCTTCCATTAAATTTACCATGAACACTCAGTATTACAAGGTTCCCGTCATACTTCTCCCATCCCCCACTGTATAGCACCAACTCTGTATTCACTCAGCCAACAGTGTAATCCTCCCCTTTCAAACCATTGGAATCATCACTATGTTCCCCTCGTAGAAGCAGTCCACCTTTGCTTCCCTCTAAACCAGCAAAGCTCAGAATCACAAGGAATGCAAGCAAAGATGTTTGAGTCACTAGGTATTAACTGAGAAGTGCCATTCTCCCTTGCACTTAGGTTCCCAGATCCTTCTATTAAAGCCGTGGTCACTGGTTCATAGTATATACTATATGCACTACATCTTGCAGAAGAGGACTCTACCCTCACAGAGTTATCTCACCAAAAGGCCAGCTGTTTCAGGGTGAGGGGTATTTACAGTAAGTCCAGGGAATTCACTATAAAGTGAGTTTCATGATCAGAAGCAAGTGTCGTAAGGGATAGCATAACAGTGAAAGCCATCTAGTGAGTCCCTGAAAGATGGTGGTGGCAGAATTTTGGAGGACAAAGCAAATCCAATTCCAGAATGTGTCACCTTCAGGGAGGACAAATTGCTGCCTCATCTCTTTTAGGAGAGGGACAAATGTAATCAACCTTCCACCAGGCACGGGCTGGCATCCCCTGGTATGTACCTACGTGGTTATTGCTGCGTACTAGTAGGCTGCCAGGAGAGGTGGATGGTCAGGTCAGCTGCAGTGAGGGGAAAGCCACATTGTAGAGCACACACAGACCCCCATCCTGGCCACCATGGCCACTTTGTTCATGAATACAGTAAACAAGTACTGGGTAGCGGGAAACAAAGGCTGATTGATATCCATAGAGAGGTCATCTAGAGCACCTCATTATTAAAAGCACTGAGGAGTTTTAGCTGAGCATTCACACAGGACACAAACATTCTCACTCTGAATCCATTTCAAGAACTCTGGCCATACCTTTCTCCCAGACCTCCTCATGGCCCCTTCTCCAATCATGCTGTTTCCAAATCTGATCATTTAGTTAAGTTACTAGCCACTGTCTGTGAATCAGCATGGATTTCTATATCAGACATCTCTACCTCCTGGCAAAATGGAAGAGACAAGTGCAGAAAATCTGCTCCCTGGGATGATTTCCTACTCTACTGGTCGTCAAGGCTATCACCTCAATATAGCAGAAATGCCTTCACTCTGATGCATTCACAGTGGAGTTCTGGGTCTCTGGGAAATCATGTTGATGCAGACCGAGCATCTGTTAATCCCCAGAAGGTCTGGTTATTTCTCAGGACACCTGGGAAATGGCCTGGTGAGTGGCTTTGGGTCCTCTGGGGAAGACTTAGAGGAAGATCCTTAGCAAGTATTCATGATGTTATTACAGGGCCATTTCCCTAGACACTTGACTTCTCCTGCATTCTTGGTCTGACCTAGACCTGAGATTGGGTCAGGGGCCATGACTATATTGTGAAGACTTAAGTCAGGCCTTTGTTTACTAACAGAGAGGTTTTAAAATAATAAAAATCAGGTAGCATCTTTGACCATCTATTTTGGTCTTAAGGACCCCACAGTTAGGCAACACCAAAGATCCCTGTAGGTCAGACCATTGTAATTAATGCACTGGCTCTGCTGTTGATTATGGTAGCCACATCCACCGGGCCTCTCACATTGCAGATACGTGACCTCACCCCTGCTGCCCCAGGATCCATCATCACTGAAATCAGCATGTTTCTACTACAGTATCTCCCACTTGTGTTCTCATCAATTGTTGCAGATTCTACAGACTGACTCATTCAACAACCATTCCAACACCCTCACCTCCATCTTCCTCTGGTCCTTGGAAAGTGAATTACTGAGTGACATAATCTCCATTGCAGCCATGCATGGCTATGTAACAGTTCTATCTAGACAATGAGTAGAAGTAGGTAGAAGTCCCTGGGGTAAGCTTCCTTCCTGGAATGAGGGCACAATGTCTGGAGATGCAGCAACCATCTTGCAAACATGAGGGTGAAAACCACAGACAATAGAGCAAGGAAACAGAAGGAGCCTGGTTCCCTGATGGCATCACTGAGCTGATATACCAGCTCTAAATGTCCTACTCAGACCTTCTTATGCCTGAGGTAGATAAACCCCTTGTTTGCTTCTCTGAGTAGGTTCCTATTATAGCCAAAACCAATCCTGACAGATGCACCAATGATTTCATAAGGCCTCACTGAGGAGTATTTTCTGACACCCACACTATCTTGAGGGACAGATTTGGGTGGTGGTAAGTTGGAAAATTGTACATGATTCATTCATTCAACATATGTACCTCACAAAGTCTGGATTTCTTTCTTTATATTATACCAAGATATTTCAGGCACCTCAACTTTATTCAGTGTGAGTCATTGAGTCTGGGTTCCAAATACCCAGCCATGGAGTCAATTAGAACATTCCCAGATGCTGAAACAGCACACTGAGTCAAAAATCAAGTGTATTAATTAAAAACAAAAGTGCAGGGACTTCCTGGTGGTACAGTGGTTAAGAATCCACCTGCCAATGCAGGGGACACAGGTTCAAGCCCTGGTCCTGGAAGATCCCACATGCTGTAGAATAACTAAGCCTGTGCACCACAACTACTGAGCCTGCACTCTAGAGCCCACAAGCCACAACTACTGGGCCCGTGTGCCACAATTGCTGAAGCTGGTGTGCCTAGAGCCCGTGCTCCGCAACAAGAGAAGCCACCACAATGAGAAGCCCATGCACCACAGCAAAAAGTAGCCCCTGCTCGCTGCAATTAGAGAAAGCCCACAGGCAGCAATGAAGACCCAACACAGCCAAAGATAAATAAATTTTTTTAAAAGTCATTAATGTATTCAACTTGACCAATAATTATGATTTTCCCTACTTAGCCTAGTACCCACACACATATTCTACCTCCACATATATTCTTTAGAATTTGCATGAAAAAGAAAAATATTGTAGTTTTTTTTATTGTCTAAGCCTTCTCCTCCCGATTGACTTTATTTATTTATTTATTTTATTTTTTTTTTTTTTTGCGGTACGCGGGCCTCTCACTGTT
>NW_006788963.1:634048-641161 GCF_000442215.2 Lipotes vexillifer
CCCGTGTCCCCTGCATCGGCAGGCGGAGTCTCAACCACTGCGCCACTAGGGAAGCCCCTGGATTGACTTTTAATTCACTCCCTAGGGCATGATGGGATGGGACAATAGAAGGGAGGGTTGGAATGCAAGAATGAGCATTCTTTTACAAGGCTGATCCCTCACAGATGGGGGCATTTCAGGGTCTTCAAGCAACGGACATAAGGGCTGCCTCACTAAAGATTTTAAAAGGGTGGGGATTCAAGGGAATCCAGTTTCTTCCATGTGTCTCCATCCTAATTATCAGGGATTCAACTCTTTTTCAATCAACACCTTAACTTTTCCATAAAAGATCTAAAATGGCTATGAACTCAATGGATGTCATTCGGTAAACTGTGGGATCAAACTCCTGTTTTTGTGCCAGAGTTTGGCACAAAAACAGAAATATAGACCAATGGAACAGGATAGAAAGCCCAGAAACAAACCCACACACCTATGGTCAATTAATCTATGACAAAGGAGGCAAGAATATACAATGGAGAAAAAAAAAAGCCTTTTCAATAACTGGTGCTGGGAAAACTAGACAGCTACATGTAAAAGAATGAAATTAGAACACTCCCTAACACCATACACAAAAATAAACTCAAAATGAAAAGGGAACCCTCCTACACTGTTACGGGGAATGTAAGTTGGTACAGCCACTATGGAAAACAGTATGGAGTTTCCTTAAAAAACTAAAAACAGAGCTACCATATGATCCAGCAATCCCACTCCTGGGCATATATCCAGAGAAAATCATACTTAGAAAAGATACATGCAATGTTCATTGCAGCACTATTTACAATAGCCAAGACATGGAAGCAACCTAAATGTCCATCAACAGAGCAATGGATAAACAAGATGTGATATATGTATACAATGGAATATTACTCAGCCATAAAAAGGAATGAAATAATGCCATTTGCAGCAACATGGATGGACCTAGAGATTATCATACAAAGTCAGACAGAGAAAGACAAATATCATATGATATCATTCATATGTGGAATCTTAAAAAAATGATACAAATGAACTTATTTACAAAACAGAAACACACTCACAGACTTAGAAAACAAACTTACTGTTACCAAAGGGTAAAGGTGGGAGGGAGGGATAAATTAGGAGTTTGGGATTAACATATACACAGTACTATATATAAAATAGATAACAAGGACCTACTGTATAGAACAGGGAATTCTACTCAGTACTCTGTAATAACCTATATGGGAAAAGAATCTGATAAAGAATGGAGGATATATATATATGTATAACTAAATCACTTTGTACACCTGAAACTAACACAACATTGTAAATCAAATATACTCCAGGATAAAAAGAAAAACTCAAAATGGATTAAAGACCTAAATGTAAGACCAGATACTATAAAACTCTTAGAGGAAAACAGAGGCAGAACACTCTGACATAAATCGCAGCAATATCTTTTTGGATCCACCTCCTAATGAAAATCAAACCAAAAATCAACAAATGGGACCTAATGAAACTTAAAAGCTTTTGCACAGCAAAGGAAACCATAAACAAAACGAAAAGACAGCCCACAGAATGGGAGAAAATATTTGCAAACCAAGTGACTGACAAGGGATTAATCTCCAAAATATACAAACAGCTCATGCAGCTCTATATCAAAAAAACAACGGAATCAAAAAATGGGCAGAAGACCTAAACAGACATTTCTCCAAAGAAGACATACAGATGGCCAAAAAGCACATGAAAAGATGCTCAACACTAATTATTAGAGAAATGCAAATCAAAACTACAATGAGATATAAACTTACACCAGTCAGAATGGCCATCATCAAAAAGTCTACAAACAATAAATGCTGGAGAGGGCATGGAGAAAAGGGAACTCTCCTACAGTGTTGGTGCGAATGTAAATTGGTACAGCCACTGTGGAAAACAGTATGGAGGTTCCTTAAATAACTAAAAATAGAGCTACCATATGATCTAGCAATCCCACTCCTAGGCATATATCTGGAGAGAACCATATTTTGAAAAGATACATGCACCCCAATGTTCACTGCAGCACTATTTACAATAGCCAAGACATGGAAGCAACCTAAATGTCCATCAACACAGCAATGGATAAAGAAGATGTGGTACATATATACAATGGAATATTACTCAGCCATAAAAAATAATGAAATAATGCTATTTGCGGCAACATGGATGGACCTAGAGATTATCGTACAAAGTAAGTCAGACAGAGAAAGACAAATATCATATGATATCATTCATATGTGGAATCTAAAGAAAAAAATGAACTTATTTACAAAACAGAAACACACTCACAGACTTAGAAAACAAACTTATGGTTACCAAAGGGGAAGGGGGTGGACAGGGATAAATTAGGAGTTTGGGATTAACATATACACACTACTGTGTATAAAATAGATCATCAACAAGGACCTACTGTATAGCACAGGGAACTCTACTCAGTTCTCTGTAATAAGCTACATGGGAAAAGAATCTGATAAAGAATGGATATATATATATATATATATATATATACACACATGTATAACTAAATCACTTTGCTATACTCCTGAAACAATATTATAAATCAACTATACTCCAATATAAGATAAAAATTAAATTTAAAAAAATTTTTTAAACTCTGCATTTGATTTTCAGCCTCATGGCTCAGAAAGAGAAGGGATTCTTTTAGCCTTCATACAAATCCCTGATTTTCAGCCTATGCCTTGAGCTAAAAGTATAAACATCTGAGCTTGTCATTCTCTTTAAGCTCTCTAGTGCTATATTCAGCTCACCCTTTTGAAATCCTCATGTGTTTCATACTATTCCATAGCAGCAACCTCTTCAACAGGTACTTCATTCCCGGGAATAATTTGTGATATTTTAGTTAGCTGTTTTGCCACTGCATGTCGTGGTATGCCAAATTCACATCCCTTAATACAGAGTGGATTTTCCTTGCCCTCAGCCTTTAACTAGGGCAGATAACCAGTCCCAAATGTCCCCTAATTTTCTTCAAAGTCTGTTGCCTGCAACCACTTCTGGTACTGATTTCTGTATCCATCAAGTTTTTGGCTGTAAGTAACAGAACTCAACCCTGGCCCTTTGAATCAGAAAGGAATTTATTGATGGTTTTATTGGTCTAGAAAACAAAGAGATGCTCAAAGACTTGTGGGTTCATGTCACTAGTCTTTGGGTGACAGGGGACCTTAGCTTGAAGGGGCTGTCACTCCAAAAAACAGGGCTCTGAGAGCCAGCCAACCAACACCAACCTCACCCAGAAGACTCTTGCTATGGATGACATCATCCTATTTGTAGCTCACAAAGTCTGCCCACTTCTGAACTTCTAGCTTCTAGGAAACCCCGCATTTAAGGTCAGCAGTCTGCTCTGCTAAGGAGCCTGGGCCTAACAGGCATAGCTCATAGTTACTAAAATAAGCAAAAAATTCAGCATTATTTATTTTTTATTTCAGACACTAAGTGGTGATCTCATAATCCTTTGATGTTTTCCTAGTCAGTATTAATAATTCCTAACCTGGGGCTTCCCTGGTGGCACAGTGGTTGAGAATCTGCCTGCTAATGCAGGGGACACGGGTTTGAGCCCTGATCTGGGAGGATCCCACACGCCGCGGAGCAACTAGGCCCGTGAGCCACAACAACGGAGCCTGCGCGTCTGGAGCCTGTGCTCCGCAACAAAAGAGGCCGCGATAGTGAGAGGCCCGCACACCGCGATGAAGAGTGGCTCTTGCTTGCCACAACTAAAGAAAGCCCTCGCACAGAAACGAAGACCCAACACAACAAAAATAAATTCATTAATAAACTCCTACCCCCAACATCTTAAAAAAAAAAATTCCTAACCTGAAATCTAGTCATCTATTAGGAGTCTGACTGGGAGAACACTTAATGTGAGCACCAGCTATTAACTTGCAGGTTTTTTGTTTGTTTGACTATATCCAGTTGCCTCCGCTTTATATTGAAAATTCCACAAAAGGCCAGGTTTTTGTGCATGTTGTTCGCTGCTGTAATCTAGAACAGTGCACCTTGTACTGGTGATCATTCAATAAATAAATAATAAATATTTGTGAGTGAATCATTCTTATTTCAACTGAGATTGGGATAAGTTTATTCCTTTGAATAAATAAGTGGAGAAGAGAAAAACAAAATCTAATATTTTAGCCATTAACTTTTTAAGATTAGAAATTATATGATTGATTAGGAATCAGTTTTGATTGTAAAAGCAATGGAAATGGGCCGTCTACAGTAGTTTCAGGAGGTATTAGAAGTATGGATTCTTTTTCTTTTTTTTTTAGTTTATTTATTTGGCTGCGCTGGGTCTTGGCTGCCGCATGTGGGATCACCTTCACTGCGGCACGCAGGATCTTTTAGTGGCGGCATGCGGGATCTAGTTCCCTGACCAGGGATCGAACCTGGGCCCCCTGCATTGGGAGCATGGACTCTTAACCACTGGAACACCAGGGAAGTCCCAGAAGCATGGATTCTTAAATTAAATGGACATTTTACATTCCTCTAGTAAAATACTCAATACTCATAAATATAAAGAAAAAAATATATAAAATGTAAACACTAGACAAAGGCATTATGTCATGGAGTCTACTCATTTTCTAGGCAACCTGACATTTTTTACAGAACTGGTATAGGACTCAGCTTCCCAGGAAATTTCCAAGAATCAAACAAATCAACAACAGAAAGCAAAGAATATTCCAGGATAACAAATACCATCAACCATATGCTGAAAGGGAAATTTTTAGAGGTATTAGACAGAAAGTTGAAATGACGCATTTTGGCTAGACATTTATTCTGGCCAGATATTTTGTAGGAATCAGTGTCAGTTAAAAAGAATGCTACAGCTTCTTTACAAAAGTAAAAATGCTGAGAGCTAAGCCACTGATTTTCAAAATATTTTCACCACAACCCAGAGTAATACATTTTCCATCATGATCTAGTCCATATGTGTACATGGCTGAAACTAAAGTTTCACAAAACACCTACTCTTACCACATGTGATATTCTCTGACACTTTTCTCTTTTATTCTATTTCACACAAATAATGAATTTCTTACCCATACATGGGTTGAGACTTGCAAATTGAAAAACTCTGGCCTAAAGAGGAGTAAAGTACTGGAATATAGAATTGCTTTATATCTAATGCATATATATATATTAAACACATACACAAAACACTTTAAACTTACTGCTTTCTCAGAGAAGTAAAACTCACCTAGGTAGAAGCATGCACTAGTGTTCAAGAGTTATAAAATTCTACAGTTGGTAGAATCTTTGTTGTTGTCTTTGATGCAACTTTATTTATTCAGTAGCATTTGGGAAACTTTCATATTCTCTAGTAAATACACATAAGTGGATTCACCATAAAGTCAATCCCACCACAAAATTATTTGGGTAAATTACCAAATTAGTTTACCTTTCCCAATTTTGAAGGGATTACAGAATTTTTAAATCATCCCACATGTAAATTAAGCAAAATTTTTTTTTTCTTTTTTTGGCTGCACCGTGTGACTTGCTGGATCTTAGTTCCCCGACCAGGGATTGAACCTCGGCCAGGCAGTGAAAGCACTGAGTTCCAACCACTGGACTGCTAGGGAATTCCCAAGTCTTTAACCTTTTGAGTTGATGTCTCTTCCTTCTAAGGATACTGTGACAAACTGTACAAGTTCAGTTAGGTGACAATATCTGGAGATGGATCAGTCAGTTCAACTGATGAGTAAAACATTAAATACGTTTAACTGTAAGTTGAGGATGGTGAAAATCTTAACTGTATTTTTAAAGTTTTAGGGCAGGGTCTTGGTTGACTGAATATAGATCCGACCTGAACTATGGCCTCTGATCACAGCTTCCTCCTGGCAGCTCAGAAATGTTTACAGCTGTGACTGGTAGTGTCAGAGAGCCTTGATTATGAAGGGAATGAGCCCAGAGGCTGATGGTCCAGCACAGCAGAGGTGGGACTGGAATCCTTCCTCTCTGGGGCCCTGTTGGCACCTGATGGAGAGGAGGCCAGAGGCTCTGAGGACTCCCTCCTGTATCTTATAATATGATCGATGCACAATGATCCTAAGGGGGAGTTGGGAGAAAGTGGGGTTGACATTGCAACCCACCACCACTACCAGAACAAAAGCCCTCAGGATAAACCCATGGAGAGTAGCAGAAGTTCCTCCTTTATCTTTTTCACCTGTGAGTAATAAGCACAGGGCCAGCCTAACTGGAATGGGGTCACCAACTGTACTGAATGGCATCACCAGGCAGTCCATTCTCTACTTAAAATCCATTCTCTGTGATATTCCAAACCGAACTTTCTAAAATGTAATAATAAATAGCAGCATTACTGTGCATTTACTATGTGCCAGGCACTGTGTCTAAGCACCTTACACCTATCAGCATGTTTAATCCCCTCAACTGCCTGAGAAGATTATTTCAATGGCCGTGTATTTAACCCCAGCTGAGTCCAAAACCCATGGCCTTACAGCATTCTACCCTGTCCACTTAAGAGTTTTCTCCTCGACCAACACAGAAATAGAACTAAGAGCACTTCATTTGCAAGATTTCTGAAGCTCTCTGTTGTGTTAAACTCAGTTAAGATAGTACCTTGAAAAGACACTAATAAATGGAGAGATATACTGTGCTCATGGATTGAAAGAATTAATATTGTTAAAATGCTCATATAACCAAAGCAATCTACAGATTCAATGCAATCCATATCTATGGCACTTGTCACAGAAATAGAACAAGCAATCCTAAAATTTGTGTGGAACCACAAAAGACCCCAAAGAGCCAAAGGAATCTTAAGCAAAACTAATCTGGAGGCATCATGTGCTCTCATTTAAAACTATATTACAAAGCTATAGTAATCAAAATAGTATGGTACTGCCATAAAAAGAAGATACATAGATCAATGGAACCTAATAGAGAACCCAGAGATAAACCCACACCTCTATGGTCAATTAATTTATGACAAAGGAGCCAAGAACCTGCAACAGGGAAAGGACAGTATCTTCAATGAATGTTACTGGGAAAACTGGACAGCCACACGCAAAAGAATGAAACTGGACCACTATCTTTTTTTTTTTTTTTTTTTTT
>NW_006788963.1:641253-664337 GCF_000442215.2 Lipotes vexillifer
TTTTTTTTTCTTGCGTTATGCGGGCCTCTCACTGTTGTGGCCTCTCCCATTTGCGGAGCACAGGCTCCAGACACGCAGGCTCAGTGGCCATGGCTCACGGGCCCAGCCGCTCCGCGGCATGTGGGATCTTCCCAAAACGGGGCACGAACCCGCATCTCCTGCATCGGCAGGCGGACTCTCAAGCACTGCGCCACCAGGGAAGCCCTGGACCACTATCTTATACCACACAAAATTTAACTCAAAATGGATAAAGGCTTGAACACTAGACCCGAAACCATAAAACTCCTAGAAGAAAACACAGTGGGTAATCTCCTTGACATTAGTCTTGGAGATGATTTTTTGGATTCGATACCAAAAGCAAAGGCCACAAAAGCAAAAATAAGAAAGTTGAACTACATCAAGTTGAAAAACTTCTGCACAGCAAAGGAAACCATCACAAAATGAAAAGGCAACCTACCAAATGTGAGAAATTATTTGCAAATCATGTTTCTGATAAGGGATTAATATCCAAAATATATCAAGAACTCATACAGCTCAATAGCAAAAAATGAAATAATCTGATTAGAAAATGAGCAGAGGATCTGGACATTGTTTCAAAGAAGACACACAGATGGCCAACAGGTACATGAAAAGATGCTCAGCATCACAAATCATCAGGGAAATGCAAATCAAAACCACAATGAGGGGCTTCCCTGGTGGCGCAGTGGTTGGGAGTCTGCCTGCCGATGCAGGGGACATGGGTTCATGCCCCGGTCTGGGAGGATCCCACATGCCGCGGAGCGGCTGGGCCTGTGAGCCATGGCCGCTGAGCCTGCGCGTCCGGAGCCTGTGCTCCTCAACGGGAGAGGCCACAACAGTGAGAGGCCCACGTACCGGGGAAAAAAAAAAAACAACACAATGAGATACCATCTCACATCTGGCTATCATCAAAAAGACAAGAAATAACAAGTGTTGCCAAGGATGTGGAGAAAAAGGGAACCCTTGTTCACTGTTGATGCAAATGTAAATAGAAGCAGCCACTATAGAAAACAGTATGAAGGTTCCTGAAAAACTTAAAAATAAAACTACCGTATGATCCAGTAATCCCATTTCTGGGTCTATATCTGAAGAAAACAAAAACACTAAATTGAAAAGATATACACAACCCCATGTTCATTGCAGCATTATTTACAATAGCCAAGTTATAGAAACAACCTAAGCATCCCTCAATGGATGAATGGATAAAGAAATTGTGGTATTTCTTTAGAATTAAATCTTGCAATTTGCAGCAAGATAGATGGACCTTGAGAGCATTATGCCGAGTGAAATTAGTCAGACAGAGGAACCAAACCATTATAATCTCACTTATGTGGGGAATCTAAAAAAACAAAACAAAAACACAACCTCATAGACACAGAGAACAGATTGCAAGATGTGGGGATAGGGGGTGGAGAGGAGGTGAAATGGGTGAAGGGAGTCAAAAGGTACAAACTTCCAGTTATAAGTCATGGGGATATGATGTACATACAGCATGGTGACTATAATAACACTGTGTTGTATATTTGAAAGTTGTTAATAGTAAATCTTAAAATTTTTCATCACAAGAAAAAAGTTTGTAACTATGTATGGTGACAGATGTTAACTGGACTTATTGTGGTGATCATTTTGCAATGGATACAAATATTGAATCACTATGTTGTACACCTGAAACTAATGTTATATGTCAATTATACTTCAATTTAAATTTTTTTAAAAAAGAAAAAAATTAAACAGGGAACCCTTGCTTTCAGTTGCCCTTCTTTTTTTTTTCAGTTGCCCTTCTTAAACGATCTTGTCCAATGGGAAGGTTCCCCATAACAGCTATTGTTATTCTAGGTTGTCTTAGTAAGATTTTGCCATTTATGTATTTACAGCCTCCAGGACCGCAGTTCTTAGATATAAATTAGGCAGGTGTGCCGGAAGGTGGGGAGCTCAGTTCTTTGAGACTTGAGGACTCCACTTCTTTAGCTACACCTTGGGTCTCTCAAAGCCAAACTGCGTGGTGTTTTACAGTATACCTTGTTACACAGAAAATTTCTTGAGGTTGGTAGGTGACCTAGTGTCAATCTAACCCATTCGGTGACCAACTTACCCTAGCAGAGGAGTCTTAGGTGGCCAGATCTCTAACAGCTGTGCCCACCAATTTTGTAGCGCTGGCTTCCAAGATACCCATTAGTAATAGATCGATTTTTTTTTTTTCTGAGAAGATTTCTATATAGTGGTGGATACTCTAATGGCTTTAAATATTTCGAATTCCGCCTACTTAAGATCTTGGTGTGCGGTTGGTGAAAAGAGCCTGATATTTCTCGTCTTAATTTAATGCCCCAAGTCCCCCAACGGTTTATACTTTGGACTTACCTTGAGGCTTTGTGAGTCTCCTAACAGCTGCTATCTTGCTTCCTTTAGATTGACAGGTACCCATTATTTTCCCTTGTTAAAATAATCCTAATTCAACCAGATTTACTGTTTCTGGCTGCCTCTGCAGTTCCTGAGACCCGTCAGGAACTCCCCAAGGCGCTTACCTTGTAGATGAGGTCGGCCACAAATCCAAATGCTGTCGCCCATTAGGTCTGGTGTTTCTTACACCCCAGTCTTCCACCCGGAAGGGTCTAGACAAACAAACTCGAAGAGCTCAGAAGGCAAAATAACGGGATCCCAGAGAGCAGCAAAGAGGCAGCGAACCCGAAGGGCTCCGAGGCTATCTTCACCTGAGTCCGGGAGCCTCCCGGCATCTCCAGCAGCTGTCTTCAGGACCCACCTCCTCACCAAAACTGTAAAGTGACAAAACTGAAACAACTTAGTAATGAATTTGATGTCCTTTAGTCAAGGGAAAACAATCCATAGATGGGGGGAGCGCAGTACCTCCCAGCAGTGCAGCCCTCTCCCAGAACGCTGGGCAGTTGTGAGTTTCACGCAGCCTTAAGAGGCAACGTGGAAACAGCCTGATTGGCCAGGAGGTGGAGATTTCTTTAGGAGGCGAGCAGCTTCTGTTGCTAAGGGTCAGTGAAATGAGCCACAGCTGAGCTAGTGGACGGTGACTGGTGTATATCAGGTTCCTTGACAGGTGAGGAATTACCTTTACCAGGGCTAATTGGCATAGAAAGGCCTTTGATGATCTTCCTAAATTGCCCCAAAGCAGGATGCTAGCAGATCTCTTCCTCTCTTTGTAGAAACTGAAGGCTTTATCAGCTGAATTTTATATACTAAGAAGGAGCCTGAGCAGTGGTTCTCATTTCTGGCTGCATGTCAGAGTCACCTCAGGAAATTTAAACTTTTTTTTGTATTTTTAAGTTTTACTAGATACTTTGGAACCTAATGAGGTCCCAGTCTTATCCCCACAGATACTGATTTACTTAGTTGCTTGTGGGAACTTTCCAGCAGGGTTTTGTGTGTGTGTCCTGTATTTTGTTTTTGTTTTTAAAGCTCCAGAAGTGATTCTAATGTGTTTGTGATTCACTTATATAAAGGTGGGGAAGGGCAGTGGAATCTAAAAACATGTTCAAAATCCATATGATTAATTATTAAAATATAAAACAGGGATAACTGAGTGAGATATTTGTGAACCTGCTAGGTGCAAAGCACTTGCAAGTGCTCACGGAGGAGAATGAAAAGAAAAGGAATTTTCCTTCAGCATGAGATTATGGTTTTGGCCTTTGTAAGTTCAGAACCTCTTAGTCGTGTTAATAGAGCCACAACCATGAGGACCACCAAGTACGGTGGTGCAGACATGCCCTGATGGACAGTCCTGGCTGAGTGGAGAATGGACTCCAGCCCTGGGAATCTCCCCCAGCCCTCAGGGGGCCGCCATATTGAAACCCTCACAGACACTAGCGTGTACTAATAGCAGCCCTGGCATGAGGCCTGAATCACAAAGGTGCCCACTTCCTCCCTCTTCCAAATTTAGGGCACTGTAAGGACAAATAGGAATTTAAAAGAAGAAACTTAAGAGCTTCCCTGGTGGCGCAGTGGTTGAAAGTCCGTCTGCCGATGCAGCAGATACGGGTTCGTACCCCGGTCCAGGAAACCCCACATGCCGCGAAGCGGCTGGGCTCGTGAACCATGGCCGCTGAGCTTGCGCGTCCGGAACCTGTGTTCCGCAATGGAAGAGGCCGTAACAGTGAGAGGCCCGCGTACCGCAAAAAAAAAAAAAAAAAAGCAGCAGCTTAATTCCCTCTGTTGAAAATAAGGCAAGAGGTTTCCCTTTTTTGTCGGAATACTTACCTTAGAAAACTTGTATTTTCTCAGTCTCCTTGAAATGTATCTTTTTAGAAACTAAGTAAGTCTCTGTCAGTTTTGCGATCTACTTATGTTTTTCTCAGGAACCTGGGTGCCATCTCTTTGAAATATGACTGTCGGGAGACAGCACCCCTGTCCTCCAGTTTCTGTGGGAGGGTGGGAGCCAGACTTCAGTGCTCCAAATTGTTAAAGTACCTCCTGTCATAAAGACGTTTGTCCCCCCTGCCCCCCATAAAGTCAATTAGCTAACGTAGGTGGTCACCCCAATCACCAGGTGAATTTAGGAAGAACTGCGTGTGATTAATGGTGCTGTCAAGTTCTCTTAAATGATGACTAGTTACTGTTTATCTTGAGAACCTCTATGTAATGACCACACCTGAGTGGCTGCATAAAAGCGTGAGATTTCTTTGTCTTTGCAACCTCAGCCAGTTGCCTGTGATGAGCAGCACATGCTGGTTTAATGCTGTCAGTAATAAAAGTGTTTTCTTTTTCTACTACCTTTGTGGAGGGGATGTCTGAATTGAAAGTTTTTTCAAATTGTATTTCCCCAACAGCACCTTCACTCTCTATTCTAAAGTTACTGTCTTTTTCCACGCTCCCAATGCAAGGGGCCCGGGTTCGATGCCTGGTCAGGGAACTAGATCCCACATGCTGCAACTAAGAGTTTTCATGCCGCAACTAAAGATCCCACATGCCACAACTAAAAGAGCCCACATGCAGCAACAAAGATCCCGCCTGCCACAACTAAGACCCAGTGCAGCCAATAAATAAATTAATTATTTAATTAATTAAGTTACATCTTTTTTAACTCGCACCTTCCCTATCCACAGGGAGAAGTATTGAAGGTATAGAAGGTGTTTTTGTTATAAACTTGCTCCCTTCTACCCAGCTTCTGCTAAACAGGTGGAATACAGGAGTTATGGTAATTCCAAATGGTGATGATGTTACAAGAAGTTGAGGTTATGTTTGTAGCTTTTGTTTATAACTGGGTAATTAATTTATGCCAGTCTGTCATGTTGAATAAGAAATACTGGTTAATGATTCCCACTTGTTTTTTTTTTTTTTTTTTTTTTTTTTTTCTTGCGTTATGCGGGCCTCTCACTGTTGTGGCCTCTCCCATTTGCGGAGCACAGGCTCCGGACGCGCAGGCTCAGCGGCCATGGCTCACGGGCCCAGCCGCTCCGCGGCATGTGGGATCTTCCCGAAACGGGGCACGAACCCGCCAGGAGACTTCAGTGGGATAAGGTGCTCAGACATTTGGGCTCTATAGGAATAGTAAGGAATGATTGAATCCCATTTTTTTGTTTTAAAATTCAGAATCACTGAATTATGCTCTTGTAATCTGTGCTGATTTACTTTTTTTTTTTTTTTTTTTTTTTTTTTTCTTGCGTTATGCGGGCCTCTCACTGTTGTGGCCTCTCCCATTTGCGGAGCACAGGCTCCGGACGCGCAGGCTCAGCGGCCATGGCTCACGGGCCCAGCCGCTCCGCGGCATGTGGGATCTTCCCGAAACGGGGCACGAACCCGCGTCTCCTGCATCGGCAGGCGGACTCTCAAGCACTGCGCCACCAGGGAAGCCCCCCACTTGTTTTTAATTTTGTATACACATTTTTGACAGTTAGAAATTAAAGTTTTTTATGATACAATCTATTCATCTTTCCCTTTGTGATATCCTTCATTACTTTTCAATTTAAAAAATTTATCAAAGTAATACATGTACATAGTTTTTACAAAAAGAAGGCCAAGTAGTTCTAAATAGCTTGTAACGAAAAACAGCAGTTTCTTGCTTTATCTTTCAGTGTCTCAGTAACTGTATCAGTCAGGATTTGATTAGAGAAACAGAGCCACTAGGAATGAAAGAGAATGAAGTATCTATTATAGAGATTTTACCTTACACAACTGTGGGAGCCCGCTGAACAGTCTGTGTAAGGCTTTTGCTTCTGCGTCTGGGCTGGGGCCTAAAGTCAGTAGTGCGGACAGTCTGAAAGGGAAGATGGATTTGAAGTGGAGGAGAGCACTGCCTCAGCCTCTCACCCCTTTGGCGACAAGGCTGGGAACACAGTCTGGGGCCACATCAGCACAGGCCTTCCATCACAGGAGAAAAGCTATGGGTCTACACTGTGAGTAACAGGAGCCAAAATTCGATCTTCATTTTAAAAGATATTACACAAGTATCTAGGAATTTATAAACAAATGGTCCATATATACACTGGTTTTTAAATATTTCATTTTAATAAATACCTTATGTTAAGTGTTCATTTGATCTATCAGCCATTCTTTGAGTTTCCTAATATCTATTACATACTGATGATGAATCTGTCATTCCAAATTACGAGTACTACAACAGTGGTGTCTTCTATTTACACCACTTTGTGGTAGAAAGCCCTATTTAATTGTTTAAACGAAATTAAAAAATGCATGAAATAAATCCAAAGTAAATACACTGTGAAAAATACATTTTAATCCAAAAGTCTGAATATTAGCATTTAGTTATTTACAATGGTATTTACAATGAATTTTACTATAACCTTTGTGAAGAGAGAGAGAACTATGTACATAGAGCTATCTATCTACAACATACAAACCATAACTTCCTTACAACATACAAACATTAACTGTGTAGAAAAATGGTAACAGTTAAAACTCCTACAATTCAAAATCATCATAATTAAATTAGATCCTGACAAATTTTGCTGGGGTTGAGAAATAATGGTCCAGTCAGAACAGGAGAGGAAGCAAGTGTGTGCAAATTCCACTTCTTCCCTCTTTTATTTATTTTATTTATTTGTGGTACGCAGGCCTCTCACTGTTGTGGCCTCTCCCGTTGAGGAGCACAGGCTCCGGACGCGCAGGCTCAGCAGCCTTGGCTCACGGGCCCAGCCACCCCGCGGCATGTGGGATCTTCCCAGACCGGGGCACGAACCCATGTCCCCTGCATCGGCAGGCAGACTCTCAACCACTGCGCCACCAGGGAAGCCCTTCCCTCTTTTAAATTGTTGCTCCCTTACTTAGCTGACCTACACTTGAAGTAAAACCTGTCCCTGAATTCTGAATAGAATTCCTGTGCCTGGACTTCTAAGTCCCAGACATTGTTTTAGGCCTGTTATTGAGTACATAGCAGATGGTTTTAACTTTGGGGTGGACTTTTTTTAGATATCAGTGCTAATGATTAATCATTTTTATGACTGCCCAATGTTTGTTCTAATGGTGGTCAAGAAACTACTGCTCAGGGATGCCTGAACAGTACATTTCCTGTGTGTTTTTAGTGAAGTTGTCTGTCTGAACTATAAACTTAATGTTTTGATTAAGCCTCACTCTGACTGAGAAGGTAGGTGAGAGCAGTGAAGAGCAGCTCTATTAAGATCAACCAAATGATTCTGAATCCCTGCTTACAGAAGAATTGGATGAAAGTTTTAAAAAGCCTAGGCTAATAACATCATCCACCAATCAGTTTCCTTAAGGTTAAAGCAGGCAACAGTCTGTCACAGCATTTTCTAGATGATAAAATAAAGCTTTTTTTTAACTTGGTGATAGATACTGTTGATCACGGCTACATTTTATTTGATTCAGCCCTTGGTTAGAAATTCAAACCTTAATTAATATTTTATTCTTGTAGAAAAATACAATCCATTTTATGAGTTTCTAGAGATAAATTATGGAGAAAAATAGACACTACCTGTTCCTAATGGTCTCCTTGGAAATTACAGTCTTTGCCTGGGAGGATACACACACTTAATGTGTATGTAATATTTAACTTCAAAATATATTTAATTCTTTTCTATCTCTTTTAATTTTCTAAGTGACTAGTAATAAACAAGCTAATGATTACTGGGCAGTAGAGAAAAAACTTTTTAGTCATTTTTCCATCCAAGAATTTCATTAAAGAAACATGTGGCATGTCTTATGGTAGTACAAATACAAGACAACTGGAAATCCATGTTCACTTTTTAAACTACAAATGGTTGGCAACTGTTTCCTTAATAGTTATTGCAGGAGTAGGTCCAACATGAGTCCATATATAGCCCTTCTCTGGTCTGGTGGGAACTGTGGGAAATGGTGATGAACGTGACTTGAAATATTCAGAAGGTGCATGACAAACAAATTCCAAGTATTCCATCTTCCTTGGAAGATCCTCCTCTGGTCCTAGAAGGCAGCCAACATTCACATTTTTGAAGATATATATCATTTCCATAAAATGTTAAAATTCCTAGACACCAGGAGAAACTGGTCTGGTGGTAACTTGACGTTAGCCCTTGAAACATATATTATTTTGAAGTTACTTTCCATCATTTTTTTCTGCTTTAACTGCTTAAGGAATATAGCATTCTCCCCAAAATATAACTCAATATAGAAAGGATTCTAAAAATAATACTTAGCCTTATATAGTGTTTATTATGTCGACACTGTTCTAAGTACTTGATATATATATCAATACTTTGAATCCTCACAACAACCCTCTGAGTTAGGCACTATTATTATTCCCATTTTACATGAGGAAATAAGGCAAGAGAGATCAAGGAACCTGTCTGAGATCACATAGTTAGTAAGTGGCTGTCCTAGGAACCCAGACAGTCTAGTTCCAGAGTCTGTGCTCTGAACCTTTATGCTATGCTGTCTCCTTTACAATCTGAGGATTAGGAAGAGGAGGTAAGACAGAAGTCCTAGAGGTGATTCAGTCATGTTACTGCCTCTGCTGACAATGCTGTCTGATAGAACAGGTTAATGAAAGTTCACTCCTCTATGTATCAATACTTACAAGCAGAAGACTAAAACTGCTTGGTCATGTATCAAACTTGACATGCAGCTGGGAATAATAGTGGTACTCTACTTGTCCTTGAGTTCTCTCTGAAAAAAACCTTTTGTATCTTTTTTCTTAGAATGCAAAAGTAACATATGCGCATTGCAGAAAGGCTGAAAAGTTTGGGGTAATTTTAAAACTCTGAACACTTTCAAAATTCTATTTATCAACAACTTCTTCTTCTGAGTCTATGTCAAGAACCAATTCTTTAGTCAGCCTTGAAATTAATGAGTACAGTGGCTGCCATTTCAACTACCAACAATGATATAAACGGTTGCAAAAGGTCTAGGATGATGTGTGTGACATCTAGAGGGACACATAATGAGAATTTGTAAGATTTTAGACATAAATGTGACAGTTCCTCTAGAAATCATTTTTGAGTAAATTTTTATATGTTACCTAAATAACCTAGTTCTTGAGCAATAAATTCTTTTAATAGAGTTTAACCATGGGTCACTCGGAAAAATCTTATCCACACAGCATTCTAGTACGTGCATACTATACTGCTCCGGAACTCAAAATAACGTATAGCCATCAAACCTCAGCTATACTGGGGTTACTATAATACTCTCTACTTTTTTGTACTTACGCTTCTCTGTTATGGACTGAATTGTATCTCGCCAAATTCATATGTTTAAGTCCTAATCCCTAAAGTGATAATATTTGGAGATAGGGCCTTTAGGGAGATAATTAAGGTTACATGAAGCCATGAGGGTGGGGCTCTAATCCAACAGGATTGGTGTCCTTATAAGAAGAGGAAGAGATGCCATGAGTGCACACACACAGAGGAAAGCCCCTGTGAGAAAAGGTGGCTGTCTACAAACCAGGAAGAAAGCTCTCACCAGAAACCCACCCTGACAGCACCTTAGGACTTCCAGCCTCCAGAACTGTGAGAAAATAAATTTCTGTTGTTTAGCCCACTCAGTTTATGGTATTTTGTCATGGCAACCCACGCAGATGAATATACTTTCACATAATGATAGAAAATTAACTGGGTTCAAGAACCTGTCTGTACCTGTCAAACTCACCTATGATGTAGGATGCAGGATCAAATTGGTCCCTGGGGCTAGAGAGAGTGGGAATGAGCCACGTCAGTGCTGCACTCTTCTCACAATACTGGTCCTGGATAAAACCCCTGATCTGAGCATAGTAGGGTTTTCCATCTTGTTCGTCAATTACAGAAACAACATCTCCAATTTGGTAATAGACTCCCTGGGGGAAGTAGAAGATAACCCCATATTTAAAATAAAAATAGGAGGTGGAGTCAAGATGGTGGTGTGGGAAGACGTGGAGTTAGCGTCTCCCTGCAACTAGGGCGCCTGCCGGCCAATGGTGGTGGACTCTGACGCCCAAGAAGACGGGAAGAACCCCAAAGTGAACCGGTACGACGTAGGGGGACTGAGGGGGTAGGAGAAGTGGAAGCCAGACAGGATCAGCACCCCTGAGGGTGGGAAGATCAGGAGAGGGAGGTGGGAGGGACTCTCTGGGAAGAGCAGGAAAGGAGAGGAGGGCATTTGCCCCACCCACTCGAGCCCAGGAAGCCTGCTGGGCTCCCAGAGGAGGTCGCCTGCCCTCTGAGACAAGGGGTGGGGGGGCACGTCTGGGCCCCTTCTATTCCTTGAGCCTAAGCTCTACCCCCCACAGCCCCCAGGGCCTTTTCCAGCCCTGGGGGTCCTAAGCATAGGCCCCACCCACCACCCAAACTTCACCCTTGCTTAGGCCCCGCCCTCCACAGCCAAGGCCTTCCCACACCCCTCCTTTTTTATTTCTTTTCCCTCCTCTTTTTTTTTACTATTGTGGTACTGATGTACCTTCTGGTCATCGATTAATCTATATTTTTATTTTTATATTCTTCCTAACATATCTGTTAGTTTCCTAGTCTAATTTTATTTTTTACTTGTTATTGTTCTTTTTTTTTTTTTCCACTCCAGGCGGCCTGTGGGATCTTGGTTCACGAGCCTGGGGTCAGGCCGAAGCTCCTGCAGTGGAGCTCCAAGTCCAAACCACTGGACTAACAGAGAACCTCAGACCCCAGGGATTATTCATTGGAGTGAGGTCTCACGGAGTTCCTTATCTCAGGACCAAGACCCATCTCTACCCAGTAGCCTACAAACTCCAGTGTTGGAAGCCTCAGGCCAAACAACCAGTAAGACAGGAACACAATCCCACTCATAAAAAAAAAAAAAATGAGATGGCAAAAAAATATGTCACAGATGAAGGAGAAAGGTAAAAACCTAAAAGACCAAATAAATGAAGAGGCAATAGGCAATCTACCTGAAAAAGAATTCAGAGTAATGGTAGTAAAGATGATCCAGAATCTCGGAAATAGAATGGAGGCACGAGTTGAGAAAATACAAGAAATGTTTAACAAAAATCTAGAAGAACTAAAGAGCAAACAAACAGAGATGAACAACACAATAACTGAAATGAAAAATACACTAGAAGGAATCAGTAACAGAATAATGGAGGCAGAAGAACGAATAAGTGAACTGGAAGACAAAATGGTGGAAATAACTGCTGAGGAGCAGAAGAAAGAAAAAAAGAATGAAAAGAATTGAAGACAATCTCAGAGACCTCTGGGACAAAACTAAACGCACCAACATTCGAATTATAGGAGTCCCATAAGAAGAGAAAAAAAAAGGGTCTGAGAAAATATTTGAAGAGATTACAGTTGAAAACTTCCCTAACATGGGAAGGGAAATAATCACCCACGTCCAGAAAGCACACAGAGTCCCATACAGGATAAACCCTAGGAAAAACACCAAGACACATATTAATCAAACAAACAAAATTCAAGTTCAAAAAAAAAAATTAAAAGCAGCAAGGGAAAAACAAAAAATAACATACAAAGGAATCCTTATACAGTTATCAGCTGATTTTGCAGCAGAAACTCTGTAGGCCAGAAGGGAGTGGCAGGATATACTTAAAGTGATGAAAGAGAAAAACCTACAACCAAGATTACTCTACCCAGCAAGGATCTCATTCAGATTCCATGGAGAAGTCAAAAACTTTTCAGACAAGCAAAAGCTAAGAGAATTCAGCACCACCAAACCAGTGCTACAACAAATACTAAAGAAACTTTTCTAAGCGGGAAACACAAGAGAAGAAAAAGACCCACAAAAACATTAAGAAAATGATAATGGGAACATACATATCGATAATAACCATGTGTGTTATTGGGATTAAATGCCCCAACCAAAAGACACAGACTGGCTGAATGGGTACAAAAACAAGACCCATATATACGCTGTCTACAAGAGACCCACTTCAGACCTAGGGACACCTACAGACTGAAAGTGAAGGCATGGAAAAAGATATTCCATGCAAATGGAAATCAAAAGAAAGCTGGAGTAGCAATTCTCATATCAGACAAAATAGGCTTTAAAATAAAGACTATTACAAGAGACAAAGAAGGACACTACATAATGATCAAGGGATCAATCCAAGAAGAAGATATAACAATTGTAAATATTTATGCACCCAACATAGGAGCACCTCAATACATAAGGCAAATGCTAACAACCATGAAAGGAGAAATCAACAGTAACACAATAAAAGTAGGGGAATTTAACACCCTACTTACACCAATGGACAGATCATCCAATCAGAAAATAAATAAACACAAGCTTTAAATGATACAATAGACCAGATAGATCTAATTGATATTTACAGAACATTCCACCCAAAAGTGGCAGAATACACTTTCTTCTCAAGTGCACATGGAACATTCTCCAGGACAGATCACATCTTGAGTCACAAATCCAGCCTGGGAAAATTTGAGAAAATTGAAATTGTATCAATCTTCTTTTCTGACCACAATGCTATGAGAGTGGAAATCAATTACAGGAAAAAAACTGTAAAAACCACAAATATGTGGAGGCTAAACAGTGTGTTACTAAATAACCAAGAGATCACTGAAGAAATCAAAGAAGAAATTTAAAAATACATAGAAACAAATGACAATGAAAACATGATGACCCAAAACCTATGGGACGCAGCAAAAGAAGTTCTAAGAGTGAACTTTATAGCAATACAATCTCACCTCAAGAAACAAAAAAAATCTCAAACAATCTAACCCTACACTTAAAACAACTAGAGAAAGAAGAACAAAGAAAACCCAAAGTCAATAGAAAGAAAGAAATCATAAAGAACAGAAATAAACAGAAATGAAGAAAACAATAGCAAAGATCAATAAAACTAAAAGTTGGTTCTTTGAGAAGATAAACAAAATTGATAAACCCTTAGCCAGACTCATCAAGAAAAAAAGGGAGAGGACACAGATCAATAAAATTAGAAATGAAAAAGGAGAAATCACAACTGACGCTGCAGAAATACAAAGGATTATAAGAGATTACTACAAACAACTATATGCCAATAAAATGGACAACCATGAAGAAATGGACAAATTCTTGGAAAGGTACAATTCTGCCAGACTGAACCAGGAAGAAACAGAAAATATAAACAGACCTATCACAAGTAATGAAATTGAAACCATAATGAAAAATCTTCCAAAAAACAAAAGTCCAGGACCAGATGGCTTCACAGGCGAATTCTAACATTTAGAGAAGAGCTAACACCTATCCTTCTCAAACTCTTCCAAAAAGTTGCAGAGGGAGAAACACTCCCAAATTCATTCTACAAAGCCACCATCACCCTGATACCAAAACCAGAAAAAGATATCGCAAAAAAAGAAAATTATAGACCAATATCACTGATGAACATAGATGCAAAAATCGTGAACAAAATACTAGCAAACAGAATCCAACAGCACATTAAAAGGATCATACACCATGATCAAGTGGGATTTATCCAAGGGATGCAAGGATTCTTCAATATACGCAAATCAATGTGATACACCACATTAACAAATTAAGGAATAAAAACTATATGATCATCTCAACAGATGCAGAAAAAGCTTTTGACAAAATTCAACACCCATTTATGATAAAAGCTCTCCAGAAAATGGACATAGAGGGAACCTACCTCAACATAATAAAGGCTATGTACGACAAACCCACAGCAAGCATCATACTCAATGGCTCCACACCATACATTTTCATTTTAAAAATGATTCCCATAATCTACATTAAAAAATACTTAAGATCCTCATATCGTATTTCAATAGGTAACTTCCTCTCCCAACTCAGCTCTGGATGAGATGTTTTATAATAGCCACCTACAGGGAAAAATAGCTTAGAAAGGAACAAAAACCACAATCACACCTTATACAGAGTAGCAGAGACTTTTAGACTAACCCAGCATTTTAGTGGCACATTATAAAATAAATTCAAACCTTCCTTCAGTAACTACAGATGCTCACCTTGTAGAAGATTGATTCTGCAGTGATTATGGTGGAAACTGACTCAGGGGCTTTGATGGGCTGTGAAAAAACAAAAGTAAAAATATTAGCACATTCATAATGTGTGTGTGTATGTGTGTGTGTGTGCACACGCGTGTGTGTGTAGCGTGAACGGGCATTTTTCCAGCCATATATGAAAGTTCTGTAATTTAAGAAATACTAAAGTTGTTGTTTGGTGACAAGAACTGCAGTAAAAAAGAAAAAAAAAAATGCTTTTCTGATCGTTGTGGCAAAGCCTGGTCTGAATACTTTTGCTACCTTTAGCTTAAAAATTGCTGAGCCCCAAAGGACCGGCTCCTGACTGTGTGGCTGAAATCTAACAGAAGCCTTCCAGAGCTTTATTACACATTCTAGTTATAAAAAAATCTGGCTCTAATGGCCTGAACATGACGGAGGTGGGAATAATAAAAAACGTGTCTCCTCAAAGACATTTTCCATCTCCACTTAACTATGGAACTAGTTATGACAGTATCATCAGAACTAATTTTCTAGCAAGCCTGAACCAAGGCCAAAGGAAACTTTCTTGGGAGTTCTTAGTAACTTGCCACCACTCAACCATCACTGAAATTCCTTCCTAAGCTGTAACACACACTTTCACGCCACAACACAGTAACTAGGCCTTCCCAAATATGTCTTGGTATTATCCTTGAAGAAAGGCGTTGTTAGAGAAATTGATATTAAAATACTTGCAGAGAACATATTCCACCATACTTAAGAGGAAAACGTGTTTAGAGCATTTAAGTGTATACAACTATAATCCAATATTTACATGTTTTGTCTAGTCAATAAACACCTCGGTTTAGAAAACTGAATTATAAAACTCTTAAATAAATTAGGGGAAACTATTCTAAACAAGAAAAAGGATCCACAATCTGCACAAGAATATAACGCAAGGCTTCTCTGAGTTTTTTAAATAAACACACCCAACTTCAGAAATGCCTTTACTGGTAAGTGAAGCATTCCTGTTCTGAAAGCAAAGAGTACCATACTGAGGTTTTAAAAAATAGTGTATAATGCATTGCCCATTGTGTTTGACCACCGTCCCTTGTATTTACAAAAACAATGAGAATTTACTGCAACAAAAATATGCTTTCCACTGCCCCAGCACAAGTCTTTCGACCATCTACTTTCTCATAGAAGAGATAAAGAAGATTTAGTAAAATTTTTCATTCATATTCATCAAGTTGATCATTATAAATCAGTAAGAAATGTCTTCTGGGGCCATAATAACAAACAAATATGGAAATGAATGAGTTTCAGTATTATTATTTACTTAGAGTTTTAAGAATGAAAAAAAAAAGTTTTCCCAGTATACCTGGCCACACCAAGAACTATAACCCCATCTCATCCTTTCCAGAGAACCCAGTAAAATGCGCTGGAGGTTTAGGTTTCTTTTAGAATATTTTATATTTCCCAGAGAAAAAAATAAAAGCTAAAAAAACAGAGAAAGGGTATTGTTAACTTTATAAACAGTAAGCCTCCTACAACAGAGCTCATTCCCTTTTAGAAAGTCTGGACCAGTCCCCAGAACACTACAGAATAGCTGCCAAGAGCAGAGTCCAAGTTCAGTGATGAGAGATGAAGGCAGTGGCAGGACACACTACACACACAATGCCATTACAGTACAAGACACTGTCCACAATCATCTTACATTTTTTAATTTAAAAATATGTCTTCTCCCTTTTCCTTTAGTGGAAACTTTCTTTTCAGCAGCTGGAGCAGATTTGTATTTAGTGTTTCTGAGCCGAGCGGACCTCCTGTGAATTTCCTGCTTACTCTGTTACATAAACAATTAAAGAACAAAAAAGAGAAAGAAATAAAAAGTGCAGAAAGGTTGCTGTCCCGATACAAACATCTTACAAGGATCCCAGAGTATGCACTTTAAACGATCATTTAAAAATTAAGTAAGAGTGCACCTTTTGTTTTTATGGCGGGTAATCACACCAACTGGCCTACTTCAAACGGGGAGAGCCTTAGGCAAGCATCGAAAAAGGTGTGAGCTACTTGTAATGTAATAGGTCAGGGGCAGCAACAAGAGTCAGTCCAGGCAAAGGCAACTATTCATCGGTTGTGTTTACAACAGAAAAATGCTTAAAAACTCAACTCTCCTACGCCAGAGAACGGGTTTGGTATGCCACCTCCTGCAATGTAATACTTATGCTGCCACTGAAAATGATGACATGATAATCTTAATAGCACATTATGACAAAATGAACTTTATTAACAGGTAAAGAGGTCCAGTAGCATGACCCTGCTGACATCTCTATGTGTACGTGTGTATACTGAGATGTCTGGTTGCTATCCAAAACATTACAATGGGGGGATTTCTGAAGCGTTTTCACTTTTCTTGCTTCTCTAGCCTTTCAGTTCCTCACTAGAAAAGGTGCTGAGAATGGGCCGAACCAAAGACCATGTTCTCAACCGGGATGGGAAAGGGCGGCCGGGCCCAGTATGAGCACGGCGATCCCGGGAGGCCCCCGCCCGCCCCCTCCGCGCCCACCCGGCCTCCGCCCGCCAAGCGCCCGGTCGACCTCCGCCGGAGGGAGGGGCCGGAGGAGCTCACCTGCTTGCCGCCCCCGCCCCCGTTGCTCTGCGGAGGGGCGGCCGAGGTGCTGGCGAAGGTCGCCGCGCCGAAGCCGCCACCGCCGCCACTGCCCCCCGTCCCGCCGGCCGCCCCCGAGCCGGCGCCCCCGCCGCCCGCGCCGCCCCGGCCCGTGCAGTGGTGGCAGAGGATCTCCCCCTGCGGGCCCTTCTTCCACATGGAGGACGATGTGGTCTTGCAGACGCTGCAGGTGGGCTTCAGGCCCAGTGGCATCGTGGCCGGCTCGGGCGGCCCCCGCGGGCGCAGCGACACGGGAATGGCGACCGCCGGCTTTCGGCGGCCCGCTGGCCGGCCCGTCACTCACAAAGACAGAAAGAGCGGCCGGGCGCTGCGCCGAGCTATCCACCCTGGGACCAGGCCGCGGCCGCTGCCCCCTGGAGGCAGGAAACCTGTTCGGCCCGCTCCACCGCCAGCACCAGCCCCCAGCGGCCCCGGCGCCGGGAGGCGGGGCCGGGGCGAGGCCTAGCCTGGGAGGAAAGCCGAGCCTTGGCCTGGGGAGGTTTCCGACGATGCGCGGGGTCCGCGCCCAGGCCGGCCCGCCTGACCGGAAGTGCCCCGCCCGGTACTCCTGGGACAGAGCACGGTTCCCGGACTTTCCGGTCTTAGGCCTATGATTGACTACTAAAATACTGCAGGCTCAAGTATATCTAAAATTCAGATAAGCAGCGAATAACTTTTTAATATGAGTGTATCCCATGCAATATTTGTTGTTTCTCTGAATTCAAATATAACTGGGCATCCTGTATTTTTATTTGTTAAATCTGGCACTCCTACTTAGGACCCCTTTACACTCTTTAAAGTTATAATTTAGACCCCCAAATGCGTTTGCTTATAAGGGTTATATCCATGGACATTTGTGTATTAGGAGTTGAAACATTTTAAAGCCAAAGATGCCACGCATACATTCATTGGCCCTTGAATGACAGTGTTCATATCCTCTGAACTGTACACCAGGGACAGAGTGCTGGTTTGGTATTGTTGGGGAACAGATTTGGCCCCGAGAACCGCCAGAAAGGGTGTTGGGACCTCCATGGACCGTACTCGAGGACAGCTGGCCCAGGACAAGGGCATCACGAGAATCCAGCCTCTATTAATGTCACTGGTCATTACAGGGTTCGCCAGAGAAACGAGTCACCCCTCAGCCTCACTTAGTGGAGCAGTGGTTGCATACCTGTCTTCATGATCCTGGGTTTTCTAGACTTCATGTTCTTGGGACAGATCATGATGAATATGTTGGTGGAGTGCTGGGGGAAGAGGAAGAAGAAAACTGTATTGAACGCCTTATGATGTCGTGAAACCACATTTAGTGCTTATGCCAGTCGTGGAACAAGATATTATCCCTATTTTACTGTTAACTGATGATCAACAGAGGGACCATGATTTGGCCCAGATGCCCACATGGCCACTGGTCTTGGAAGCACATCTGGACAGGCCTTTGAAGCAGCTCTGGGTCCTGAGTTGTAGCTCGATCATCCTGGCTCTGAGTCTGGGGTTCTCCAATAGTAAAACAAAATATTAACTGCTTTCCAGACCATTATGGGGTTTAAGACCAATTGTGAAAGTGGTTGAGGAGAGTAGGTACACAGTGTTGTCTCCTTATTGTAGAACAATGCACTCTGTGAGGGGTGTCTAGGTACTAAATTCCATGCTCCCTAATATATCTCTCCCTCTAGTGCACCTGTCTTTGCACTTTATCTCCAAATTACTGCCTCTCATTCACTGAAGACTTAGGCGCTTGGCTCACCAGCTTCCTCTTCACCAAAGGACACCATCCTGGGTCTGGTCCATATCCACATGTGTAACTACTCAACACACTCTTTTCTCCATTTCTCCTCATCCCAACACCTCCATCTCTCCTGTCCTTGCTAGCTCCCATAGCTCCTGGTCACACCCTCTACCCTTCTGAGATCATCAGGAAGAACTACATTTTTTTCCTGGTTAAAAAAAAAAAATTTACAACCTTTTAGAATTAAGTATAATACACATACTGTAAAGTATCCAGTGCATCTGTGTACAGGTTGATTATCACGAAGTCACCACACTCAGGCAACCAAACTAAGAAATAGAACATTACTACCACAAAAGCCCCTCACTTGCTCTTTATCCAGAGATAACCACTATACTGATTTCTAACACTGTAGATTTTGTAGATTCCCTTTGTCAGGGTAAGGAAGGTCCCTTCTATTCCTATTTTCATCATGAATGTGTAGAATTTTATCAAATAGTTTTCTGTATGAGACAATCATAATGCTTTTTCTTCTTTATCTATTAATGTGTGGACTACACGGATAGATTTCTGAATGTTAACTTAATATTGCCACTCCTGGAATGAATCCAACTTGGTCATCATATACTATTCTTTTCACATATTGCTGGATTTGCTTTATTAATATTTTAAGATTTTTGTATCTATGTTCACGAGTGAGATAGGCTTATAATTTTCCTTTCTTGTAATATCTTTGTTAGGCTTTTGCAGCAAGGTTATGTCAGCCAAAGTAGGGACTTTGGATTTTACTCTGAGTGAGACAGGAAACCATTCGAAGCTCTTCTACTTGCTGATATGAAAAGATCTCAGACATAATTAGGAGGGAAAAAAGCAATTTATAGAACAGTGTATAGAACATGATCACTGTGTGTAAATTAAAAATCTATGTGAGTGTGGTGTGTACTTTTTTTAGTTATTTAGACAAAAAACTATTGACAATTGATGCTAACAGAAGTGGTGAGGGAGAGAGGCTTTCACTTTTCTTTTTGCACCCTTTTTTATCATTCGAAATATTTTCTTTACCACATTACGTGTTACTTCTATTTTAAAAAAACAATAAAAAGAGGAGAAAGTATCAAATGGAAAATAAGGAAATAGGCAGTTTCTTGGTTCTAAATATCCTCTCCTAGCCAGAGGTCCTGGGACACAGTGGACAGTACCTAGTTCAAGGACTGGCAAGCAGACCTCCTCTCTGCAGCTCAGTCCCTTGTCTGTAAATCGACAATTGCCCACCTCAGTGCTGCATGAAGATTTGATCAATTATCATGCTTGGTACATAGTTCTCAGTCAATACATGGGGCTTCTCCTATAAGCAGCAAAGCTATAGTATCACAAAACTCCTGTGCAGATGTAGTAGAGTGTTAATAGAATAGAGCAGTGTGCTGTAAGGATAAATAGGACTACGTGGCAGAGATGGTGACTGGGGCAGGGGAAGGGGGGGTGTTGGGAGGTGAGAGAAATGGGTAGGAGAAAAGGATTCAGGAAGGCACTGTCAATGAAGGCTCTGACCCAATACACTGCTCCTTCCTGGGTGCCTCAGGAAGAGCAGGAGCCACAATTGGCCAGGCCAGGGCTCCCTGAGGTGCCAAGGGAGAGATGTCAGATTGATATAAGGAGAGAGAGATACCTAGCTTGAACCCAGAGGAAGGGTTCGATTGGAGCACATAGAGATCATTTGGTGCCTATGGGGTTGTGCAAGAAAATTCTGCTGGTGGGGTATGTCTGTGTGTATGTTTGTGTGTGTGAGTGTGTAAGCTGTGAATATAGAAATAAATACCTCTCAAGGTCTTAACATTCACACTAAGGGAAAGAAAGAAAGCTGAGTTCCCCAGGGGACTATCACTGTCAGCATGCAGTCTAATTTGCATAATTTAGGTGTTGGTAATAGTTCAGTAATTAAAACTCTTTGGAAAAAAAAAAAAAGGCAGATGCATAAAATGTATCCCAGGGCCAGTTTCTAAGAGATGATATTCACTACATTTTGTGTCTTGGTGAGTATGGGCAGCATAGGGTTCCTTGCCCACTCACGCTCTTGTCCTGTATATATCAGGGGCACACAGTCACTGAGTCTTCTGTCAAATGAGGATAATGAGAGAGCATACCTCCTAAGGTTGATGGGAGGAGTCAACGAGTTAGTACATATGAGGTTGTAAACAACTTTTTCATCTGGTCAGTGCCTGATTTAATGTTAACTCTGAGACTGATAAGACAAGAGGAGGCTTTCTTTTGACCAGGCTGGTTAAGTCATTAGTTATACCCCTCTCCCCCAGCTGTAATCTTGGAAAAAATGCAATTAACTCAAGTGGCCTCTTAGCACTGACAAACTAGAGAAAGAGAGCTTGTGGACTGGACAGAGAGAGAATGAGTGAGACCTATGGAACTGCAAGAAGGGAGAAAGAGTCAGGGCAGGTATTCTTGCCTTTTCGTCTTTTATCCACAGGAGGGGCGTCATGACAGCACCGTCTCTCACTGCACTCTCACCTTCTGTGTGTAACCCAACGGAACTACTTTCTACTTTGCGTGTGTTCCCATGCCCGTGCCTTGGCTCAGGGTGTTCTCTTTGCCGGGAACGTGCTTCCTCTCAACGCGTCACACCCGGCGTCCCCATCTTGCCAGAATCAGCTCAGGCATCACTTCCTCAAGGAAGCCTCATTCCAGGACTCACGTGTCCTTTCTCCCCTCCCCCCAATTAAGTAGCTGTTCCTTGCGGTGGCTATTCCCTCCTTCCACCTTAGGGTACAGCTTTCTACCCGTGTCTCCTTCACCGGACTAGGAGCATGTTGAGGAAAGGAAGTTTGCCTTTTTCCTCTTTGGGTTTCTTCTACCTCCCCACACCGTGCACTTGGTAAGCAGGCACTAATTAGCAGTCTAATGTGTGGATTAATATATCAGTCAGCCCGTTGTCAGCTGAATGAACAGCCTCCACTCAGGACAAGTGCCTGCTCCCATTCCCATCCTCACTGCCCCCCACCTCGTCGTCTGACTTCTCTCACCAAGCAACCCGAATCAGCTCTCCGCGGCTCCTCACTGGCCTGCAGCCCAAGTAGGCATCTCCCTGTATCATGGCGGTCACCAACGACATCATCATCCACCAGAAAAAACAATGCCGGGGTGCTCCTGGTGGCGCAGTGGTTAAGAATGTCTGCCAATGCAGGGGACACGGGTTCGAGCCCTGGTCCGGGAAGATCCCACATGCCACAGAGCAACTAAGCCCGTGAGCTACAACTACTGAAGCCCGCGCGCCGCACCTAGATCCCATGCTCCGCAATAAGAGAAGCTGCCACAATGAGAAGACTGCGCACCGCAGTGAAGAGTACCCCCACTCACTGCAACTAGAAAAAGCCCGTGTGCAACAACAAATACCCAAATGCAGCCAAAATTAAATAAATAAATTAATTAAAAAAATTATTTAAAAAAAGCCAACTTTATCGTAAACGAGTCTTATTTGAAATAATTGTGCAGGATTCCTGGTGGAGTTTCATAAGCATCTTCCTTCTGCTTGAGAGAAGGTGATGACATGGTGAGGAGGACACCATGTCCTCTGGAAGACTTTCTGCTAAGGCTTCGGGACACTCCCTGACATGGAGTCAGTTTGGAGATGCTGGCATAGGGCCCCTGAGACTGAGAACCATGTGCATTGGCTGTGACTGACCATTATGAGGCTCAGCCGAGGGACTTGACTCAGAGCCCCTCTCCTAGGCAGTGGGGTCCCTGGTCCACCCTGTCCTCCAACTGCCACGCCCCTAACTGTGGCTTAGAACTTTGCTTCTCAGTACGCTCGCCTGTGCCTACCTGTCCTTCAGATGACTGCTGGCTCAGGAGCTGGGAAAGCTTTTTGAGGACCAGGTGAAAGCCACATTTTGTGATTCAGGCATCCGCCAACTCTAGTTTTATAAGGAAAACTCAGCTGTCTTTGATATTTGTTTCTTTGTTTTTGGTTTTGGTTTTGAGCACTCTAAAATCTTGTTGCCTCTCCCCCTTCCGATTTGCAGGACAGCTGGGGAAGAAACCAGCTTGGTTGCTTGAGCATCTTTTAATCCTTCTCAGCTGTGTGTGAAGAGGGCTTTCCTCAGAGGAGTTCCAGATTTTATTAAAAAAAGAAATAATTGGGCTTCCCTGGTGGCGCAGTGGTTGAGAGTCCGTCTGCTGATGCGGGGAGCGCGGGTTCGTGCCCCGGTCCGGGAGGATCCCGCGTGCCGCGGAGCGGCTGGGCCCGTGGGCCGTGGCCGCTGGGCCTGCGCGTCCGGAGCCTGTGCTCCGCGATGGGAGGGGCCGCAGCAGTGAGAGGCCCGCGTACTGCAAAAAA
>NW_006788963.1:664357-673776 GCF_000442215.2 Lipotes vexillifer
AAAAAAAAAAAAAAAAAAGAAATAATTATTTTACTCTTCAAAATGTAAATATATTTTTAATATAAATAATAAATGCTCATTATAAAAATTCATACAATTCAGCTGTGATAGAGATAACCCATTCCTCTGATGTTGGATATTTAGCCTGTTTTAAATTTTTTGCAGTTACAAACAATGAATGATGTAATGAACTTCCTTATATGTGTATTGTTGCCTATTTGTGTGAGTATTTTTATGGGATAAATTCCTTAAAATGTAACTGTTGGGTCTAACGATTGATGTTGCCAAATTACTCACCCAAAAAAGTTTACACACCTACTGCCTCCGTCAAGTTATCTCAGGGCTGACTTAGCCACTGGACACAGAAGGCACATTGCCTAGGGCCCAGAATAGTTTTAGGGGGTCATGAAAACTTCTTAATTTCTTTTAAAATCAGAAGAAAAAACCGAATATAATAATAATGAATATATAATATACAGTGAATCCAGCCTGGATTATATTTTTCATACTAATGAAGCCATAAAATATGCTTTTTCATATTTTATTATGGAGATGCGACCCATGAAGGCAAATGTGTGTAAGGCCCCTACAAGTCATAATGTGGTCCTGGCTTATCCATTTCTCCACACCCTTGCAACTCTGAGAATTCTTTTTAGTTTTTGCCAGTCTCTTATGCAAAACAAACAACAAAAAAAGACATTTCATGATTGTTTTTCTTTTCCTTGGTTATTTATGAGATGTGGTCTCCTAAGTTGATTGACCATTTAAATTTTCTTTATGAATTGCCTATTTATGCTCCTTTCTCATCTTTCTATTGAGTTGCTCATCTTTTCCTTGTTAAAAAAGTTCTTTTTACATTATAAGAAATATTGCAAATTTTATTTTCAGAATTTTGCATTTCAGATTTATTGCTATCTTTTTATGATGATGTTTAAAGTATTCCTGTACGCCAAATCTGGCAAGAATTTGTTACATGGTATCATTCTTACAAAGGCTTACACAAATGTTCATTGATATTTTCTTCTATGGCTATTAATATGTATGATAATATCTTTAATTCATCTGCAATGCATTTTTGTAAAAGATGTGAAATAACTATTAAACTTTCTTTTCCAAGCATAGCTAATTGTTCCAACACCATGAGACAATAGAAATGCCACCTTTACCAAATATTAATCTCTTATTATATATATGAGTCTATTTCTTGAATCTCTTCCATCCCGTTGATCCGTTTATCTGTTTCCCTGCCAGCACCACACTTTCAATTATTTAGCTTAATTATATTTTGGTCTCTGATTAGGTATATCACTATTCTCCCTCTTCCCCATAATCCTTCTCTTTCAATTTTTGTCTTGATTATTCTCACACATTTGCTCTTTCTGATGAGCCACGTTTTCAAGTGCTGAATAAAAAACTCCGTAAGTTTTGTAAAATTTAGAGATTAATTTGAGGAGTAAGGGGCAATTTTATAAAACAGGGTCTGCATCCCCAAGCGTGTGGTACCTTGTTCAGACCTTCTTCAGACGCCATTCCCAGCTGGTCCTCGGTTTGTCCAAGCCCTTTGCCATCTCAGCAATCTCCTCAGACTCCTCCATGGCTCTCTTTGTGGGACAGGAGGTCAGTAGCAGGGGCTTCCCTGAGTCTTCATGTCCCCAGGAGGTTAACGGGGTCCTTTTTCTTTGCCATTTTTGGTCTGCTTGGTACTGGTTTTCTGAGAACTATGTTCTGCTGCAAAGTGCTGTGTCAAAGCTCATCATAATCTCTTACCTGGATTTCTGGCCTCTTTGCTTCCACTTTTGCTTTACTCTGGCCCATTTTCCACGCTGTGCTTCGTGTAATCTTTCTAGTCAGATCCCCATGGCCTCCTGCTGGAAGACCTTCAGTGATTCCCCATTTTATTAATTATTCATTGCTGCTGTAAAAAATTACTACAAATGTAACACCTTAACACAACACAAATTTATTATCTTACAGTTCTGGAAGTCAGAAGTCCGAAATCAGTTTCAGTGGGCTAAAATCAAGGTGTCAGCAGGGCTGTATTCCTTTCTGGAAGCTCTAGGGGAGAATACATTCCCTTCTTTTTTTGGGGGGGTGGGGTGGGTACGCGGGCCTCTCACTGCCGTGGCCTCTCCCGTTGCAGAGCACAGGCTCCGGACGCGCAGGCTCAGCAGCCATGGCTCACGGGCCCCGCCGCTCCGCGGCATGTGGGAACTTCTCGAACCGGGGCACGAACCCGCGCCCCCTGCATCGGCAGGCGAACTCCCAACCACTGCGCCACCAGGGAAGCCCAATTTCCTTAACTTTTCCGACTTCTACAGGCCTCCCGCATTTCTTGGCTCATGGCCCCTTCCTCCATCTTTAAAAACAGCCACTGTATCACTCTGACCTATGTTTCTCTTGTCACATCTTCTCTGATGCTGATCCTCCTGCCTCTTATAAGTATGGTCATAAGGACCCTTGTGATTCGACTGGGCCCATCCAGTTAGTCCAGGATCATATTCCCACCTCAGAGTCCCTAACTTCATCACATCGTCAATGTTGCTTTTGCCATATGGAGTAACACGTTCACAGGTTCAGGGATGAGGATGTGGACATCTTTGGGGGACCACTATTCAGTCATGGCTTGGGGATGAACTTGGCTTGCCAGCCCTGCAGTGACTGGCCCCCACTACTCTCCTGTCTAAACTCACTCTGCTTTCCCCTTTGAACTCCCTACTCCAGCCACATGAACTTCTTTCAGTTTCTGGAGCCTGCCCTCTCTGCTTCCTCCAGTCCTGGTCCAGGCTGATTCCTCTGCCTGAGAAAACCTTTCCCTACTGACTAACTCCTCTTCATCTTCCAGCCTTGGCTTAAACCTCACTTTCTCTGGAAGGTTTGGACAACCTTTTCTACTCCCTGCATCTTTTCCCAGACTTTTTTGCTCTTATAACATCCTCCATTGTTTCTGGCCCTGCTTATATTGCCTTTTATATTATTGCTTATTTGATTATCTTCTCTCCCAAAATGTAAGCTCTTTGAGGGCAAAGGTGACAAGGGCAGCTCCACACAAGAGGGAGTTTATTAACTCCTTGTAGAATGAATTCATCAACATTAATTTCATAATAGGATGCAAGTTATTTTACTCTGTAGGCCTCATATTAAAAGTATTTGTGGGCTTCCCTGGTGGCGCAGTGGTTGAGAGTCCGCCTGCCGATGCAGGGGACATGGGTTCATGCCCCGGTCCGGGAAGATCCCACATGCCGCGGAGCGGCTAGGCCCATGAGCCATGGCCGCTGAGCCGGTGCGTCCGGAGCCTGTGCTCTGCAATGGGAGAGGCCAAAATAGTGAGAGGCCCACGTACTGCAAAAAAAAAAAAAAGTATTTGTTCATCATTCATTCAACAAATATGTGTTGAGCACTGACTTGGGAAGTACTGAACCAAGGAGTTGAAATTAAGAAAAAAAATCATCTAATGTTATGAAGATGCTAAGGTTATAGTTGTATGATCATAAGGACCTGAATAACAATTTTCCCTTTCTAGGAAAATGGACTTGGAGGTCAGTGAACCAATAGACTTTAGTTCTGGAGATCATCAACATCTGGTTCAGAAAGCAGCAGATGATACTATCCAGAGCAAGTCTGCTCGGTCCTACAGAACTTCATCTTCAACTCATGGGCCACAACAAACTCATGGGAATCCACGCTCCAAAGCTGGTGAGCGAGGGGATACCTATGTGGTAGAAATTTCAGCAGAGACCACCACAGAGGACAGCAATCCTTTATCTGGCCCATTCTCAGAAGCAGCTATCCGCAGAGGTGAGAATAAAGAAATGACCTTTTCGGAAGAGAAAAGTTCTCTTAAAATGTTTACACAGGGTGGATTGTAGGATTTAATTTTGCTTTTAGTTTTTTCCTGGTCATGCTTTACCATGAAACATGACATAGGGTTGCAATAACAGATGGTCCCCAAGTTTTCCAGGGCATTCATAAATTCATGATACACATATTATGGTGAATAACTTGTGGTTTTCTTAGGAAACGTGAATTAGTCATTGAATGTAGAATGTTCTTACCTACATACAAGATGATACCATGATATTGGCTTAAGTTTTAGACAATACTAATTCAGAGCCCTACATATTAATTCTGTATAGGAAATACATTCAGCTGTAACAGAAGTCCGAAAAACTGTGGCTTAAATAAATGAGAATTTTTTTTCTTTCATAAAATATGAAGTTGGAAGGTAGGCAATTTAAGGCAAATGCTTAGGTCCCCAGTGAACACTCTACCACCTTTATGCCTTCTTAGGACCTGGATGACTTGAAGATTGACTGTGAACTTTGAATCTCATTGCTGTCTCCCTGTGGCCCTCACCCTCTACCTTGTGGCTGGAAAGAGGCCTTCTGGAGCTCTTAGTTGGCAGCTGAGGCTGCAATGGCCATTATGACTCCCTGACATGGATGGCAGTTTGTGTTGGTTGTTGGCTCTCTTCTTGTGGCTTGAGCTTCTCATCACATGGGGCTGGGTCCCAAGAAGAGGTAGACCAGATGGACAAGCCCCACTGTGTAAGCATTTATCAAGTCTCTATTAATCAAGCCAGTGCTAATGTCTCACTGGCCAACATGTCATGTGGCCAAGCCCAGCGTCAATGTGGGAGGGCACTCCACAGGTTTTGCTCAATTTAAATTCTTATTTGTCTTCTTGTAATTGGATTGTAAGTGTTCTTTATGTATTAGATCCCTGTTTAGATACATGAGATGCAAATATTTTCTGCAAGTTTGTGGGTTTTCTTTTACTTTCTGAAGGTGTCATTTGAAGCACAAAGCTTTTACTTTTGATGAAATCAATTTATTTGTTTTTTTTTCTTTGCTTGTGTTTTAGGTATCATATCTAAAAAAATCATTGCCTAATCCATGCTCACAAAGATTTACACCTATGCTTTCTTCCAAGAATTATATTTCTTATGTTTATGTCTATGATCCATGTTTAACTAATTAACTTTTGTGTATGTATGATATGAGAAAGGGGCCCAAATTCATCATTTTATATGTGTATGTCCAATTGTTCCAGCACAATTTGTTGAAAAGACTCATCTTTCTCCATTGACTTGTTCTAGTATGTTTGTTAGAAATCAATTGACCATATTTGTAGGATTGACCACAAATGTAAGGGACTATTTTAGGGCTCTCAATTCTACTTCATCAATCTATATGTCTAGTCTTATGTGGCTGGACGACATTTAACATCTATTCCCTCACAGTCCTTGATACATACTAGATGTGAATTTAATGTTAAGTAAGTGGATATTTTAATGTAGGCAGCACACATACGTTCTGGCATTTTGATTAAGATACCTCAGTCCTATTTCTTTGTTGTTACACTTAAAATGCACAGAAACTGCCCAGCAGAAGGACACAGTTGACAATCCTGTAAGTCAACTTTAAGCAGCATTCTTTCTTTTTTTTTCTTTTAAAACTGGGATAAGGCCACAAAAAAGTAAATGGTCATCACTGGTGTCATATTCCGAGGGCTCCAGGAAAACCTGTGTAGTCAGCTGGAAGTAAGCAAACAGAGATGCCAACACGCTCTGCACTCTGCTTTGGCATGCCATTGACTTGGAACTCCTTGGTCATACTTAACAATTCGTCAGGTTATCAAGTTTCTGCACAAGCAGGAGGGAAGGGAGTTGCTAAAGGCAGGGAGAAGCTTTGCAAACTCCCTGCAGCCCAAGTTCCTCTGCAGAGGGGTAAACGCCCTCTACCCTGGTAGTCCTTAGGGCATCACTGGGCTCCATCTATGCAGGGATGCAGCTGAATCCCTAATGATGGGTTTGCAACATTCTGAGACTTTCAGGTCACTTTTGGTCCTAAGGAGGATGGGGTGTCCATAATAAGAAATTAAATCCCTGAGTTTGGTCTTTAAAATTTGGGGGCTTTCATGGATAAACCCTCAGATCTTCAATAAAATGCCTCTAACAGTCTGGACTGAGTCTTTTCCGAGAGTTCTGCAGAGCTGTATTGTTGTCACTCTATTGGCCAACTCTAAACTAGCACTCCCTTTCCTATCATCAAAAAAATCAGAGGAAAATTTTCCTTCATTAAGTGTCAAAAATAGGTAATTACATTTATATTTTTACTTTTGAATATTGTGTCATAAAAATAAGGTTTCTGTCTCCTCAGATTTCATCGTAAAAGTGTTCTTCCTCCTGTCAGTTCAGCTGCTGATCACTGGGGCAATCATCAGCCTGTTTCTTTTCTGGTAAGTCTTTATTACTGATGTAAATTAAGTATGAAGCTGCCCATATTAATTCTCACTGAATAGCTCAATTTAATTTTTATCATTAAAAGATTATCTATTTTTCCTTAATCATTCATAGCATATAATATTTCTGTCGCTTTGTTTTTCTGAGGCAACTTCTAGACGAAGGTGTTGGTAGATTTCTGGAGTTTAACTTCCTAAGCTAAGAATTTTCCCTTATTTTGGGCACTATTTTCTTTTTTATTTTCCCCAAGCTATTTCCACAGATAAAATTGGGTAAAGGAAGAAAGGTGAGACGATGGAGGCCTTGGAGGCTGGAGCTCTGTTAAATGCAGAAATTATTTCAGGGACTATGATCCATCATGGCTTAAACCCATCCTTTGAAAATCTGTGTTTACAAACAAACATATGAGAATTTGATTACTTTTGCTTTGTGTACATATCAATCTCAGTATTTTTAAAAATTAAAACTTCACTAGGACATTTGCATTTATCCAAATTTCACTTACAACTTAAGACTGTACTTTTTTGTGAATCTATTTTAAGAAGCAAGATACAGTTTTATGTTTTACTGTTTCCTTTCCCATCTGTCATTGTCAACCATTTAGGGTTTCCCCCCTTTCTTCTCATGAGATTGTTTAACTTCTACTTAAATATTACACTAGTTAGCAAAATAAGCTACTTATTGTGTAAAACTATTATTTTTTTAACCAGGAAGGCTTTAAGAGTTTGGGTGGTCAAGAATCCCTGGTTCACCTATGCACTCTTGTAAGTATTATTGGATTAAATTAAAAGTTTTTTCCACTAGCTATTGATTGATGTCCTTATTAAAAATTAGGTAAAGGTATAACATTCTTTTTTGAAATTAATTAATTAATTAATTTTTGGCTATGTTGGGTCTTTGTTGCTACACGTGGGCTTTCTGTAGTTGCGGCAAGTTGGGGCTACTCATCATTGTGGTGTGTGGGCTTCTCATTGCGGTGGCTTCTCTTGTTGCAGAGCACGGGCTCTAGGCGCATAGGTTTCAGTAGTTGTGGCATGCGGGCTCAGTAACTGTGGCTCGCGGGCTGCAGAGCACAGGCTCAGTAGTTGTGGTGCACGGGCTTAGTTGCTCCTCAGCATGTGGGATCTTCCTGGACCAGGGCTTGAACCTGTGTCCCTTGCATTGGCAGGTGGATTCTTAACCACTGCGCCACCAGGGAAGTCCCGAGGTATAACATTCTTGAAATGACAAAATTATAGATGGAAAATAAGCAAATTAGTGCTTGCTGGGAGTTAGGGGTTTGTGTGTGTGTGTGTGTGTGTGTGTGTGTGTGTGTGTGTGTGTGTTACCATAGTGGGAGGATTACCATAATGGGATGGTAGGATATCTTAATGATGAGATAGTTCCACATCTTGATTGTGGTGCTGGTTACATGGATCTGCACATAGATTTGCATCATAGGTCTATGACATAGCATTACGTATATACATGCTGTACCAATGTTACATTACTGGTTTGGGTATTCTACTTTAAATATGTAATATGGGGGGAAACTGAGCAAAGGGTACACAGGACCTCTGTTCCCTTGAAGTTTCCTGTGAATCTACAAGTATTTCAAAATAAAAAATTTGAAAAAAGAACCCACAAGCTGTGTATGGATGGCAATGAGAAAAGTTAATTTTAAAAGCAAAAAAAAAAAAAAAAAAAAGAGGTAAAGGTAATTATCTACATTTTTGTTTATAATACTTATTATCAGATAATACATCTCTATATCTATCTACCTGTAATATATCATACGATATAAGCAAATAACACATGGTTTTAAATTATCCCCAGGCCAGCATTTTTTGTTGTATTTATTATACTTGCTTGCTGTGGGAAGCTCCACTGCCAGGTGCCTGCGAATTACATTCTTCTGGGATTATTTGTAAGTAAACCTCATTATCATCCGTTGTCGTTCATCTCTGAAATATATTTTCATCACATTATTAAATTCATTCCATTTATTGTGGAAAATCTTTCTGTGGAATAATACAGATAGAAATTATTTGTGAGACATTCTCTTGGATGAATTTTGAAGTCATAAACTTACTTATGACCTGGAATCCACACCCTTTTAACAAACTAGAGAAATTGGGGACCCTGGGCTACTCCTCTGTGCCAGCAAATTTGCTTCTGAGAGGCCCACTCTGGAGTCTGGGCTACATTTCAGGAACAGTTAACTGGACTGTCCTCTGTCAGAGATAAAAAACACATTTTGCTGTGGAGAGTGAGTTCACAAATTGTGTGCAAGAAATGTAATTTTCCTTATTTTTGTAAAATTTATTTTATTTCTATTTCAATGTGTCCTGACTCTATTGCAATTGAGGTTTCTGTTTATTAATGTTTACACCAGTCAGGCCAAACCTCTTGCCTCCTGGAAGCAGTGGACTCTCTGAAACTCACTGACATAGTATTTGCGCCTCTTAGGAAAACCCAGAACAGAATCTCAGTACGATTTAGTGTGCTGGAAAGAAAGTCAGATTCTTTGCAATTGCTCCCATGAACAGCTGACCACCCTTCCCTGTGAAGATTTACTTACCAATTCACTTGTTCCTCACCTGGTTCCATATCAGGGTTGAGGTAGCTTATAAAATATGCAAAACAGGGCTTCCCTGGTGGCGCAGTGGTTGAGAGTCCGCCTGCCGATGCAGGGGACTCTGGTTCGTGCCCCGGTCCGGGAAGATCCCACATGCCGCGGAGCGGCTGGGCCCGTGAGCCATGGCCGCTGAGCCTGCGCGTCCGGAACCTGTGTGAGGCCACAACAGTGAGAGGCCCGCGTACCGGAAAAAAAAATAATAATAACAAAATAAAATAATTAGAGAAAAAAAAGGACGGATAGAACCTTAGGACAAATGGTGAAGCAAAGCTATAGAGACAAAATCTTACATAGAAGTATACACATATATCCTCACAAAAAGAGGTGAAGGGGAAAAAAATCATAAAACTTGCTCTCCAAGTCCACCTCCTCAATTTGGGATGATTTCGTTGTCTAAAGGAGGGAAGGAAGGAGAGAAAGAAAGAAGGTAAAGTATAATAGAGTTATTTAAATTAAAATTAGGGCTTCCCTGGTGGCGCAGTTGTTGAAAGTCCGCCTGCCGATGCAGGGGACACGGGTTCGTGCCCCGGTCCGGGAAGATCCCACATGCCGCGGAGCGGC
>NW_006788963.1:674369-712961 GCF_000442215.2 Lipotes vexillifer
AGGGGGGGGGGTCCCGAAAAAAAAAAAAAAAAAAAAAAAAAAAAATATATATATATATATATATATATATATATATATATATATATATGCAAAATGTAAGAAGATAAGATAAATTGGTGGGGAAATCTGATGGAAGGAAAATAAAGCCAGAGGTGAGATTCGTGCGCAAAATGCATAGTTCCACGCATTTGAGTGTGATGAGCCTAGATTTGGATCTGCGCCTCCTGGTGGTCACCGTGAGCAAGGACACACGGCCAAGGATGAGGTTCTCTGTGGGTACCACACAGCATCCGGTGTGAATTATATGTCGGGAAGAACAGTTTCCTCATGACGCTGGAGAAGACTGTCTCTTTGATACCCACATTTGGGCATTTCTTCAGCTGATGGAGCATTGAGGGGCCTTTCTTAGTTGGTGTGGATACACTGCTCATTGTCCAGGTGAGCGAGTAGAGTCTCCCAGTTCCTGCACTTAACAGCAGAGACCACACTCAGAAGGGGTGGGAGTTAAAAGCCAGACATAGAAAGACACTGGGAATCCTGGGGAAGAGACGATGGGATGGGGAGAGGTATTTTTCCAGAAATTTTTGGATGTTTTCTTTTAACTTTTTCAATAGTTCTAATGTTTATTTCAAGAAGAGATCAAAGTTATTGATCTCAAAGGAAGCTCTCATCTCCAAGGTTTTGCTGTTTATTTCTAAGCTGGTAACAGTCTAAGAGAAGAAATATTATAAAAGGGAAGGTTGAAAGCAAGCACATTGTTAAAATATCATGTGTGTGTGGAATAGGTGCACTTTAAAAAAAACCTGTAAGGTCAATAAAGACAGCTTACTTTGGTCCATTGAACAAAGCAGAGAATCAGGCTTACCCACTGGGTTTGGGAGATCCAGAGAGGCAATCCAGGACTCCCGGGACTCCGGTTCTTTTCCAGTCTCCAATCCTGGACGTCATTAGCCAGCTGACGAAGTCCAAAGCCTCTCAGGCAGTCTTAGCACTGAGGATAGGATGTGTCCTCACATTTACTCCCAGAGACTAGAAGGTTCTTTCCTGGCTCTTGCCATGGACCAGCTAGTCTCTGGATTTGTCTCTGACGGAGCATCCTACCAGCTGGGGAATGTCCTCAGGCCCTGCAGCCGCTGCTGACTGTAGTTCTCACTGGCCTGCTGGCTGTCCTGGAGCCTGACTGTGGGCCTGGGCACATCCTCATAGCCTTTTTGGTCTCATCCTCATAGCCTTTTTGGTCTCATCCTCCAGCTTGACTGCCTTCTGGCTCTCATCCCCTCCCTCTCTCCCTCACTGCCCCATCCTTGGCTCCATTTGGACCATGGGAACCCTCCAGCCCCCATATAGCCCCCATACAGACCCAATGCAGCCCCAGTGCAGCCCTCTTCAGAGCCCTGGATTGGTACCTACCAGTGCAGGTCCATGCTTTATAGGTGTGTCCTCCAGCTCATCCCCTGGTACTGAGGTCTCAATCCTCATTCCACATCTGAGGTTTGAAGTATTTTATTCTCATCCAAGCACTATGGGAAAGGTCAGTATGGAAACCTTTGGTGGAGCGTCAGTAGAAATAGCATATCCTGCTCTGATAAAATGTTAAGATTCTGTGTGGATGGCCCTATTTGATTAATGACAATATGGTCTACAGATAAAGCTTTTACCTTGGTTTCCACATTCCTAATTAATACATATTTAACTCACTGAATATGTTGAAAGTTACTATTGTGTTCTAAGAAATATTTATGCATGAAATAATTTTTTCTGTCCGTCTTGGGGAGAACAATAAGGAAATGTTTGTTTCCGTTATTTATTTCCCATATTCATAGCCTGTAGCTTTGTGCGCTGGGATCATACATATTCCCAATAGCTCACTAGACCCTGCCAGAATGCACAAACCTCAAACCATCTCTTCTGGATTTTGGCCTTGGGATTCAGGCTTCTGATTTATTGTGATTTTTGTTTCTAGACAATACTTCAAGGTCTGCTGCTAGGAACCATGTCAGTGTAAGTCTTTGATACACATTTGTGTGTGTGTGTGTGTGTGTGTGTGTGTGTGTGTGTGTGTGTGCTTTTCTTTGAATGTTATGTGAGCAATAATCACAGTCTCTGGTTTTAGTTTCTATAATGCCGAGGAAGTGTTATGGGCAACAGCAGCAACCGCTCTAGTGACGATATCACTCGCTTTATTTGCTCTTCAAACAAAAGTACATATTACTGAAGCAGATTTCTGTCATAAGGGAGTGTGTGAATATGTTTCTTTGCCCCTGCTGACCCATTCTGCTCCCTCCTCCCTCGGGCTCTCGGCTTTCTGTGGGCCTCACCTCCATGGAGTCCTTGCCTTCAGGCTTCTGGCTTTCCTAGTAACCATGTTTAAAAAGTAAAAGGAGACAGGTAAAAGTAGTTTTAATAATATATTTCATTTAACCCAGTATATGTGAAGTGTTATCATTTCGACATGTAATTAGTATAGCAAAAATATTAATGAGATACCTTACATTCTTTATTTCGAAATTCAAATCCAGTGTGTATTTTATACTTGCAGCAATCTCAGTTTGAACTAACTGCATTTCCAGTACTCAGTAGCCAAGTGTATTGAAAGCACAGCTCTAGACAAACTTTCTTAGCAGGCATCAGAGTCACCCGGAGAGCATGTGAAACACAGAATTCACTCCTGGAGTTGCTGCTTCACAATGTCTGGCATGGGGGCCAATAATTTACATTTCCCAGGCGCTGCTGATGCTTCCGGCCTGAGAACCAGACTCGGTGACCTGGTAGATTATTCTCTTGGTGTGGTAAGGGTAGGGAGTGAAATAGGAAAAATAGAGGAATTAGGAAAACACTCTTGCAAGAAAATACCTTGGATTCTTTTGCTTCCTAATCCATTTTTTTTTCAGGCCAGAAGACGAATATTCCTATTTCTTTAAAAAAAATTCTAATCTTCCCTAGGCTGACTTGGTTACTGATTTATAGAAGCAAAACCAAAAAGCATATTAATATGTATAACTGACTCACTCTGTTATAAAGCAGAAACTAACACACCATTGTAAAGCAATTATACCCCAATAAAGATGTAAAAAAAAAAAAAAAAAAGCATATTAATAAATTTTAAGATTACAAAAGAATAATTAATAGTAATTTTTGAAAGCTTAGTATATGTATTTTTATTGGAATATATACATACAAATGTAAAAAAGGTACCCAGTTAACATCTTTGTCTATTTAATTCCATTAATATAGTCTATGCTTATGCTTTTAAAAATATGAATGATTATGATCATACTATACTTACAAATTTACATCCTGCTTATTCAGTGTACATTTTTTATTAGGGAAAATTTTATATAGATACAAAGATAGAATAGTTTAATAAACTCCCATGTGCCCATTACCTAGTTTCAAAAATTATCAATTTGTGGCTCCTGTTATTTCATCCATATCCTACCCTTTTCTCCCTCCTGAAGAAACACAACACTTTTTATGTAGCATTTTTCAGTGCTTAGGGGCTAATGGATTTCCATGGTTCTTGGGATTAGCCAGAGGAAATTATTAGCAAATGGGCCAGTTTCTGTCTAGCGGGTACACGATGCATCTCTAAACACCTTGAAATTGCTTATGGATGATAATTTAATTGGTTTTGTGTTGTTTCCTCAGTGCGATTTCACCTTGCTAAATGGAATGCTGTTTGTTTTACTCTTCGTACTTATTACCTATGGAACTCTCTTAATCTTCATACGATCATATGTAAGTGGGATCTCCTTTGTAAACCTCAGAGAATTGTTAGAATATAGGGTGAAGTGCTGGTTGTGTTGCTGGTCTGGATCCTCTGAGAAGCAGACACCAGATGGGTGAAACTTGCAAGGACTGCGATAGGAGAAATGTCTGTGGGAGAAAAGTGTGGCGGCAACGAAGGCTGAAAGAGCTGTCAGACCACGACAGCATATGTGACCCCAGGTTCAGGAGAGGGAAGGAAGGTGGGAGCACTCTGGATGTGGTGCCATCAGGGGCTCCTGGAGCTAATGTGGACCATTACAGCAGTCCAGGGTCTCCCAAGAAGGTCCTGCTGCCCCCACCAATGGCTGAGATAGGAAAGCGTGACCCAGGAGCAAACTACAGTGGGTTGCACCACACAGCCACCGGGCCCTGGTCAGTTACATGGCCCTCCCCGTAGCTGGAGGTCTGTGAGGCCACCTGCTGCACCAGATGTGGTAGGGGACCACTGACAGGAGGTCTGGGCATGAAGATTGAGCTCCGACCCTAGGCGACAGCTGCGCTCCCCTGAGAGGATCTTGGGGTGAACCACTGACAGACCCCTGTTCTAAGTATGTCCAGCCTTGCTGGACTCTGGCAATTTTGAATCCTTCAGACTCCAGTTGTCAGCTGTTTTCTTACACCTAGCTCAGTCTGGAAACACTGCCTCCTTCTCTGTGTCACTGACTCCTGATTTCTCTCTTTCCCCGAGAACCTTCCCTGGTTAGCAGAGTGCTCCCCATGCCTCTAGGACTAGCTTTCTCCTCCTAAAGAGTGAACACCACTATGCTTCTCAGATGTTATACACCACTTCCTTTTGCTCTCCTACAGCCAAACCCTTTGGCATTTAGGCCAATTTGTCACATATTCTGATCAGGGCTGTTCTGGTTGCAAGGAACACATACCCCTCAGACTAGGTCAAGGCAAAGACCCAGAGACTGTCATGGAGCTCCTAGGTGGGAAGAAGAGCCAGAATTCACGGAAAAGGAAACCCCACCTCCCTTTCTTGAACTGAGGTGATTGGCCATCTCTGCTTGTGAAGTAATATCTCCAGCACTAGCTAATGACAAAACTGCTGCCTGGATTCCTCTATCCTGAGAATTGATTTCTAACTGGCCTAGAGCATCTGTTTGATCCTGGTCACAGGTAAGAGGCTCTTGGTCGGTCAAGAGATTCACTGCTGTTGGAATGTTATCATCCACCTCTTGTCAATCAGCTCTAGCAAGGCTGTGTGAGGGTCACTATGTTCCCTGATCTGAGGGGAGGGCACATTCTCTTTTTTTTTTTATTATTATTATTATTTTTTTAGATGTTGGGGGTAGGAGTTTTTTTTTTTTTTTAGTAATTTATTTATTCATTTTTGCCGTGTTGGGTCTTCGTTTCAGAGCGAGGGCTTTCTCTAGTTGTGGCAAGAGGGGGCCACTCTTCATCGCGGTGCGCGGGCCTCTCTTGTTGCGGAGCACAAGCTCCAGACACGCAGGCTCAGTAGTTGTGGCTCACGGGCCTAGTTGCTCCGCGGCATATGGGATCTTCCCAGACCAGGGCTCGAACCCATGTCCCCTGCATTAGCAGGCAGATTCTCAACCACTGCACCACCAGGGAAGCCCAGGGCACATTCTCTTGAAGAACTATGTGGATGGGGCTTGCTGAATGGAATTGAGTGGATGCCGTTGACTATGTTCAAGAAAAGATTCTCTCCACAGCTTTGACTTTCTTAATATCTTATCTAACAGCAGTGACCTAAGTGATCCCCTGAGTTGTTCCAAGTCTTACTCTTAATATACAGTTGTTTTCTTTCTTTTTGCAGTGGTTGCATCTATTGTATGCTGGACTTGGAACTGTGATCTTCTCACTCGTAAGTGCATTTCTCCCTTTCTTTGACAAAGAGTATGGTATGTGCATTGATGGGGCCCTAAGCCCTCTGCTAGGCCTGGAGTCAAGTGGAGTCAGTAATTCACTGGAAAGCTCTCCAGGTCACTTGCTCCTTCCTCTGTCTTCTCGTCCTCCTCCTCCGCCTTTTTATTTTTTATAAAGACAATTCTTTTTAGAGCAGTTTTAGGTTCTTAGTAAAACCAAAAGAAGAGTACAGAGATTTCCCATATACTCCAGCCTCCATACATGCATGGCCTTCCCCATTATCAATATCCCCCACCAAAGTGGTACATTTATTACAATTGATGAACCTACATTGACATATCATAATCACCCAAAGTCCGTAGTCTACATTAAGGCTCACTCTTGGTGTTGTACATTCTATGGGGTTGGACAAATGTATAATAATATGTATTCATCATTGTAATATCATACAGAATATTTTCACTGCTCAAAAAATCCTCTTTGTTCTACCAGTTGATCCCTCCCCATCCCCAACCCCTGGCAACCACTAATCTTCTTACTGTTTCCAAGTTTTGCCTTTTCCAGAATGTCATAGAGTAGGAATCATACAATATGAAGCCTTTTCAAATTGGCTTCTTTTACTTAGTATTTGCACTTAAGATTTCTCCATGTCTTTTCATGGCTTGGTAGGTCATTTCTTTTTAGTGTTGAATAATATTCCACCATCTTAATGTACCACAGTTAATTTATTCATTCACCTACTGAGGTGCATCTTGTTTGCTCTCAAGTTTTGGCAATTATGAATAAATCTGCTATAAACATCCATGTGCAGGTTTTTGTGCGGACAGATGATTTCATCTCCTTTCGGTACATACCAAGGAGCATGTTCACTGGATCATACAGTAAGAGTATGTTTAGTTTTGTAAGACTGTATTCCAAAGTGGTTGTAATACTTTGTATTCTCACTAGCAGTGTATGAGAGTTCCTGTTGCTCCATGTCCTCACCAGCATTTGGTATTGTCAGTGTTCCAGAATTTGGCCATTCTAATGGGTGTGTAGTGGTATCTTATTGTAATTTTTTGTGTGTGTGGTGCACAGGCCTCTCACTGTTGTGGCCTCTCCCGTTGCGGAGCACAGGCTCCGGACGCACAGGCTCAGCGGCCATGGCTCACTGGCCCAGCCGTTCTGTGGCATGTGGGGTCTTCCTGGACCGGGGCACGAGCCTGTGTCCCCTGCATCGGCAGGCAGACTCCCAACCACTGTGCCACCAGGGAAGCCCACAAATACTTTTTTTTTTTTGCAGTACGCGGGCCTCTCACTGTTGTGGCCTCTCCCGTTGCGGAGCACAGGCTCCGGACGCACAGGCTCAGCGGCCATGGCTCACTGGCCCAGCCGCTCCGTGGCATGTGGGATCTTCCCGGACCGAGGCACAAACCCGTGTCCCCTGCATCGACAGGCGGACTCTCAACCACTGCGCCACCAGGAAAGCCCTTATTGTAATTTTAATTTGCATTTCCCTGATGACATATGATGTAGAGCATCTTTTCATATGCTTACTTCCCATTTGTATATCTTCTTTGGTGAAGTGTCTGTTAAGTTCTTGGGCCCATTTTGTAATCAAGTTGTTTGTTTTCTTATTGTTGAGTTTTAAGAGTTCTTTGTATATTTAGGAGAACTGTCCTTTATCAGATATTTCTTTTGTAAATATTTTCTCCCAGTCTGTGCCTTGTATTATCATTATCTTCACATTGTCTTTCACAGAGCAGACATTTTTAATTTTAATGAAGTCTAGTTTATCCACTATTTCTTTCATGGATCATACTTTTGGTGTCATATCTAAAAAAATCATCACCACACCCAAGGTCATCTAGGTTTTCTCCTATGTTATCTTCTAGGAGTTTTACGTTTTACATTTAAGTCTATGATTCATTATGAGTTATTTTGTGAAAGGTGTAAGATCTGTGTCTAGATTCATTTTTTTGGCATGTGGATGTCCAGTTGTTTCAGCACCATTTGTTGAAGAGACTATGTTTACTCCGTTGTATTGCCTTTGCTCTTTATTCTGTCCTGTTGATCTATTTGTTTAGTCTTTTCTTCAGTACCACACTATCTTGATTACTGTAGCTTTATAGTAAATCTTGCCGTCTGGTAGCATCAGTCCTCCAACTTTGTTCTTTTCCTTCAATATTGTATTGGCTATTCTGGGTCTTTTGTCTCTCCATATAAAGTTTTGTCTCTCCATATGGTTTGTCAATATCCACAAAATAACTTGCTGGGATTTTGATTGGGATTGTGTTGAATCTATAGATCAAGTTGGGAAGAACTGATATTTTGGAAATATTGAGTCTTCCTATCCACAAACATGGAATGTCTCTCCATTTATTTAGTTCTTCCTTGATTTCATTCATCAGAGAGTTATAGTTTCCCTCATATAGTTCTTGTACATATTTTGTTAGACTTATACCTAAGTATTTAAGTTTTTTGGATGCTAATGTAAATGGTATTGTGTTTTTAATTTCCAATTTCACTTATACATTTCTGCATATAGGAAAGTAATTGACCGTTGTATAGTAACTCTGCATCCTACAACCTTGTGATAATTGCTTATTGAACCCTCAGATGCTCCTGGGGCTTCTAATCCTGACCAGGGCTTCCCTGTGGGCTAGCTGTCTCTTGCATGGTGTCCTGAGCCCTCTTCCCCTGGGGTTGGGGGGCAGACAGCTGGATCCCAGCTCACCTTACTCTCCCACTTTCCTGTCTGCCTTCAAAAACATAACCTCACCTGTGAGGTGCACTCCTAACTGCCAGTACATGAAATGATTAGGAGTCATTATCTCTCTTGTAAGAAGAAATAAGATAAAGTCAGGGGTTCTTGGAGGGGAGGAAGAAAGAAAAGCACTTTTCCACAGAAGGACTCCAGGGTGACAGATGGAGGCTAAGAGCAAGGCTGGAAGCTCAGCTGCTGGAGGCCTTTTTTAAAGGATGACCAACTGTCCTCGTTTCCCTGGGACTGAGGGGTTTCTCAAGACACACAAAAGTCCTGGGCAAACTGGAATGGTTGGTCATTCTAGCTTTTTCTGCCACAGAGTTACTGGAATCAGACATAGGGAGAGGGAGGATAAGTGGGAGGGGACTTAGTGGTCCAGGTGAAGCAGCCGCTTTGGCAACCCCCAGACTTGGGTTTGACTCTCTTCTCTGCCACCTGCTACAGTGTGATCTTCCCTTCTTGGAGGCTCTGTTAACCTCACCTGCCTCAACTGGGTCATTCCCATATTACATGAGATGACATCTATCATGAACTGGTATGAGGCTACCCAGAAGGTGCCCCATTCTTTTCCTCCTGTTTCTTTCCTCCCTTCCTCCTCATTCTTAGAAGCCTGAGTGGGAACCAGGACGCAGGGAGAGCTGATACCTGAATTACTTGGGACAGGTTTCCCTGTAGTGGATGTTGTTTTAAAATGGATTATTTTAAAGAGTTTTTAAAACCCCAAGAATTCTTTGTAATGCCAGGGTTGACCTGTCTGATGCGGTTCTGCCTCACAGCACTAGACTCTTAGTCTACAGTCTGGATATAAAGACCTGAGGAGCCACTTGTTTTCTTTTCCTCCTTCTAATGCACTTGTGGGGCCCACATCTGCTCACTTTGCAACAAACACAAGGGTGAGAGGGCTCTCTAACTTTTTTTCTTGATGCTTTAGAAGCTCATAATTTTACCTACCACAGCTGAGCTTAAACATTTAATTGGGTGTTATTTAACCATATATGAGTCTTCTCATTCTATTTTGGAAATACTGACATCGTCACAAAGCCATCTCCAATGTCAAGTTTTGAAAAATGCTATCACCCAAAGGAAAGTTCAGAATTATTGCTGTGGGTGAATCTAAATGTTGGGGAACCATCTTTATTTTCATTCTTTTTTTCAGTGAGAACATGTGGGGAAATCACAAACACAGGGCATTTTGTAGTTTCTCTCTGTGTCCAATCTGCCCACCTGGTCTACATCATTGGCTAAAGGCACAGAGCTTTCTGGACTTGGAAGGAAAGGAAAGTAAGGCTCACATATTTGGTCCCACTGGCTTCAGGAGAATGAAACACTTGCTTTAATAGATAAAGCACAAACTTGGGGACATCATGAATGATTGAGGCTGTAAGAATAATACCTATAGCCACAAATTTACTCTCTGTGATATAGTTACCGATGGGAAATAATTTTTCCAGATAATTTTAGGATACTTACTTGATAGAAATGTACAATTTAAGTAGCTAATTCTTCTTTCTTTTCTTTAAGTACTTGGTGATGGATGTACAGCTGATGGTGGGAGGGTGCCATCATCATTCTGACCTGGACCCTGAAGAGTATGTTTTTGCTGCCCTGAACATCTACATGGACATAATCAACCTTTTCCTTTTTATTTTGCAACTGATTGGACTGGGACGGTAGTCATACGGCCAAGGCTGGCTCGGGCTGAAAAGAGGGAAGGAGGAACGCCTGTGAAGACATACAGAGGTTACCACACCATTACCCCTTCTATTTTAAAATACTTAATTTTTTTGTCAAATGACAGTGAGCATTCAGTAAATGTTAGCTGTAGCTGTTATATATTTTTAGTTCCACTGTCACATTGCAAAACTTTCTGGCGGACGTTTCTGATTTTTATAAATTCAAAAGGTGAGTTACATAACTACACACTTACAAACATTTGTAAGATGCTCATTACTTTGTGGACGTTTTCCAGGCACTATTTAAAGCTGTAATCAACATCCCTCTACATGAATAAAATTGATTACAGAAACCCATATTTACTCCATCCTCTTCTCTTGATTTGGACATTTGGTGGGAATATTTTGGCATCTGACTTTTTTTAAGAGTAAGAGAAACTATAAAGAATTCTGCCTTTCTCTTGGATTCCAGAGTCGGACTGGAGAAGTAAATTCTATCTTGAGAGATCTCTTTGTTTCTATCTCAAAGTATCTGTGTGCTCCAAGTGGAGCCTTTTGGGTCTGAACCACTTCAGTGTCTGGCAGGAAGATAAGAAGGGGCCATTTCCAGCAATGGATGAATTGTGCAGGGGGGAGGATGGGGAAATTAGATGAACTCTTCTGGTCTCTCTAGTATTTATCATAGAGCTTTATTTCAAAACTTAACTGAACATACGGATCTCAAGTAAGACATATGGACCTAAGTACAAACAATATAGTCACATACATCTACCTGACTTTTTGATTACATATTTCAGATTAGCCATATCTCCACTATTTTAGTAGAGTTTCTTTATTGTGTTTATGATCTCTTATTACTACCAGTAAAATCCTGAAGATGGGCGTAACCTCTGAAATGTGAGCAAGTGGAAGAGAAAGGGACTTTTCAGCCACCCAGCAAAAAATCTAGGAGGACCCTCTAAAGCTCCTGAGTCAGGATATCTTAAAAAACATCACCATCTGTACATACACCTGCCAAAGTCATGGTGAATTAATTCCATACAAGAAAGCAAATTCAGCTGGGAAGCTTGAGATTTTGCATATTCTTTTGGCATCAAGACAACCTTCCTGCATATAATAGGGACACACTGGCCAATTTACTTCTCCATTGAAGTTTCTGCCATCCCCACACCACATTAGGCATTTCTCTTGTCTCAGCAATGCTCCCAACCACACACAGCCCACTGTGAGTCTATTGTATGTGCCATCATATAGCAGTGCTGGCTTGATTAAAAGAAATTCTACTGCTTCTATGACAACCTTTTGATTTCTGCATTTAGTAAGGACTCTGAGCAAGACATACCTTTTACGGTCAGTCTATCAAATGAGTAGATTACTTTGTTCTCAATGACAGAAATTCACCTTTTGAGAAGAGTCCACGATTTGAAAATCTGTCAGGAGTGGTCCCAAATCCAGTGATGGGTAGCACATCTGTAAATCAATCCAAGATGTCCATAATGGGGCAATCAAAACTTAAAGAAAAAGAATCCATAGAAAAATTTAGGTTATACTTTCTATAATGCTCACAAATCCTGGGCCTGTAATTTACTTTTTTCTTATCCCAAATGGGTATTCCCTCATCCAGCTTTAGGCATGGTTTGCTGAGCAAATCTATCTATACACAAGTGGACCCTAGTGAAACCACTCATGTTAAAGGCTAGTAAGCAGTTAGCCATGGCCTTTTTAAAATCAGTATGCCACTTTGCACTCATAGGTTCAAAGAATATCAATGGCCAAAATGCTGTGGCATATGTTTGACATTACTATCAAGATGAATGTTGGCAGTTTCAGTATCTTTTGCTTAATCAAATTCCTTGAAACAGATCAATCAACTGCTGAAGATGTCGTCAATGGTTTCCAAGTCGTAGCACTATTGATAGCTTGTAATGCATTAACATTTATCTGATTGTTGCTGTAAAGCAAGTGTCAGCAAACATACGACACACACCAAATTTAGCCTGCTATCATTTCATTTTTTAACATTTTGCTTTGAAGTAACTATAGATTCACAGGATGTTGCAAAGATAATTCAGAGAGGCCATGTGTACTCTTTACCCAGTTCCCCCCAATGGTTATCTTACATAATGTACAATATCAAAACCAGGAAACTGACATTGGGTACAATATGTATGTATAGTTCTGTCATTTTATCACATGTAAATTCATGTAACCCTCATTGTAACCAAGATACAGACTGTTGCATCACCACAAAAATGTCCCTTTTTCTACCCCTTTATAGCCACACACATACACCTCTCTTCCCCCCAACATCCCTAACTCCTGATAACCACTAATTTGTTTCCATCACTATTATTGTCATTTTAAAAATGTTAAATGGATGAAATCATACAGTACGTGACATTTTGAGATTGGATTTTTTTCACTCAGCATAATGCCCTTGAAATCCATCCAAGTCGTTGGAATTTGTGTCACTAGAGTAGTATTCCATTGCATGGATATATCACAGTTAATCATTCCCTTACTACAGGACATTTTGGTAGATTCCAGTTTTTGGCATAAAGCTCCTATGAACAATTGTGTGCAGGTTTTTGTGGACCTAAATTTTCACTTCTCTGTGATAAATGTCTAGGAGTGCAAATGCTTGGTCATGTGGTTAGTATATGCTTAGTTTTTAAAGAAACTACTCAACTATCTTCCAGGGTGGCTATATCACTTTACATTCCCACAGGCGGTGTATGAGTGACCCAGCTTCTCTGCAACCTTGGCAGCATTTGGTGTTGACGCTACTAATTAATTTAGCCATCCCGATAGGTGTGTAGTGTCTTGCTGTAATTTAAATTTGTATTTCCTAATGGATAGTGATGTTAAACAACTTTTCATGTGCTTATTTGTTTGCCATACATCCTCTTTGGTGAAATGTTTCTTCATGTCTTTTGTCCATTTTATATTGGATTGTCTGTCTTTTGTTTAGTTTTGAGAGCTCTTTATATATTCTAGATATGTGGTTTGCAAATATTTCCTCCCAGTCTGTAGCTTGTCTTTTCACCTTCTTCATTAGGTCTTCTGCAGAACAAAGCTTTAAATTTTGATGATGTCCAATTTATCAATTTTTTCTTTTATGGATCATGCTTTTGGTATCAAGAGTACTTTTTCTTTTCCAGAATAGTTTTAGCTGTTTTAGTTCCTTTGCCTTTCCATATTTGTAGAATATTTCCAAATTTTAGAATTATCTATAAGAAAATGTTGCTGGGATTTGGTAAAGTTGCTGCCAAGCAATTGAACCAAACCCGGGCATTCTGTGAACTGAGACACCCCCCACCTCCGACTAAGCTAGTGGCTTTGCTTTAGGCAGTGAAGATATACACAAAATATCCCCCAAAGGTAGCTACTAATTTTTCATGTAGAATTAAGATACTTGCTGCTACAGTCAGGCTAGCTGTGCTCTCTAATATACCATTTGTTTGACTTGCAAGGCCTGTTGGGCCCATGTTAATTCTCCAGTGCCAGGTGACCCACCCTGAAGTGGAGATGTCACATCAGTGAGTCCCAAGGCCTCCATGGGTCAGGCATTCAGTTTCAAGAAGAGCCTAGGAGCCAGTTAATAGCTGCCTTTCTCCAAAATGGTGTACTAGGTGGCTGCGTCAGGCAGGTGGCAATGTTGTGCTGGGAAATGGCTTGAGTACTTGGGCTGCCACCAAGTCTTTAACACAAGGAATGATTTTACTTTCTCCTCTTGGAATTCTACATTGTTTCTGTTGGACCACCAGAGAGGGGACAAAGAGGCAGAATGGCGAGCGATTTATGCTCCACTCTAACCTCTCTACATGTAGCAGTCCCTACTGGGAGATGCCCCACCGATAATTATGAGACAGGTAACTGTGGGCACATAATCGTCAATTCCATTAAACATTCAGATTTGGGAGCTGCATTATATTCAATCAGCCAAAGGGCCCCACCCACAAGGGAAGCCTCCCTTCCCCTCTATGGAGTGTGTCCAAATTCCTTTCTCCCGGCTGAATAGTCTAAAGTGCGTGAGTCAGGAGCTACATACAGCAGGTGGCAAAAGGATGCCGGATCACCTTGTCCCTCAGCTGAGAGGGTAAGGAGCCCAAGAGATGGCGGAGGCAGGTCTGTGGGGAGTACACTTAATTGTTGGCCTGTTCTCCCCCCTTAGCCCCTCGCTCCAGGGCCAGTGCCTGAACACTGGCGCAAATACTTGTCCTACAACAGTGGTGACACATGTCAACATGCAGAGAGAACAGGGCCCACGGGCTTCTTTCTTCCCCACATACACCTCCGCAATTACCTGGAGTCTTTGGCACCTTCTGTCCCTCCTGCACCCAGCGCTTCATCCTCACATCCTCACTGCCGTCAGGGGTCAGGGGTCGTGGGCCAGGGCATAAGGGTAGCCTGATCTGTACTTGTGGGCAAGGCTTTGCGGGCACTTTTGCATTTGAACAGTGCTGGACTGCTTGTAGCCCAACCACATGAACTTCTCATGCTTTTGGTCCACTCAAAGCTCTCAAAGAGCAAGGTTCTTATTGCTGATGCCATTTAGTTCACATCTGGGGGCTCCCTGATTCAGCAGCCACAGCCATACTGCCTTTCAGGTAGGGCCACAAGAACTGCTGTTTTGTCATGAAAACTTTCCTTCCTGTCTGCCTGCAGGAGTTAGCAACAATTAAGGCACCATTCCCACAGGACAGCTTGTTTCAACCCTACTTCTTTTCGTTAAGCCTGTAAACATTAGCTCAACTCCTGTTCAGTAAAAGGTAGGACAGCAGGAACCCTTATCCTTCCCCCACCTCTTAGCTATCTCTTGAGTGAGAGCATTCACTACCAGACAGATTCCGGGGAGTCTTATATTCCCAAACCTGGCCCAATGGTTCCTCTTCTACAAAATCATGTCTCTTTCAGCATTCCATTCCTCGCTGCCAAAATTGTCAGGTCTGGGATTTGATTTTATCCAGTAAGTTAGCCTGTCAGAGTTTCGTGGATGCTGACAGAAGACACAAGACCCTGGGTCAGAGGCAAAGACCTTTATCACTCAGGGCACAGCATGCAGAATGAATGTCAGAATACTTGTGCCAGTTCCTCAAGTCCCCAGTTCCACAGGGGCAACACAATGGGCCTAGATGAATGCCAAGTGTGCAGGGGGTTTGTGTCGCAGCCGTGGAACAGAGTGTGAGGAATCCAACGCGTCGACAGCAAGCCTGCTCCTTGTCCTCAAGCTTACTACATAAATCCTGAGGAGTGGTCCAGGCAAAACTCTTGTCAGGCCTTGCAGTCTTGGCACCCTGAGCAAGCACATAAGAAGCCCAGGAGAACTGGACTGTCTCATCTAATAACTCTCCTTCTCTATATTGTATTTTCTTCACTCCTTCATGAATATCTCTCTCAGCCTGTCTGTAAACTGATGCCTCGTGCAGGCTAGGCCATTATGCAACGGCTGGTTAAGAGATGATATATAGTCTGATCAGGAATATTTTCAAATTACAGTTTTAAAGACAGAAGAAGAAGAATTTCTTCAAAAGTTTGGCCATCACTCAGTTTGTCGGCCACCTGTCAGTCCTAAGTGCAACAGAGAGCTAAATTTGGGAAACTTTTCTGGTCCATCTTTCTTTAAGAAGTACTACTCCCAGTTCCTAAAATAATGACAGTCATGTAATAATGTAGAAAGAGCCACTTACATATTTCTATAAAGAAATCTATTCTAGAGAGAAGGGGATAATGATTGACAAGGCAGTATAACATACTGTTGCTAAGGTGACGACCTAGGAACTATGCCCATAGTCCAGGGCTGAGATACTACTACTCAGCCCAAGAGCCAAGCCCATGAACACTTTTCTCCTATGGAGTTTTTGTTTCAGCCTTAAAAAAAAGAAAAAAAAAAACCCCAAATTTGTATTATCATGTAATATTTAGATTCCAAGATTTTACTCTTTAGTGATTTACTAACTATAACTTTTAAAATTATGACCAAACTTCAATAAGTCTCAGATTTTAATTCATAATAGGTAAGCAACAATATTTGAGGACTAAAAAGGGAAGAAAAATGAGATCAGTGGCTGCAATAAACATGCATACGGACATTGGAGCTAAGCTTGAGATCCACACAATGAAAGGCACAAATAAGACTACAACTCTTGGTGGTTATCACGGGCACATCCTGTGAAGCACCAGCCGGTGGCCTGGAACTTGTGCCTGTGCACATTGAAGTACAGATGCCGAGGGCTGTTGTAATAACTCAGATGGGAACGAATAACAAAATGATTGAGAAGCAGGCATTTCTATTCATATGGCATAAGAAATTTTCCTATCCTAAGCAATTTCACAAATATCTTAAAATTCTATTTTTCTGTATGTTTCTATTAGAGATTTCAAGGAAAAATCACAACACTTTTCTTCTGAAATCTACAGTGATAAAAAATAATGATTGTTGAAGTCACAGTGTTTCAACGCATTGTCATGCAATGTTTTGGACTTATCTCTGGGGTATAAAATGCTCAGTAAGTGGGCTAGTGTAAAAAATATTAGGAATTAATCTATTACATGTAAGAACCAAATCAATCCCATCATACTGGAGGGAATTTAACTTGAAAAAGATCAGCTTCCTGACTTGGTTAAACAAAGTCTATAATGTAATGAGACAAAAGTGAAGTAGTTTAAGTAATAAATGTTTAATCAAAGAATTTTACATATTATTAACAGCATTCATTTGGCTAAACATCTACACGTTTGTAGAATCCTACTGTATATAAAGTGGGAATGTATCAAGTATAGACTATGAAAGTGCAAATAACAAGTCAAGGTTAGAGTAATTTTTTTTTTTTACATTATAAAATTAACTTGTTTACAAAATAGGCTTTGCCAAACTTTATTTGCGAATTGTAAAGTCAGTGACTATGTTTTTAAAATATGTACCAAGGAAATACAAATTGGATAATGATCGTTTTCATGCTCAGGAGAGAACACCACAGAAACACAGGGTACTGCACAAGTGAGAGGAACCAGAACCCATGGCTATACTGTCTGCACACAGGGCACTCTTTCTCACCTTACTGCAGCTTTGCAAGGCGCCTCAATGTGATACAAAGACTCTTTCTATTGAAAAATTAAAACTTGATCTAAAAACTGATTGGTGTTGATATTTTCAATCCAAAATAAATTTGTAAAAAAATCCTTTAATGGACTATTTCAGTTTAATATACAGTAATACACTGCAGATAAACCTAATATTTTCCCCAACTAATTTTAAAAGGGATTGATATCAGTGTTTCTGATAATTGGGGATATAAAAACTAATGTGGACTTCTGATATCCATGGCATAGGAGCAATTCCCACACAGTTTATCCTAAGGGAACAGGGGAATATTAAATACTCTAATATAATGTCTGAGCCATACGGTTTAAAGTATAAGAAAATTTCAAAAGCGGGGTTTGGGGAAAAAAAGTAATCGAAAACCACAATCACAACTCATGTGGATATCAATACTAATATAACCTTTTACCCAGCCCAGGACTTGCCTGTACAAACTTGGTACTGAAATTTTGGTATCTGTAGATTTCTGATAAGAATCTGGCAAAACATTAAATGGAGTATTACGTATCTATTTTGCTTATGTTACGCTAGTTTTGATAATATGTTAAGTAAAACAGCCATTCCAACAGTTTATTCTAGTTTTAATTACACACTGTACCATTGTATCTTAATTACAACTAGGACCAGTATTTTCTTCACAGTAAGACACTGATAACTAGGAAGTTGATTTTTTTCAACACTAAACAGTAATCACACAGCAAATGAGTATTGTGCAATACAACAAACACGTCAGCATTTGCGATTTAGGCAAACAAACTGATTGAACATTTAGTTGTTATATTTACTGTAAAGGCAAGGCCATGGGTGGTTTTATGGAGGTCTTTGCAATTCACACAGCATAGTTACTTCGGAAGAGACACTGAAATCTGAATTACTTACTTAACTGGCAACTATCCATTTAGGTTAGGCAAAGGCACGGTAACATGTTGCGCAGGATGTTTTATTGAGTTTTTTAATAATTGTGGGATTTACTATAACTCATGAAAACTCCACTTTTTTTCTATTTTATAAAACACTTACCATTAAAAGTAATTGCACCCATTAGTAATTAGAATGCACTGTAAAATTGTGAAAACAAAGAACTATGATTGCACTTCCAATAAAGTGTCTCTTAAAATACAGCACCGCTGTTGCTAATCAACTGTACTTTAATATTAAAATAAACTGTATTTAACAGCAGCATTAGATTTTGTTAACTTAAGCTACAGGCTACATTTATTTAAATGCAGTCTCCATGGCAACAAAAGCCCATTAAATTCTGGAATATCATTGCTACTAAGTGGCACCTTTTACTTCTGAGAAGGCTGAGGCTGCTCTGGAGCCCTCCAGGACACCGCACACCTGAACGCCTTGTTAGCGCACGAGTCAGAGTTTGGCACAAGTGGACTATAAATAGACATGAAAAGAGATCTTTGATTCATTGAAAATTAAACTGAATTACACTGTGGTAGATGCTGCACTAAAGAGAAGGCTTCGATACCTCAATTTACACTGCTCATACAAAAAGGAAGAAAGAAAATTACGGAAGAGCACAAAGAGATTGAGGAATGAAATGTTATTAGATCTGTCCAAAATAACTTCTAAAATGAAGAAAACTTTTATTCTTTTAAAAAGGAAAAACCACCCAAGGATTGGAGAGTAAGCCTTTAATTTAAATGTTCAATTTAAGTATTGCTGACCTTAGGCTAAACAGAGGACTGCATTTTCTTAAAATGTGGAATCTAACCTATTTATTTCATTTGTGTTTCTCTCTCCCACTCTTCTATTCGTCAGCAAAAAGGGGAAAAGCTATCCAATTAAATACAAAAGAAATTAATTCCCTGTAAGGTTAAAATCAGAAATGAAGCTACCATTCAAGGGAACTCCTTTGTATTTAATTCTAATGTCAGTGGTTTATAATTAGTTGGAATTAAGTGGATCAAATCTCTATAAAGCATATTCCACTAGCATACCATCTGTACCTGCAATTGATTTAGAGCCCCGAGTTGTGCAGCTCACACTAAATGTACTTGTTCAGGCCAGTCACTTGAGGTTTGAGGTGTTTGACTTGAAACATCAGAACCATCCCCCTTGTTGGCTACCTCATTACCACTGTCGCCAGCTTGAGATGCTGTTTCCCCAGCCAGAATGTTCCCTTCCAAAGGATTTTCTTCTTCTATTTGGGTTCCTCTACCTTCACTGACCACAGCATCTTCAAACACTGAATCTTCTGGCAGCATCAGGTCCACATCCCTCACACCTTCTGACTCATTTTTGACACAGGGGAGCTGGGAATCTGCACTGATTTCTGTAGCTGCTGGAGGAATCAGGGCGATACTCTGAGGGTTCATGTCATGAAACCAAGCCATAATATTGCCAAGAAGATTGTCATTGATGTTGGCGTCCTGGCCAGCTGAGTCAGGGTCACTGGATGAGGGATAGAATTCACTTCTCACCTCACTGAGAGGGTGTGAACTCAGGGTGTCAGTTGAAAATGGGTCACTTTCTGCTCCTAGTCTCATGAGGCTGTTACCAAGTTCCAATAGCTCAGAACTGCTCAATGCAGCCCGAGGGCTATCTGTGTTCCTGGGGACGGAGTCCAGCCTGGAAGGTAAAGAGGTGCCTATCGCTCCTAATGATGCTTCATTACTGAGAAAGTCTCTATTTTCTTCATTGATGGCTAGCCCAGATTCTTGCAGAGATAACTGTATTGCAAGAAGTATATTGGGATCGTCTTCATCCAAGGAACTCAGAGCCTGAGGCAACAGAAAGTAAAATTACTTTAAAATTTAAAAGGAAAAATGATTGAACCCTGTGAGGTCTACCACTGTTCTTTTACCAAACAGATAATTAATAGTACCTCTATTTATACAGAAGAATTATCTGACCTACTCAAATCTTATTTTAATTTTCTCCTTGTGGATGCTAAAGGGAAAAAAATTTACTTAAGGTAAATCTGAAATAGAAGAATCTTTCCCTATAGTACATCTCTGAAGCAAAGATTTTAGAATGGAAGGAAGGAAAAGGAAAGCAACAGAAGTAAAAATAGGAAGCAGGGCTAAACAGAGAAAGAGCAAAAGCAGGGGCAACGAGGCTGCCCAGAAAGGCTACCTGAAGAGAGTCCTGGTTCTCAGAGTGACTGGTGGGGGTGTAGTCGTGCAGAGAAGAGCTGTGCAGTGCGCTCATAGACGCAGAACTTACCACGGAGGTGCCAGGCCTGTGGCCACCGCCACCTTCCGGGATATCTGTTTCAAAGCAAGTGGTGCCAGAGATAATTTAGTCATACAAGATCTCATACATCTTTTTATTTAAATTGATGATTTCTCTCTGAGTGCTGGTGAAAACCAGTGTTCACAAGTTCACTTAATCTTTCAGAGATTTCTCATCCATATTTGTCTCATCATAAACAGCAATATATATCTAACACTATTACTTCAAATCCATGATCGTTCTTCATATTTTTGCTTGCATTATAAATGGTTCTATTCACAAATACAAGTGCTACCAAGTGCTCTTTTTTTTCCCCTTAAGCAATGAGAAAGATGTTTTAGTTTTCAGAGTTCTTAAAACTACAGAAGGACTTCCCTGGTGGCGCAGTGGTTATCCGCCTGCCAATGCAGGGGACACAGGCTCGATCCCTGGTCTGGGAAAATCCTACATGCCGCAGAGCAACTAAGCCCATGTGCCACAACTACTGAGCCTGCGAGCCACAACTACTGAGCCCGCGTGCCTCGAGCCCGTGCTCTGCAACAAGAGAAGCCACTGCAATGAGAAGCCCGTGCACCGCAAGAAGGAGTAGCCCCATCTTGAGGCCTGTCGATCCTGATTTATTAAAGATGATCTGCTGACACCATAGTTTGAAGATTTTCAATTAATAATTTAATATTTAAAGCTGATAATTAATATAACTTATCTTTAACACCAGAAATTTAAAAAAATGTTGATAGGAGAACTGAGGCTAGGAGAAAAATATTTCATGAACACAATAACAGTAATCAACAGCTACAATTTATTGAGTGCTCACTAGGTGCTATTAGTACTTGAGGGTTTTATACTTATTATCTCATTTAATGCTCACAATAAGCCTACAAAGTGATACTATTATTATTATTTTTTTAAAAAATATTTTATTTATTTATTTATTTATTTGGCTGCCTCAGGTCTTAGTTGCGGCACCCAGGCTCTCTAGTTGTGGCACGCCGGCTCTAGAGTGCGCAGGCTTAGTTGCCCCGAGGTATGTGGGATCTTAGCTCCCTGACTAGGGATCAAACCTATGTCCCCTGCATTGGAAGGTGGATTCTTAACCACTGGACCACCAGGGAGGTCCCTATTATTGTTTCTTTTGAATGAGGAGACCAAAGCTTGGAGAGGGTAAGTGACTTGACTAAAGTTTCACACCGATATGCAGCAGAGCTGGGGTCATAAACTCAGGTCTGGTCTGACTCCACAGCCCATGTTCTTTTTTTTCTCCCCCTCCAGTCAAGGCTTTACTGGGGCCCCTGTTGCAGCAGCGGGGAGCGAGAACAAACAACAGGTTCCCTAACAAACAACAGGTTCCCTTGCTTGCTCACTCCCCAAGGGGAGGCGAGCTTGTTCCTTATATGGGGGGAGGGTAGGGGCGTGTCCAGTGGTGTGTGTGTGGGGGTGGCTTAGGTGTTTTGCCCACCCCTCTGGGGGTGTTGATTGCAGGCGGCATAAGCAGTACCCTGCCTTTGCTCCCAACACCCTGTTTTTGCTCCCCGCTATTCAGAAGTGGCAGTTGTGTTTTTGGGTCTTTTGTTTCTTTTTGTCCATAATTTGACCCAACTGTACATGCACGCAGTTATTTTTAGTCCCATATAGTTTCTTTGTACTTTGTTGCTCAGAGAGAGGTGTGTCCAGGTGCAAGCATTGCAGCACTTCAGCAAAGGGTCCTAGGTCCCAGCCTGTCTCTCTCTCTTTTTTTTTGCGGTACGCGGGCCTCTCACTGCAGCGGCCTCTCCCATTGCGGAGCACAGGCTCTGGACGTGCAGGCTCAGTGGCCATGGCTCATGGGCCCAACCGCTCCGCGGCATGTGGGATCCTCCCGGACCGGGGCACGAACCCGTGTCCCCTGCATCGGCAGGCGGACTCTCAACCACTGCGCCACCAGGGAAGCCCCTGTCTCATTTTTAGTGCTTTTTTTTTTTTTTGCCACCCATGTATCTTTCTGGTGAAATTGATGCTGGCTAAGGGGCCAGCTAGGGGATCTCAGTTCTCTCCACATGATCTCTCCATACTATCTCTCCACATTGGCTACTTTAGGCTTCCTCATAGCATTCTGGCTTGGTCCCAAATGTAAGTGTCCCAGATGAAGAGAGAAAGAAAGGCAGAAACTGTATCCTTTTTGTGACCTAGCCTCAGAATCACATAGCATCTTTTTTTGACTGTACTTGATGTACAAAGGCCAGAGTCCATGTGAGAAGTTATGGGATAAAGGACACACAGGGAAGCCATTAACTGCACAGCCCATGTTCTTAATCGCCCTGGTTTTCTGTATCCTGTGACATTAGAAGCATCTGCATGTTGACTGTATATCTAAATTACAAACTGTTTCACAAATATTTAGATTAGCCATTTTCAACAATAAAAGCAAGAGAACTAAGATTAAAACAAACCCAACTCAAGAACTCACCTAAAGTGCTTTCACTTGGCTCATCAGGGTCTGGAGGATTACTAAGCATACTGTGCACATCTCCTCGACGGCGTTGTTGTCTGTGCCTCCTCCGATACTGAAATTCAGCATATTCCTGCATAAACCAAAGGTTATAAAATACAGGAGAGCATGCAAATTTTTAAATGCAAATAAAACAAACAATACACTTTTTTCTTAGGAAAAAAATGTGTGATTTTATATACATATTATAAAATCACTTGGCTTTAGAAAAAGAAACTGCAGGTATTGCCATGCCAAGGAAACAGAAATGGTAAAATGGAAAAAGAAAAAATTTTAAATAGCCATTATAATTGTCTGGATAAATTGGGAATACTTGCAAGCTCCAATGCTAGATCATAACTGAGCCTTATTTCATATGCCTGGGTCTTGTTATCTAATATTATAACTAATACCAGAATGATTTTACTAATCAAAGTTAGGCCCTCTCTGGAGGTCTGGTTTTAAAAAAAATGACTGTGATATATGCAACAGAAAATAAAAGAAAAAGATAAAAAAGAAAAGCACTAACAGTTAAGTGCTTGTTAGATTGTTGGATTCTGTATTCTTTGGGACTACTACATACCATACTCACATCAAAGAAGAATATGAGGTTACCTTTAAAATAAGATGTTACTTGGCTTCCTTCCTATATTAGTTAATACGTGGGGTTATCTACAACCCAGGCAGGGGGAAGTGTTTTCTATTTAGCATACAAGAAGAACACAGATTTGGGCAGACGTCCCTGAGTTTACTTTACATTTGTGATAATAGTTTAAAGTGAGTTTGCTACCACCAGAGGCAGAACCTGGGCCTACCTGCTATTATCTGCATACAAATGTATTTTTCCAGATTTTAGAGACAGAAGAGACTAGAAGACAGGCCAGTGTGCATGACACCAGCATAAAAAGGCTAATTTTGAGAATCGTTATAGATTCTTTCAGTGATAAACACTAAAATATTCAGGTTTATGATTATCTGGTTACTCCAGAATATTCAATATGCTTATGTTGTGAAAGTAACTGGAATAAATGAAAATAAGTTTTAAAACCCCAGTAAAACTTTTACATCCTACAACTCTGGTTAAATTTATTCAAACTCCTTCATCTATGTAAGCAATTGGACCCTAATTAAAGAATGGAAGGCATTCTACCAGGTTAGAAACAAATGAACGTAAGATACTACAAGTGCCCAGAGAGATTATTCAGGTTCTTTAAATTTACTGCTGAGCTGGGGTATCATTTCCTCTTTTCCTGGAGGCCCATGATCCAAAACTGGATGACTGTTAATGTGTCATCATGGTTCACTGGACCACTGAGGACTACCACGTTTCTCAGACAAAGATGGCAAGAAAACATTCTTTCAGTTAAGATTTATCTTTAGGGAGAATTTGTTTACTTTGTACCCTTGGTGATGGTACAAAGTTACTCTGAATTAAATAAACTATTTCTGACCATAGAATATACATATTTCCAATTGAAGAAAACTAAATGGTTAAAAAAACCGGTAAAAGAAACGTTATATTTACAATTATTCTGATAAAAAACTCAAATGGCATTCTCTTACCATGCAACAGGCTCTAAAAAAATTGTTTTCATAAAATTAAACTTATCTGAAAATTTCCATGGATTCCTAAGATCTTCAAGTAAGCATATGAAAAGGCTTTAGTCGGGATACTCCAAAAGGTTTGAGAGTGTTAAGGCTACAGAGAAGAGTGAGAAGTTCTAGGATTTATAGGGAAAAAAGCTTCCAGAAGTTTTTTTTTTTTATATAAATAATAATAGCCACCATTTATTGAGCACCAATTTTGTTAATGACTTAAACAGATGCTTTAATCCTTCCAGAACTTCCATGGGGTAGATATCACCATCCACATTTTAAAGATGAGAAATTAAGGAAGACACAGGCTAAGTAGACCTTAAGTTATAGGGCTAGACCTCAAATTCTGGTGTCCCTTAGACTTTTCGATCATGCTGTTTCCTCTGGGCTCCACTGCCTTTAAAGTGGCACAAAACAAATACTGATGCTTGTCAATGACTCACTCAATTTAGTTTAAAAAGAATAAGATGTAATTAACTTTAATGAAAAATATAAATTCAACCTAAAAGTCTACTGAAGTTGGGCAACATTATTTTTTTCAGAATCCATATGAAGGCAAAGAGCTAATTTTTATAGATAGAATTTTGGCAGATACTTGATAGTCACACACATGCAGAATTTTAAAGGTTCATACTGTGTGGTAATTCTTTAGATCTGCAATAAGGTTTACATAAAAGCTTGGTGTTCAATGTACCAAAGACTTTAAAGAATAGAAAACTGAAAGTGAATCAAATTATCCTTATAAAATTTATTAACTCATAAAAAATAAATTTAAGAAAAATGTTATTTATAATTTCACAGTTTTCAATCCCAAGAGACAAGAACTCAATAATTTTATTTATAAGTATTCACATGTGAGGTAAAAAGCCTGCCTATATTTTTACAAAATGAAATGGTGTTAGTCATATTAGCAGACCCTCAATATTCAAGAGAAATATTTTGAAATTACTAAAGTTATTTTCAGAGCCAGAAGCCACAAGATGATGCATACATGTCTGTGAATATACTGGTAAAGGTTTTATTTTTGCTAAATTGTGTTTCTACCTTGAAATACTGAAATCTTTGTATTCTTTTTTTGATAACTGAAGCTTGTTTATTCCTCCTTTTAGGTGGAAGTTTTCCATACTATTCCCCAAAGCTGAAATTATACGATTACATAGAAATATTCAAGCATAGGGTCAGGTAAAGAAAAGGTTCATAATTTGTTTTACAACAGAAATTTCATTAATATATTAAAAATTTTTTTAAAATTTAAGTGAATTTAAAATTTCTGTATCAGAGCTCTAAGTACAAATTCTTCCTCAAGTAAATATTGTTTTGCATATATCTACCAATACAAAAGGCCACAAGGTGATTGCAAGTATCCTTAGCAGCTGAAAAGAGAAGGTTATCTGATTTAAATAAACCACAGTCATTTATGGATAATAGTCAATTCCACTGTCTTTCAGTTGCAGATAACATATGGACTATAAATGATAAAGGTTTCATAGTTTGTCCTGCTGCCTTCCAAGAATTAAGTTAAAAGGTTATCATAATATAAGCGTCGAATGGTATACTGTTGTATAAAGAACCAGAAAGTAGAGAGAACTGCTAAAACCATTTAAAATCAGACTCAACAGTGACAGTGGCAATTTAAATCTCAGAAAATAGCAATGTGATTAAGATTTTCACTTTATCTTATTTCTATTTGCAGCAAATGTTACTTGCAGTATTAGTATTTTAAGATGGTGTATCAACAACAACAACAACAACAATGAAAACAAGAAGAGTGTGAAAATCTTAAAGAGAAGCAGAGAGCAACTATCAAAGCATTCTTTCTGCATAAACACTAAGGTCAAGTTTCCACCTTAGTAACTGATTATAAATCAATGCTAACAGGTTGTTGCAATAACTTTAAAAAAAAGATTGTCTATTTAGATTTTTAATAAATTCAGATTGAAACAATATTACAACTAGAAATGCATTTCTAATAAATAAAATTCATATTTCTGTTAATTAAAGATATTTTCCAAAAATGTAAGCTATAAATTGGCCTTCTGACTATTCAGTAATTAAAAATAAGAGAGGGTATGCATTTAATAATGTGATGATAATTCAATGAATAGGTAAATGTAGACTCTGCTGAGGCATTATTATTATAAAAGAAAGAAAAAAACATTGCTTACAATCTCAGTAGGATATTTAGAATAGATGAGGGTGCAAATGCAAGCAGGATTGCACTAAGGAAAATTATAACTAACCAAACCAAACAAAACCCGCACAAAATAATTACCTCAGGTGATGCAAATCCTAAATATTCCCAATCCCATGTTCCACCAGCAAAGCTACAAAGAAATCAGACATACCATTTGATTTATTATCAGTACTACAAAGTACAAACAATCAGACCCTTGCCCTTTGAATATTACTTTTAATTCCTCTGCTTGGAACTTGCTTAAGCAAAGATCAACTACTGAATATAATTTAAATGATTCTTTAATTTTTTCTTTCAAATTCTACATTGCTTTATGTTTGTATAAAATGGTGGAAAAATTAAAAATCACCATGCTATACCAGAGTATTTTACAATTGCTTCTATTTTTATTTTTAGGGGTTTATGTAAAAATAAAGGTCCAAGGAATTTCTAATGCTTATAATTAATATGAATAAGAAAATATGCTTCAATTTATAACGGCAGAAGTAGTATAAGTGTCTGAAATAAAACAACCAAAACTCAACTGCTCTTTAATGGATGAATACGGATCACTTAAAAAACTTTACGAATATCAGATTTCTAATTTCTTTACTTCTTACCAAAAAATACAAATATGACCATAACAATTTGGCAAGGCTTCCAAATTCTACATTATAAGATGTTTTTGACTATCAAAATGATGCGTTAGAATACTTGCTGAATTATGAGTTCACTGAAGTGTGAAATTTACCTACCCTAATTTAGTCTGAGAAACTATACAATGAAAAACAAAAAAATAAAAAAAATAGATATAGTACTGGGGGAAAAAAAAACACCAAAAAGAAGTTAACATACTTTTATCAGCTATCCATACTTTAGGTATAAGTAACTTTCAGGAATATGAACCCTAGTTGGAGAAAAAAATAAACCTGCTAGCATTTGTGGCTGGTGCTAGGATGAATTCCATGGTGTGTATCCTTTTCACCTGCGTCTTGGAGCTTCTGGTGAGTCTGCAGGAGCAACTCCCCGAGCCACAGATGCCAGGAACTCTTGGCTCTTCTGCTGTACAAGGCATGCTGCCTTGATTATCTTGTGGCGGGGTGTGCGAAGGTAAGGCCTATTGACTTTTTGGGCAAGGTCTTCAGTGACCATCTCTAAGTCTGTCTATGTTAAGAAGACGAAAAAAAAAATTATAGGTTGAGTGGGTTAGTCAATAGCAAATCCAGTGTCTGTCTGGTTAAATCTAACTCTTCTGAAATCAGAAATTAATCCAAATTTTATATAACTTCCAATTTAACACATGTTTCTACTTTGCACATTTTAGGAAAATAGCATTCATTCAATAGGCATTTAGAGTAATGTAGTTGGTATGCATACAAAGAAGTAGTGAGTATAGTATAGCAGCTGTATTAAAAAAATTTATAATTTGTGTGAAAAAGAACTAATAAATTTCAAGGCATTGTACACGTAAATGCCTGACCACATAGTACAGACTATATGTAAATGCTGAAGGAATGTGAAGCAAGGCAAAACCTTTGTGATTTTGAGTTAGGTCTGGAAGGCCTCATGGAGAAAATGAATATTCAGCATTGAAGGAAATGTAAGATATAAATTAGTAGAGGGGAGTTCAAAGGGATGATATAAAAACAGTAGCAAGAGGAGAAAGTTTGGTGACTTCAAAAAAAAAGAGGAATGTACAATGAACCTGGTCAGCTACACTGATGTCAGTTTGCTTACATGTTTTGTTTTGTTTTTTCAAGTACTCTTAAGTTTTTCAGTTGTACTGTTAAAATGAACTGGCAAATAGCAACTTTCCTATCTAGTATGTAATGTGGTTTGTTTCGTTTTTGAAGATAACATTCCTAATTACATAATCAGAATTAGGCCAGATTTCAACCTCAACCAGTTTAAAATAAATAAATAAATATGGGGGCTTCCCTGGCGGCGCAGTGGTGGAGAATCCGCCTGCCAATGCAGGGGACATGGGTTAGAGCCCTGGTCCGGAAAGATCCCACATGCCGCAGAGCAACTAAGACCATGCACCACAACTACTGAGCCTGCGCTTTAGAGCCCGCGAGCCACAACTACTGAAGCCCGCGAGCCTAGACCCCAAGCTCTGCAACAAGAGAAGCCACCGCAGTGAGAAGCCCGCGCACCGGGACGAAGAGCAGCTTCCGCTCGAAGCAACTAGAAAAAGCCCACACACAGCAACGAAGACCCAATAGAGCCAAAAATAAATAAATAAAATAAAAGAAGAAAAAAGAAATAAATGTGGTAGGAAATGTTTGCATAGCTCGGAACTCATTCAAATCTGCACAGTGACAAATTCAAACATAAAGAAAATTTCAGTTTATTATTGGTAACTTTTCCTTTACTTAAAAACCATTCTAAAAACAGAAAAAAACTGTTTATTAATTATAATCAAGTAAGATAAACCTTAGTTATAAAGTGGTTGAAAAAGGAGAAAATCTGTTTTTCATAGTAACTGCATTTAAATTTAATAAAAAAGACATCTTACTTGCATGAGTTCAAAAATTTCTTTCTTTGTGCTTTTAGGTTCTAAGAAAAATCCATATGGATAAGAACACTTGAGAATGCGTCGAGTTTTTAAGAGCACGTGAACTGCATCTTCGATGAAAGTGGTATCTGGACAGCCTCCTTCAGCTATAAAGTAAACCAGGCACAGTGAAAAATTTTATTTTGCAAATACACTACTATAAAATTAAACAACTAAGTTTTCTTAAAAGAAAGAAAAAAGAACAAGGATCCCTACGAAGAAACTGTCTGAAGTAGCTATATGATAGTATTTATTTGAACTAGACTAAAAACCTACATAAAACACTCATACATTTTGCATTTAGGTGACGTGTATGCATTTATAAATGGAGCACACCCTGCTGTAGCCCAGGAGTACTGATGGCAGTCATGAAGGAATGCATACATTGATCCTGGATTCTGTTCTCACCCTGTGAGTAAACAAATCTAGCTTTAGGTCAACTCAAAGGTTCCATGTTTTACTAAGTTTTTTAGGTTATCCCTAGCAGAATTCTACTCATTAAGAATTAGAACAAATGCCTTGCTAAGGTGCTTGCTAAAAAAAAAAAAAAGCCTAATTATAAATTATGCTTCTGCAAAAACAACATTGTAAGGTAAAAGACACAACGTTCTGGGGAACAACTGGGTAACTAATGCTAGTTAATAAACACTCCAGGGAGAGAAAGAGAGAAAGGGAGGAAGAGTGGTTTTATTTCTTCCTTTCCAAATCTTCTATCTTTTAATTCTTTTTTATGTCTTACTATGCTGTCTAGAACCTCCAGAAGGTTGAACAGAAGCAGTAGTTTATATCTACAAATACTTATCTTATATTTAGTATGTTTTGGGCACTGTTCTAAGTATTAGAGATACGTCCGTGATGGAATAGACTGTAGAACCTGTGAGGACTTTTTCTTTCAATTTTTACTGTGGACAATAATTCTTCAAGAGTTTGGTATTGGCTTGATATAGTTATGTCATTACTACAGTCTAAGAACTAGTAATTAACAAGGAGACTAAGCTGTTACTGATGATTTTGTCCCACTCTAACTTATTTAACTTATGGTTATTGTTTTAATTAGGAAAATGGTGTTAGTACTCATTACTTTTATAAAATGGAGCAAACACAAGGGTAATTGATTGCATTTTAGGTTTAAAACCTTTTATATGTAAGCTGTGGTTATTTTAAAAATGTGACTTTTTAGGGACTTCGCTGGTGGCACAGGGGTTAAGAATCTGCCTGCCAGTGCAGGGGACATGGGTTCGAGCCCTGGTCTGGGAAGGTCCCATGTGCCGTAGAGCAACTAACCCTGGGCACCACAACTACTGAGCCTGTGCTCTAGAGCCTGCAAGCCACAACTACTGAAGACCGCGTGCCTAGAGCCCGTGCTCCGCAATAAGAGAAGCCACCGCAATGAGAAGCAACGAAGAGTAGCCCCTGCTCGCCACAACTAGAGAAAGCCGGCACGCAGCAACAAGGACCCAAAGCAGCCAAAAAAAGTCACTTTTTAAAACAAACATGCCAGAACCTGTACTCTGTGCGGTCACTGATATTATATTTTAATTATGTAACTAGTATTCAATCCATTTTTAGGAATGTTCTTTTTGAACTTCCATTTTAGGAACCATAAGTAAGCCCTATCTCGTGACTTTGCTTTTTGACTCCAATGTCCGCTATTTACCAGTGACATGATTTCTCCCGACTTCTATTCTATACTAGGCACTCTGCTAAATTTTCTCAAGAATCTTTGGGAATTCAGTTACATGACAATTTGATGGCTTGTGAATCTTGCTCCTTTGACTAGGTCAGGGATGCCTTTTTGGGCCTATTCGCTTTCCCCAACATTGTAGAGCATCATCAGCAGTGGCACAGAGTAAGCAAAACCACAATGTGTGTTTATCTGCCAGCAGCAGAGCTTGCACTAAGAGGAGCAGGTGAGGTAAGCAAGGTGGAAAATCTTACCAGAGGCCTCAAATGCTAAACTACACTCTGGGCTTCCGAAAACTCCAAACTGCCAAATGAGCAAATGGAGATAAGGTATTCTTTTAAGGGTCTTAACCTCCTACCAATGAAGTGACTTAAGCATGACAGCTATTTTATATTAATTATCACACATATCACTTATAACTTACTTTCTTTGAGAGCTCTACTCAATTGCTCCATCTTTTCTTTGGCTGTTTTAAGAAGGCGTTGTTCTAACTAAAAGAATATAAATAAATAAATATATCATTTTCTTTATTTATTCACAACAGTAGAGTTTAGCACATTTGAAATGATTCGGGACATACCTGATAGCTATGTTCATGATTTTTAAATCTTGTGTAGTAGTGCATAAATCTGTCAAGTTCCTGAAATCGTTTGTGTTTTTTCTCAGCCTAGGAAACGAAAGTCCACAAATGACATTTATAAATAAAAGTACTAGCTATTAAAACTGTTTTTTGATCACTTCAAAATTTTATTAGTAACAGATAGTAGTGCATACAGATTTATCGATTATTTTGTTGAGAAAATAATAACCAATACATTTTAAACGCTTCCCAGAACAAAGTCTTGTATTTGTATTCTCTGGACAAACCACTGAATCCGCAATTCCTAGAGTGTAAGGTAAATATGTCTCTCAAACCTTATGTTCATTAGATCTTCAATGTTTTATTATGTTGTTTATTGCTATGGACTGAAATGTGTCCCCCATCAATTCATATGTTGAAGGTGTAACCCCCAATGTGACTATATTTAGAGACAGGGCCTGTGAGATGATAAAGGTTGAACAAGGTCATTAGGGTGGAGATCTAATCCAATAGAGCTGGTGCCCTTATAAGAAGAGGAAGAGACAACAGAGTTTGCTCTCTCTTCTTCCTGTGAGGACGTAGCAAAAAGATAACTGTCTATAAGCCAGGAAGAAAGTCACTGCCAAAAACCAAATTGGCAGAAATCTTGATCTTGGACTTCCTAGTCTCAAGAACTATGAAAAATAAATTTTTGTTGTTTAAGCCACTCGGTCTATGGTATTTTGTTATGGCAGCCAAGCTAAGATACTTATTATATACAATAACATAATATTATATTGTTGATATAATGTTAAAATTGTTTTTAAGTCATTTTAGAGACATGCTGGGATATACGTCTTGTCTAATCTTCACCAATAAAAAAAAAGGAAAATTAAAAAAAAAAGCTCAAGTTTATAGAGCTATTTTGTTTAAATTAAAGGCTACTCTAAAGTGTATTGAATTTAAATGCCTCATTACAAGAAAGATAGGAAAAGAAGAAATGAAGAACACTGCCAATGGTATTAAGTGGCTTAGAGATCTTGGCTTCAACAGTTCTCTTTACCTCCACAGTCATTTCCTTGGATTGTTCCTCCACATGCTGAATGACTTCATATCGAGTACATCTGTAATAACCTCCTGTGGAAGAACTATGTTTTTTCCATTCTTCTAGGCAAATCCAGCAAAAGTCATACTTGCACTTCAAAAGAAAACATATATGTAAATATCGCCCCATGTTAGTGTGTAAATTATTTTCTAAAATCTTGTCAACCAATTTGTAGAGATTAAACAATCCTGCCTGTGGGACCAGGAACAAATCTTCTCAAAGACACACCCTCCTCTTTTTGAGGTTTTCTCTGGAGACCTTATATGCGCTATGGAAAGATGTGGGGGTAGTTTAAAGTTATTGCTTATAAGGATAAATTAAAATCATAATATTATTAAGTAATCTCAAGAAAGCGCTCCACCAGTGTATTTGAAAACTTCTGTTGACTCTGACAAACTGATTTTTAAACTGGGAATAAGTTAAAAAGGCCTCTAATCAGAACAGCTAACATAAAACCTATTTCTCATTAAAAAAAAAAATTCTCTTTCTTAATTACCATAATTTGCAGACAATGCCAAAAAATATGAGTATTCCAGTATGAAAATATATCTTTTTTTCTCTTAAATGCTTATGGATTTTGAGTCAGAGAGATCTTTCCAATTTAAATCTATGTTTTCTCCTGGTACTTTTAGAGTTTGTTTAAAAAAATATTTAAATCTTTGATCTGTTCAGAATTTATTTGGGTATTCAGTATGAATTAAACTTTATTTTTTTCCACAGAGTTGCCCAGTTGTCTCAATACCATTTACTGAACAGTCCATGTTTCTCTACTGGTTGGAGATGCCTCCTTTACCATATACTGAATTCCCATTTATGTGTCTATTTTCTGGGCTTTCTTTCTATTCTGTTTCACTGATCTGTAGATTCATGTACCAGCACCATGCTGTCTTAATTACTGAGCCTTTATAGTATGGGTTACTGTTTGACAAGGCTAGTTCCTCCTCACTGTTCTTTTTCAGAGTTTTCTGGCTCTTCTTTGTTTTTCCATGTGAACTTTTAATTAGCTTATCTAGATGCAGAAACAAAACCTGTTGGTATTTTTTGGGAATCTTTCTATCCAAGAACTTTGTTATCTTCCCATTTGTTTGTCATCTTCTGTGCCCTACAGATAGGGGTCTTAACATTTTCTTCATGTAAGTCTTATCCATTTCTTAAGTTTCTTTCTAGATAAATGAGGTCTTCTCTTTCAGTATATATTCTATCTAGAGAATGTTACTGGCACACATGAAGGCTATTACTCTCTGCATATTACTTTTGTACTCTGCTAGTTATTGAATTTTTATTGTTTGCAATAGTTTTTCAGTTGATTCTTGTGGGCTTTCTGGTATACAATCATGCTGGCTGTAAAAAATGACAATTTCCCTACCTCATTTCTAATTTTTATATCCCCAATTTCTTTTCATTGTCAAATTATGTTGACTGGTATCTCCAGTCCAATGTTAACAATGTTTGTGACGGGGAGTATCTTTATTTTGTTCTCAATTTTAGTGAGAGTACCTCTAGCTTCCCCACTAAATATCATGCTAACTTTTGGACTAAGATAGATTTATTTTTATCATGCTATTGCGATAAAAAGAAGAATCTATCTATTCCTATTTCTTTGTGTGTCTTATAAAGAATAATGGTTGTTGAGTTTTTGTCAAAGGCCTTTTTGGCATCTACAGAAAATTTACATGGTTTTTCTTCTTGTATCTACCACTAAAATGAGGTACAGTAATAGCTTTCCAAATAGCAAATCATTCTTGTATTCCTGGAATAAACCCCACATAATTAATTAGTCTTTTTTTAAAATTAAAAACATGTTTTTCATTGAAATATAATTGATATTCAATTATTCTTCTAATGCACTCTGCTAGATTACATTTGCTAATATCTGTGAGTATTTTCCCCTCCAATATCTTATTTAGGACTCATGCATTCTTCTTCATAAATAAGACAGATCTACAGTTTTAATTTTTATAATCTTGTCAGGTGCTGGTATCAAGGTTCTACTCAGTTTATAATAATAATTTGAAAGTTTCCAGTTTTTTCTTTTTTTTCCTTTTTGTCCTGGAGACAGTGTGAATCACATTGGAGTTATCTATTCTTTAAAGCTTTGATAAAATTCTATTGTGAAACTGTTAGGGCCTATTGCTTTTAAAGGAGAGATCACTGAAAAACTCTCTTTCTTCTGTGGAGTGAGTTTGGATATTTCTTCTAGAGTTAGTTTCAATAAATTATATTTTCTTGGAAAATCAGTCCATTTCAAATCCAAGTTCAAATTTATCTGCAAGAGTTGAGCAAAGTTATCTCATTATGATTTTACTTTGCTTTGTTTATTGATTAGTCCCCTCTTTAAAATTTATTTATTTATTTATTTATGGCTGCCTTGGGTCTTCGTTGCTGCACACGGGCTTTCTCTAGCTGCAGCGAGCGGAGGGCTACTCTTTGTTGTGGTGTGTGGGCTTCTCACTGCGGTGGCTTCTCTTGTTGTGGAGCACGGGCTCTAGGTGTGAGGGCTTCAGCAGTTGTGGTATGCGGGCTTCAGTAGTTGTGGCTCATGGGCTCTAGAACGCAGGCTCAGTAGTTCTGGCACACAGGCTTAGGTGCTCCGTGGCATGTGGGATCTTCCCGGACCAGGGATTGAACCCATGTCCCCTGAATTGCCAGGTGGATTCTTTACCACTGTGCCACCAGGGAAGTCCCAGTCCCCTTATTTCTTATATTGTGTATTTGAACTCCCTCACCCCCACATTTTTCTTATTGCAAGCTTTGTGGTTTATCTTATTTTTTTTTCCTTCAGAAAACCACTTTTGGATTTATTTATTAGTTGTATTGTTTTTCAGTTTTTGACTCACTGATTTCTGATTAAAAAAAATTCTTCTTCCTTGTTTTCAAGTTTGTTTTTCTCATTTCTTGAGTCATATCCTTAATTCATTCCTTATTTTGTATCATTTTAAGTGAATAAGGCTATGCACATTTCTGAATTGCTTTAAATATAGCCCTCAGGTTTTGAAAAAGTAGTTATTTATAGAAATTCTTTAATTTCCATTTTATTTTTACTCACGAGTTGTTTGAGAGATTTTAAATTTCCAAATGAAAAGGCTTTTTGTAACTTTATTATTCATTTCTATTTTATTCCATTATGATCAGAGAATGTTGATTACACCACTCTCTATTTTCTGGATAATTACTTAGATTTTCTTTGATGATCAATGGTTAATTTTTTTGGTGAATGTTCCATGGGTACTTGAAAATATGTCATGAGTCCATCTTTTCAGGATACAGAGTCTGAATATACAGTAATCAGATATACCTTAGTCATTATGTCAAGTCTTATCTTCACTAATTTTTTTCTCTACCTGGTATGTCACGAACAGAGAGCTGAATTAAAGTCTCTGTCCTTATTTAGCCCTTCACAAACATGTACTTACACAATAAATTGTGTACTTGTTTCAAGGTTCTGACAGTATGCAAGTTCTTTTGTTGCCTGCTAAAAGCAAACCTTGTGCCTGATTTGATCCAAGTACCCTTCAGTACAGCTCCACTGATCTCTCAAAATTAGTAGCAAAACTTTCTACAAACAGCAAAATTTTACATTCTATGATAAGAAAAAGAATATAGAACTTTAATAATTTTTTATTTTTTAGTTGCAGCATAGTTTTCCACAGAGCCAGATCAATAAAATTACTATAAGTGATTTAAAATGTGTAAGGACGCAATATTTAAATAGGTTCCTGAAAATTATCTAAAGGGAAATGAATAGAGAGTTTTTAAAATAAATGAACTTATTTTTATAGGGCCAAACCTGTCATTCTTTTAAAATGTTTAACAATTTGATTCCAGAAAGTAAAAACTATCTACTGAGTAATAATCAATATTGAAGAATTAATAAAGGTATATTATGATTTAGTCATTGTGTTAGAAAATAGATTCAATTACATATTACCTGTTGTCCCACATTTAAAAAAAAACTATAAAAGTATAAACACTTTCACTTCCTAGATGTCTCCTTTTATGTCATGAGAATTACTCATCAGTTTCCTTTGTTCAATGCAAATACTTCGGACAGTTAAATAAGACTACATTTACATAGTATGTAAGTAAATGTTTCTTTTATATGCAAAAGAAGTTTAAGTAAAGTCTGTTTAAGATAAATTACCTTACATCATTAGCCTGATTAATTCATGAAAATATTCATTCACTCAATACATATCTATCAACTATTTACTGCTGATAGGTGCTATGACTGAAATAAAGGTAATGCTGGATCCCGCCCTTTTTTTTTTTTTTTTTTTTTTTTTTTGCGGTACGTGGGCCTCTCACTGTTGTGGCCTCTCCCGTTGCGGAGCACAGGCTCCGGACATGCAGGCCCAGTGGCCATGGCTCACGGGCCCAGCTGCTCTGCGGCATGTGGGATCTTCCCAGACCAGGGCTCGAACCCGTGTCCCCTGCATCGGCAGGCGGACTCTCAACCACTGCGCCACCAGGGAAGCCCCCGCCCTTTTATTAGTAGCCCAACTGCTGATTTTTATGGTCAACATGTATTTTTTTTTTTTTTTACACATCTATGTAGTCTATATCAGACTGTCCAAGAAAAAACTAATATGGATGTTGGAGATAGGACTGCATATAAATGAAATAATTTTGGCCTGATCAGCTAAACTAATAAGCAATTCTGAGCATTTTACTCAGAACACTACTAAGTTTTTCTTCTTAGGAAATCATTACTGTCTCACTAGACAATTCATTCATGTTAATTTATTATAATATAAAATCATCTGGTAACTGTCATTATTTTTGAAGTCATAATAATAATGATCATTAGCTTCAAGGTAAAAAATTAGGAAGTACTTAAAGAGAAGATATTGATGTATTTTATTGAAATCTTAACTATGTGGGTTTCTTTCACATCCTAAATTAGAAAAATTATATTGTTCTTCTCTCAATAATTTTAAATAATTATTTTTATATACATGGCATTCCCAAGGAAAAGGAAAAAACTGAGATATTACAGTTAAGCAAAAATGTTCATAAATGTAGGCATGGATTAATAAAATATTATTAACTGAATTCCAGAATATTTGTTTTAAATATGGTAGTTTCTTTCTATGCAATCTAGGTCAGGAAGGTAGCCTTCTAACAGTAATTATTTATAATAATTTTTAGCCAAGTGACATTTTCATTTTCAATATAGTAATGAGTTACTTATTTAATTGATGATTTCATTAGCAAACCTAAAGTCTGCCCACTGTTTCAGGCACCTTTCTTATATAGACACCAGGATTTAAATTTGGACTTAGGGGGATTGCTTGGGGCCTGACTTGGACCTTGAGACTATGCTGTGTGCTCCAAAATCAGCTTTGCAAGAGATCTATGTAAGGTAGCACTCGATCATTTAACATTATTTATATATACACAAAACTCTCTCGGAATCCTCACTGGGGGAGTGGGTGACTGGGAGGGAAGGACTCAGGCATTTCTGATCTGGCCAGGTACCACTGAATCCTTACCTTTATTTTTAACATTCATCATGATTGTAAAATTTAGTAATATAAACCAACATTTATGTTATTTAACAAAGAATGTAGAATACAATCTTCTAGAATCCATCTGAAAGCCAATAAGATACCTATGCTTACAGCATTTCTTTGGATTCACAATCAAATGAAGGTTCTAACTGCAAAGCATGTATTGTACAATCCTCTTTAACTTACCTTAGCACACTGCATGTGATTGCATCCCTCATTCTTCTGTATTGGAGACTTACAGTTAGCACAAGGCTTGGAGTTAGTTAACAACCAGAGACAATTGGCAGCATCCTCATAAGCTTCACTAACTCCCACAACTTTGGGATATAAAGCACAAATACAGAAATAAATGATTTAGTGTACAACTCCAAATGGAAAAACACTCAAAGTTTTCTTTGCAGGCTGTCTCTCAATTTTAGATATATACTTATTTTCCTATTAGGGTCTATGGCAAAGTTTTTACCCATGATTATTTAAGACAAAATAAAAATGAATCCAATGACATGTCTGAAACTAAATTCATCATTTCCCCCAAATCTGCTCCTTTCTCTATCTCCTGTCCTGTTAAATGATATGATCATCTACCCAGAATCGATCCAGGAAGAGCATGATCTTGGACACCTTCCTCTTTCC
>NW_006788963.1:712974-732782 GCF_000442215.2 Lipotes vexillifer
TCTTTCCCTCATCTACTGTGTCCCATTGATTCTATCTCTTCCTCTTTCATATCCATCTTCTCTCCATTCCCACTTCTTATTGCTTTAGCTAGGATCGTCCACACCTTCTTCCCAGACAATTAAAACACAGAAACCAACCTAGCTCCCAGATCCTTCTCCCCCCACCCTCACAACCCACACTATATTGCCTCTATAAAGTGATCTTTTAAAAGTACAAATCTTTAAATCTTCTAATTGCTCCCCACTGACTACAAGATAAAGTCAAACTGTTTTAGCAAAGAATACAAAGCCCTTCATGATTTGGCCACTAACTACTGGTCCTCCCACCCTCTATCCCCACACTAACCTTATACTCTTCATCTTCTTAAACTCTGTTTATTCTACTTTAATTTGAGATCTGCACTCTTAAAGAATGCCAGGGTTTTTAACGACTCTAACTTTTACATTTTATGTTCTATAAATCTCCACCACCACCCATGCAGAGATTTAGGGGCTGGAGAGAGTGGTAGACACATAATTAAAAAATTATTTTTTCCTGCAAGAATGACAGTAATGAAGTTTGTTTTCTAACTTCAAGTACATAGGGAAGTTCTACCTTTTCTTTACTGACAGAGATGTCTGAAAATCACTTTGAAATCCTTGAGAGTAGTCCATTCAGTTAAGACCCTCATTATATGCAGATATTCTAGGAAGGGTTGGGTAACAGGTTAGCCCTACTGTTGAAAGCAGGGGAGAAATCAGAAGTTTTGAAGTTTAAAACAAAAAGTTACTCAACCCCCAGATTTAAATCCCTGGAGAGGAAAGGTGACAAAGGTTTGAGCTGTCTGACACCTGGGAACTGGCTCTGCATATGAACTGGAAGAGATGAGCACCAGCAAGAGCCCTTTGATGGAGTCTAGCAGTGGAGGAGTGGAGGCAGGGGGTGTCTTGCTGCAAGGAACCCTGGGTGCCTACTGACTTAAGTTTGTGTCAACAACAGAACAGCAGCTACTGCTGGACTGTAAAGCATTGGTTTTCAATTCCACATAGCAGAGAGAAACAATAGCAGCAACGAACTGCTCAGACTGCACTCCATTTCTAAGGCCACTTGGTAGAAGATGGTTTGATTAGGGTGTGGTGCAGAGAATGCTCAGATAATTTGGTGGAGAACAGGAGTTTCAGAAGGAACGCACTATACTTAATGGCTATGAAGGTCAGCTGTGAAGGTAATGCTGTTTACAAAGTACTGCTATAAAACCTAATCACTAAGTACAGTGTCTAATTTTTGTTTAAAGTAGTGGCCTTTCTCCTCCCTTTAGCATCAACATTATTTTTAGCTCAGAGGCTCCAACATATTCTTACGACCTTTATTGTCCATTGTTATAATAAATAAAGCACAAAGCCATTAAAACAAAGCAGCTGTGTGGCCTGCAACATTAACAGTTTTTTTCTCCTACCCTTGGAGAGAATGCTAGTTTCTGACTGCATTCTAGAGGATTACATGAAGTAAATCATGTTCAGAAAATAACCAACTATTAGTACAACAAAAACTTGAATGGGAAGAAATGCCTTTACTACCTGTGCTCTGAACATGCTCATTTCATACATCTGCCCTTTGTACATACTTTTCTCAATACCTGCAATACCCAAACTCCCTTCAATCTACCTGGTGAGTCTTCTCCATCCCTACTGACTTCCAAACTCTTCACTTCAGATGCATGTCTAATATAGCTTGTTCTTCTTTCCTTAATAATCTAGTGTGCTTTTAGGTCTCTTTGTAAGAAAAATTAACTTCACTTAATCAAGTATTACAGAATAAAAATCTAAGATCTATTAGTAGAATCAACATGTGCTCAAGTGAAAACAAAGTTGCTTTTAAAGACTGAATTCTTAAAAAGACTATTGAATTTCATTCAATAACCATTACTGAGTATGTACTACGAAAAAAACTGGTCTTAAATTTTTATAAATTAACTATCATTTCACAGAAAATATAATCATTCCTGCTCCTTGCTCTGATAAGCTGCAATAGAGGCAGTTTCAGTACTGAAAAACAGTATTTCAATCTTTATATGGAATTAATTCAACTGAGCTCAGTATATTTTCTAATATTTTTCTGATCAATTAGATTTTGTCACTCCTTTTAAGTCTCATAACTCAAAAACTTTGGAAAACTAGGGATAAGGGAGAAAACGATCTCATGAATCTGTAAGTGCGGTTGAAAATTCTTATGCCAAAGATATGTGGCCATGACCCAAATTAATATGTAAACCCAATACAGCATTAAATCATACTTTTCTTTTTTGGAGTATTATTTCTGTATATTTAACAGTGATGTTCTACTTAAGTATTACAGTGGCCTATTATTGTTTGCTTTAAGCCTTACCCTAAATTTCATAAACTTAAAAGTGGCCATTAATAGTCTACTGGCTACCACCAACTTTCACTGTGGTGATTACACATCAGTACAGTGAGACAACTTTTTCTCAGCAATGGGGAATTTTCTCTGCAGTCTTGGCTTTGGCTCCCTTTGCAGTGGACCACTTGCGGGTGTCCTGGGTCTCTTGCCTCCTATCCAATTTTCTAAAGTTCCTCCATCTTTCTGAATTAAAATCCTATTTGGGACTCTTTGAGGACTATCTTCAGTTTTTACTTGAGGTCTCCCTATCTCTGGCCACCAGAGGTAACCACGTATACGCTGTGTACACCAGTTTCTACTTCTTCTATTTCTCTTCTCTCTTCATTATCAGGGTCATTATCTTATGCAAGGACAATCTGTCACAGTCCCTCCAAAAATCTGTACTGACTAGCCAGGTCATTCTCCTTCTTCTTCTCTAATAAGACTTATTTGTGAATATGGAATGATTGATCCAATTTTACATTGGCAAGGGATAACTAAAAATAGTCACCCATTTCAAAATACTTGCTTTATATCTCAAATCACATACTTCTGGCCATTTTCCCCTCAAGAATTAAATACTATACTGTACTAATTACTTCTTGTGGTGCATTAACTCTTTTAGGCAACTGGTAAGTACACTAGATTAATAACTTAATAAAATGAAAAGTTATCTTCTTACCTCTCCTGTAAACACCTTTCCTCTCCCATCTGTATTGCCTGTCTTGTTCAAGCCCTTATGTTCTCTCACCTGGACATGTTGAAGTTGTCTCAGAAACAGCTTTCTTACCTAGTATCTCAGTAGTCCCTAATTCATCATCCACACTTCCACCTGAATGATTTTTCCAAGCAAACATCTTCAGTTATCACTTTCCTACTCAAAACTCCTTTTTGGTGTCTCGCGATAAAGTCAGATCTCCCAGCATTACATATAACTCCCACCCCTGCCCATGCAGTCTCATCTCTCACTGCACCTTTGCACTGGTTGAACTGAATTATTTGCAGTCTTTGAATATGCTGTGCTATTTCACAGCCCTACTTTACCATGAGCCTAGAATGCCCTTCCTATTCTGGTCTGTGTGAAGAACATCTATCAGTTTTCAATATACGGCTTATGTATCAATTATTTTATAAAGCTTTCCTTACCTCTTTCCTAGATGATCTCCTAACTAATCTGCTCCTTTGTCCCTCCCCCGCTCACAATGTATCACAGGTATACTGTTCTCTCACACCATCTTTATATTTATTTTTCTGAGTTTTGTACATACCTGTCTCCAACTCTAAGATGTAAATTTCAAGAGCATAGAGGGCATCTTATTTCTGTATTCTAACATAAAACAGCACTAAATAAATGCTAAAGACATAATGAAGATACTATTTAAAAGCAACAAGTTACTTCTAAGTTTTCTCAGCATTTCTTCTGAGCTGGAGACAAGCACTTCTAAAAGCCACTGGACATCTCCACACATATGTCCTGTAAGTACCTCAGGTGCAAAATGCCCACAACAAAATTCATTATTTTCCCCTGAAAGTTACTCCTTTACCTGAATTTCCTAATTTCACCAATGACATCATGATCTACCCTGTGACCCAAACTAAAAATTCACCTTCCTACTTCTGACCTAACTCTCCTTTAGTCTACCCTTCCTAGTTATCAGTTATCTTGATAAAAATATCTTTAACAATGCCACTTCCCTATTCAAAAAATGCATTCTATGGCTTATTCTGTTAATAGGAGAAATTCAGACAATTTGGCAAGAACCCTCACAATCTGGCAACACCTACCTTTCCAGCCTCATCTCTCACAAATTTCTCCCCTGGACCATAATTTTAAACTCCACAGAATGTATAAAGAAATGCAGGTAGGTGGGCAATAGCAAGCCATCTCTAATAGAAATACAGACATTTCTAGGTGTCAGAAGCAGGAGAAGAAAACAAAATCCAGTCGTCTTGTCGTGTTTAAAGGTGTTGTGGTATTAATCTCTTTACGGAACTCACACACATAGACATACCCATACACAGATAGGGCTAATGGGTGGGTATCCAGAGAGCAATAGCAAGCTCTATGTGGTATTCAAGAGAGAGATACAATGAACCTGGGGAACAAGAACAATCTATACAAATCTTTTTGATTTGAGAAGCAGGTACTCAAAAAATATTTGTTGACTGAATGATGAATGTTCAGGACAGAAATGATTAATCAGCTCTCACTAAAAAATATCCTAAAATTATCCACTTCCCTTTGCTCCCATTTAAAGGACATGAGCCTTCTCATCATGTGAAAGGGATCGCCCTCATTGTCAATTGATAAACTGGTATTCTGGTTTACCTAAGTAGTGTCTTTTCCATGGATCTGAATAACCCTGAGTCAGTGCACAAAATCAATCTTGTGACTATAAACTGCTGAGAATAATCTCTCGGGCAATGGCATATTGCCCAATATAATACAAGCCTTTAGGGACTCATGGCTGCCAGCCAGTCTCTTCCCGTGTCACTTCAGCTGCTGACATCACCCACCACATCTCTGCTTCTGTGGATATGCTGAAACCCAACTCATATCTTGCTGCTGTCAGGAAGATTCCTTAACATCCTCCATCCCGAATCTGAGTTAGTTGTTTCTGTATTTGTATTCTCATCTTTATCCAACTGTGTTAGTTAACATATGATACTGTAATTATCTGACTGCTTCCCTTCTAGCCTCTGTACTCTTTCAAGGCTGGCATCATCTTTACTATGTGCTTTGCTCATAAGTGTAGATGAAGTGTGTGAATTCTTAATCCTCATCTGCAATACTTCAAACTAACACCACTCTTTAAAATGTTAAAAACCACCAAATTAGTTTTCATTTATATTAATTTTATGACAGTTGTCATAAAATATTTACTTCAGGAGGTGAGAAATTATGGCAAAGCAGATATATTTACTTGCCAAACATGGGAATTGCTATTAGGAAGGCTAATTCAAACCCATTCTGTTTCCCCTGTGTCACTCAATCCAATCTGTTAGCTTCCTATCTGTACAATGGGACAACCAGCATCAATCTCATAGCATTTGTGTGAGGATTAACAGAGGTAATATATTTATAGACATCTCAGTAAAAATTAGTTATAGACATGGCATTTAATGTAAGTAACTCTACAGAACCACATAATAGCAAGAAATTAACTTGCCTTATCCTCCACTGTAAGTTTCCAAGGAAATAAGAAGCTTCCTCTCAGTACAGATCACACATTTCTTCTCATGAAGTACAGAAAAGCTAGTTAGCCCACCCCAGGATAAAAGGGAAGGACTATAGGAGCAGAACTTAAATGTGACCCCTGTTTACCCTGGAGTCCTAATAAGTCCATTAGAAACATGGAACCTGTCTATGCTTACCCCCCCGGCCCCGGGATCTCCAAAAGGATGTTGGTTAGAGGGGTTAAAAAGGTGGGCTCTCGCATTAACAAACTTGAAAACTTAAAACTTCATTTTTAAATGAAGACTCTAAGAAATAAAACCACGTTATCTTTTGAATGCTATTATTAAATATGTAGCTATCTAAAATTCCTCTTACGTTCTTCTGGTTTCATTTCAGTTATTTTTTGTAGCCAGTTTTTCCATGTTTGGCAGTCACAAGGCTCATGGGCTTCACCAAGGCACTCCCTAAAGAGGAAAACATGGAAAAGGCAATTTAAAAGTATCCTTCATCAACATCAAGGTAAAAGAACAGGTGGGAAGTACTGTTCCAAATGTAAAGTTGAGAACACTGAGGCATAGTGACTACTGAGAGATGAAGCATTTCAATAGAGGAACTGGAAGCATGATTCTAAAGCTCGATACCACTATAGGACAGATTTTCTTTCATCAGTACATTTATTCACACATTTAAAAAAGTTCCAAATAGATTACCTAATATTTATAATTTAGCCTCTCATGCCTTAAGAGCTGTAAAGTATTTTTTATCAATTGGGTTCTGTCTCACTAATAGTTTAAATTCTTGCAATTCAATGGGTGTTCCCCTGCCATTGCCATTACTCTGGAGCTTGTTAAACATGCAGAAGAGCAGGCCCCATGAGACCTACTGATTAGAATCTGCATTTTATCAAAATCACCATATGACCCTTCTGCATTTTAAAGTTTGGGAAGTACTATTTTACATCACATTCTTGTCATTACTTTTACCTCTGAATCCCCAAGTAACAGCAAGGGCAATCTAACTTACTTTCAAGTTTGATAAATTCCAATTTTCTGTCTTATTGGAATTTGGCAAATTTTGATTTAAATAATTAAAACTGTATCAATTTATTATTTGTAACTTAATTATATATTCTTTCTATAGGTATATAAAAGTCAAACATTAGGGACTTCCCCGGGGGTCCACTGGCTAAGACTCTGTGCTCACAATGCAGGGGGCCCAGGTTTGATCCCTGGTCAGGGAACTAGATCCCACATGCCACAGCTAAAAGATCCCTCATGCCGCAACTACAGATCCCGCATGCTGCAACTAAGACGCAGCACAGCCAAATAAATAAATAAATAAATAAATAAATAAATAAAAATTTAAAAGTCAAACAAAAATGACTTAGAGCCTTTACGAATTATTTAATTCAATATGACATTATATTCTGTAGCACAAAGCTAATCATTCTAGTTAATAACAAAACATTATTTTGGGCAAAGAAAAATCCAATCTATGGGTGCCATCATCATCACATCATCATCACTAGTCTCATTTTAAACAAAGATCTTTTCTTTTTCTTAATTTTTTTTTTTCTTGGTCAAGAGGCATGTAGGATCTTAGTTACCTGACCAGGGATGGAACACTGGAAGCACCGTGTTTTTTTTGTTTTTTTTTACACCTTTATTGGAGTATAATTGCTTTACAATGGTGTGTTACTTTCTGCTTTATAACAAAGTGAAATCAGTTATACATATACATATGTTCCCATATCTCTTCCCTCTTGAGTCTCCCTCCCTCCCAACCTCCCTATCCCACCCCTCTAGGTGGTCACAAAGCCCCGAGCTGATCTCCCTGTGCTATGCGGCTGCTTCCCACTAGCTATCTATTTTACATTTGGTAGTGTATATATGTCCATGCCTCTCTCTCCCTTTGTCACAGCTTACCCTTCCCCCTCCCCATATCCTCAAGTCCATTCTCTAGTAGGTCTGTGTCTTTATTCCTGTCTTACCCCTAAGTTCTTCATGACATTTTTTTCCCCCTTAAATTCCATATATATGTGTTAGCATACGGTATTTGTCTTTCTCTTTCTGACTTACTTCACTCTGTATGACAGACTCTAGGTCCATCCACCTCATTACAAATAGCTCAATTTCGTTTCTTTTTATGGCTGAGTAATATTCCATTGTATATATGTGCCACATCTTCTTTATCCATTCATCCGATGATGGACACTTAGCACAGCGTTTTAACCAATGGACCGCCAGGGAAGTCCCTAAACAAAGATCTTGTTTACAAAGTTTAAGTTAAGAAGACATGCCAACTGACAGGTAGAGTCTTAACTAACTATGAGGTAACATTTCACTATATTAAGAATGTATCAATTCTACTTCGTACCCATTAGGATGGCTACTATTTTTGAAAAACAACAGAAAATAACAAGTGTTGGGAAGGATGTGGAAAAACTGGAACCCTTGAGCATGGCTGGTAGGAATGTAAAATGATGCAGCTGTTATGAAAAACACTTTGGTAGTTCCTCAAATAGTTTCAACAGAACTGAAAACAAGGACTCAAACTTTTACACCAATGCTCATAACAGTATTCACAACAGCCAAAAGATGGCAACAACTCAACTGTTCACTGACATATGAATGGATAAACAAAATGTGCTATATACACTCAGTGGAATATTAGCCATAAAAAGGAATGAACTTCTGATACATGCTGTAACATGTAATGAATTTTGAAGACATTATGCTGAGATAAGCCAGACACAAAAGGACAAATATTGTATGACTCCACTTATATTAAATATCTAGAATAGGGAAATTCATAGAGACAAAGTAGAATAATGGTTACCAGGAGCTGGGGTTGGGGAGGGAGGATGGGGAGTTATTGCTTAATGGTTGTGGAGTTTTTGTTTGGGATGATAAAAATGTTCTAAAATGGATAGGGGTGATGGTTGCATAACACTGTTAATGTACTTAATGCCATTGAATTGTAAACCTAAAAAAAATCACTAAATACTTGGAAAGAATAACTTAATTTTCTTAAATTTCTGACTTATTACCAAATCTGGCATTTGGGAAATCTTTTCCATAACTGTGGTTTTATACAGCTCCTTAGTAACTTAGTGATAATTTAATAGACATTAATAAAATCTTGCATTGATTAAAAGTAGAAGTAGATAGCATCTACAAAGTAGATCTTTCAAAGTAGATCTTTGAAAACTAACACATCAGAGAAAATAAGCCTGAACTTCTCCAAAGTACAGTACAGTGATGACAATGCTATCAGATGTAATAGGTGACCGATAATCTGGATTATGCCATGTGTAGGAAGACAGAGTATTCTGATAGAAATAATGAAGATACTGGAATGTTCTACAGATACTGGAAAACTAATTTCCTGAAGAAAGTTTTAACCAAGACACCAATGACTGGTAGCAAACACTCTGACAGACAAACTGTAATTACACAGGATAGTGGGAAAAAGCATTCTAGGTTCAGTTATTAAGGGCACAGAACTTGTTGGTGAACAAGTTATAATAGAAGGGGTTATCCTGTGGTGGGAAGGAAAATGCCTACTCCTACCTTCCCTCCCAACAATGAATATATTCAGTTATATCCAAGCAGATATCTCTTGGGGATAGCTCTCAACTGATTCTGTCACACGTAGTTTTTAAAAAGAAGAAACTGTTATTGGCATTTCTTGTGGTTTTTGCAATCAGTTTTAGAAAATATTTTTGAACTTTTGGGGGAAAGAAAGAAGAAAACCCTGAATCACATGCTTTTATTTTATAAAGATCGCTCTTGCAAAGCTTCCTTTTGCATGAAGCAGACTTTCTTTCTCTTTGAGACACCAGATAAGTAAGGGCAGCAGAATTCTACTTAGAATTTCCTTTTTTTCTTAGAATTTCTGACTACAGGAAAAGCTTTTTATACTATATGAATACAAGTAGGAAGCTATGTAAAAACAAAAATGGCAAATTAATGCTTAGAGAGGTGAAGCAATGTAAAAATCCTAGAATATACATATATCATATACCTACATATATCAATCCTATAGCTTAATGAATTTCAAAAATGAAAGGTAATAAAGTTAAGTCCTGAATTGCTATGCCAGAAAATGATGATACTATTTGCTAAGTTATCTACCACCCTTATAACAGGAGAAGGAGTAAATAATTACCAAATGTGATCTTAAATCCATGTGGTCATCCACAGATCCCCTAAACTGGGATAAAATTCCAAGTAGGGCCTGTGATCTTGGCATATAGTTTGCAATGGATACTGAGTATAACCAGCCTGATATTTTGGGGTGTGAGAAAGAGTAGCTGATATATTTTCTCCAAACACTGGACTAGAAAGGTACAGTTTATAGCATCATATATGTTTACTGGCATATATAGCTTTTAGAATCTAATCTACCTTGGTAGGTTTTTCCATTAGTTTCCGTATTTTCAGTCAAACCAAACTTACTACTTGCAGCATACAAAGAGAGGTGGGGAAGAATACAAGAAAGTAAAAGCTAACCTACAGTGAAAACTAATAAAAGCTAGGCCACAGAAACCACAGAGTTTAAGAAGACAATGCCAATCACAGATTTTTCTTTTCCTTTCAAAACTTTATTATCCTCAGATCTTAGCAAATGTTATCATCTGCTTTCTCAAGAAACTAACTTCAAAGAAGAAGCTCCTTTATTTTCTTCTTTTAATATTCTTACTAATAAAGTAGATTCATATTAATCTAAGGACAATTTATATGCAAACAAGTAAGCTTGTGTGTATTCAATAACTCACTTCTCATTTCTGTTGCTGGATCCATCTCTTCTGGTGGGATAGTGAGGTAGAATTAGGACTCAACCATCGAATAGTAAAACACGTAAAACTAAAAATTAGGAATTTGCTTTTTAAATGTTTTGAAAAATTATCTTAAGGCATGTGGATATAATCTATTATTCAGTACTTTGTTGCTATTTTACTTGCTGAACCTGATTTAGCCATGAAAGTAGTAAATGTGGTTTTCCTTTCATTAATCACTATATTCAAGCACTTAGCCAGAAGCCTCGCAAGCTTCTTCTGTAAAGGGCCAGATAGTAAATATCTTGGGTTTTGCAGGCAATATGGTCTCTGTCACAACTACTAGATGCTGTCATAGCCTGAAAGCAGCCACAGACAATAGGCAAACAAACTGGCAATGAGTGGGTGTGGCTGTGTTCTAACAAAACTTTATTTTTTAAAATTGGTGCCGACACTACTTTGCTGACACCTGACCTAGAATTCAGTGCTATATATAGGTTGGCAGTTCAAGAAATATTTTTAGCTAATGATAATGATGATGAGGTTAAGAAATAGACCTTTCACGGTAGGGATATTTCCATAGCTGCATTTTTACTATCTAGCAGTGCTACAGTTTGATTTTGGTTTCTGATAAGCATACAAGTAAAGATTAGAGTTTTATATCTACCTCAAGTACAATATTTCCTTGTATATGTGATAAATCTGGAAATGAGCAAAAAGCATAACAAATACTATTTCTTCTTCTGATCACTTAATTAACTAAAACAAAAAGTTATTATAATTGAATAAAGTATAACGCTGATGTCAGACAAACATACAGTCAAGAGACTATACATAGTTACATGGCCTATCCATTACTGATTTATCATCAGTTCATACTTACTAAGTATTTATCAGGCACTAGAAATTAAATAAAACATAAGACACAAACTGGTTCCTAACTGGTACTGTGCATTAGAATCACATAAGAGCCTTTTTTTTTTTGGAGCCCCACTCCAAAATCCACTAAATCAAAATATCTCTTGTTGGGGTCTAGAATGAAAATTTGGAAAAGCTGTCTTAATACTAAATTCTGGGCATGCCTGGTTAAGAATCACTGCTAGAGACTTCTACTTTAAGAAACGATGTTAAACTCTAAATAAACATTTTCTAATCTATGGTGAGTAATTTGGTATTAAAGTTCAAGTGCATGGGCTCTAGCACCAAACAGAGCTGGGCTTTAATTCCATTTCTGCCAATTCCTAGCTGCATAACCCTGGGCAACTCCTCTGTGCCTAAATTTCTGTAACTGTAAAATGGGTATAATAATATCACTCCGTTCATAGCATTGTTAGGAGAATTCAGTATTTGAAAATATTTGGCAAGGTGGCTGGCACACATCAAGCACACAATAAATGTAAACTATCACCACTCTTTACACATTTTTTAATGAATAAGAATGATATCAAAAACACTACAATTTAAAGGCCTGATTCAAAGTATAAAGTCTCTTTAAAAACTGTCAGAAAGGTGATTAGGCTATTCCAACTTGTCTTTTACTGACCAGCAGAAGAGGTGTCCTTTTCCACAGTCCACAGCAGGGGCTCTGAGCAAGGGGAAGCTGAGTGTATCAGACCCAGATGTGTTTGACCCTTGTTTTGTTAGTCTGACTGCTCTTTCACAGCCTGGAGTAGGACACCATTTAATGGCAGGATTATTTTCAACAAAGGCCTGTTTAAACAGCAATAACAAAACATAACAAAACATTTTAACTCTCAATTCTAATAGGGAGTGTACCCCATATGTCAATTTACTTTAAAGCAAAAGCAGAGTGAAATACAAAAACAAAGCGTAGTCAGTCTCAAGAAACACTTAAAATAGTATTGGGATATATAAAATAAGAAGGAAAAATGTGGCAATTACCTTAGTAATGACATGACTTTTAAAATTTATATTTTCTTTAATCTAAAAACCAAGTAGATGATGATAGAGTAAAAACGCTGTAATTTAAATACAGAAAATGTGTAATTTAAAAATGTTTCCTCATACAATGTGCCACTTTTCTGATGGAAAATAATTTTTATAAATAGAATCTTGTGATTATTAGTTGCATCAGAACAGTAAATTTCTAAATGGTACTCTAATAATACATAAAAATCAATATTATAAACATAGAATTACCATATGATCCAGCAATTCCACTTCTGCATATATACCCCAAATAATTAAAAGCAGGAACTGGGATAGATATTTGTATACCCATGTTCATAGCAGCATTATTCACAGCAGTCAAAAGGTAGAAACAACCCAAATATCCATGGATGAATGAATGCATAAACAAAATGTGGTATATACATTACTGGACTATTATTCAACCTTAAAAAGAAAGGAAATTTTGATACATGCTACAACATGAATGAACCTTGAAGACATTATGCTAAGTGCAATAAACCAGACACATAAGGATAAATATTGTGTGATTCCACTTATATAAGATGCCTAGAATAGTGAAAGATATAGAGACAGGAAGCAGAACAGTGGTTACCAGGGGCTGTGGGAAGAGGGAATGGGAAGTTAGCGTTCAAAAGGAACAGAGTTTCAGTTTGGGATGATGAAAAAAATTCTAGACATGGAGAGTGGTGATGGTTGCACAACAAAGTAAAAGTACTTAGTTCACTTAAAACTAGTTATAATGGTAAAGTTTATGTGTATTTTGCCACAATAATAAAAAAAAGAAAAATGTAAAAAAAAAGTCAATATTAAGATGCTTTCTATGTTAAAGAAACAGTAGGACTTCTTTTTTAAAAGTCCATGTATTAGGGTTTAGACCATAAAAAAATCTGAACAAGACAGTTAAAATGTAACTTTTAGATCACACAAAGAAGATTTGCGTACACTTCTGAATAACTCCTGAGTGAAAAAGAAGATGGGGAAAAAAAGATGAAATAAACATTATAATTTGTTTTATGAAACTATTACTTGAAATTAAAAAATCCATAAATTTCCAAGTTGATAATCTTTATTTCTAAATATTTACACTGAGGAGTAAAAATATGTCTTCTGGAAAATTTAAAATAGTTTACTTTTTACTTTGAACGTTATCTTGATCAATCAGTTATAAAAGTTCAACATGCAAATCAATAAATAGTTCGGAGCGATAGTTTTATTTTTTTTGTGAACTACTATTATGGCGTTTTGCTTTTACTTCTATCATGATTATAAAATAATGCTTTAGTTTAAAACTTTAATTTAGGCCACCATTCCTTTATGCAGTTTTTCTGACAAAGTCAGAGTCCATTACTTTGTTTTCAAAAATAAAACAAAAAAATTAAAATCTGTTATATAGGTTTAATAAAATTTAAATTTTGGAAATCACACAGATAATTGGCAGCATACCTTAATATCAAACTGTAGGTATCGTTTGTCCATCTCCTTAGAAACTACGCTTTCTATGATATCCACAGGAACAAGTTGGAAGCAATCATATGCAGGGCAGAAAATGTTGTGAGCTTCACCTTCTTGAATTTTCAGATTCAAAAACCTATTAAAATTATCAATTGATAGAAAAAAGGCAAGGATATAATTTGCACATTCTAAGAATTTTTTCTTGATGCTGAATTTTCTGTTAGAGTATAATTAAAATATACCAATGAACAAACTGTGCAATATCAATTGTAATACATTAATTCATATAATTCACAAACACTGAACACTTATTACCTGCCCAACCATTCATTATATATGTATGAATATTTATATACAGATCTATGTTTTATAATTTCTTTAACTTTGCTTTATCCTCTTTAAAAATTTGAAACAATATATTTATTTAACATTAAAAATAGAAATAAGTGGTTTAGAAAGGTCATATTCAATTCTCAATATTCTACATCTTTAAATTAAAGAGAGCAATGGTACAGAATTAAACCATAGGTAATTCAAGAGATTTTTGAGGTGGCATTGGAATACAGCATAACTTTTTGAAGAAAAGGTTTTCTGCTTATATTTCATTTAGACAAATATTAAAATGAGTTTCATGTCCTATTCTAGGCACACTAGTTGAGGTAGTACAGAAAAGACATCCTGGAAAGTGGCAGGAATCTAGCCCAAGGTGAATTAAGTGGTTAACAGCAAGATTTTTAATTAGAGAATTCCAGGTCTGCCACCAACAAGTTATATGACCTTCATTTAACTGTTCTGGGCCTCAATTTCGCTATATGTAAAATGGAGATAACAATATGTACTTCTCAGGGTTGTTATACAGATTATATAATATAATGTATGTGAAATATTTACATGGTGCCTGGCATAGAATAAAGAATTCATAAATTTTAGTGAGGGTTTTATCATTAATATTTCCCATGGGAAAAGAAGAAATAAACTTAAAAAAAATTTTATTTATTTATTTTTGGCTGTGTTGGGTCTTTGTTGCCGTGAGTGGGTTTCCTCTAGTTGCGGTGAGTGGGGGCTACTCGTCATTGTGGTGCACGGAATTCTCATTGTGGTGGCTTCTCTTGTTGCTGAGCATGGGCTCTAGGTGTGCGGGCTTCAGTAGTTGTGGCACGCAGGCTCAGTAGTTGTGGCTTGCGGGCTCTAGAGAACAGGTTCAGTAGTTGTGGCGCACAGGCTTAGTTGCTCCATGGCATGTCGGATCTTCCCGGACCAGGGCTCAAACCCACGTCCCCTGCATTCGTAGGCGGATTCTTAACCACTGTGCCACCAGGGAAGCCCTGAAGAAACAAACTTTTTTTTTTTGCAGTACACGGGCCTCTCCCTGTTGTGGCCTCTCCCGTTGCAGAGCACAGGCTCGGGACGTGCAGGCTCAGCGGCCATGGCTCATGGGCCTAGCCGCTCCGTGGCATGTGGAATCTTCCTGGACCGGGGCACGAACCAGTGTCCCCTGCATCAGCAGGCGGACTCTCAACCACTGTGCCACCAGGGAAACCCGAAACAAACTCTTGAAGTGTGAATTTCCCTTGCCTGAGGAGATATATCCAAAAAAATATTACTAAGAATGATGTCAAAGAGCTTACTGCCTATGTATTCTTCTAGAAGTTTGTGGTTTCAGGTCTTGCATTTAAGTCTTTAATCCATTTTGAATATATTTTTGTGCATGGTGTGAGAGAGAGTAGTCCAACTTGATTCTTTGTATGTGGCCGTCCAGTTTGCCCAGTACCATTTATTGAAGGGGTCATCTCTTCTCCATCGTATATTCTTGCCTCTTTTGTTGCAGATTAATTGCCCGTATAAGTGTGGGTTCATTTTTGGGCTCTCTATTCTGTTCCATTGATCTGTGTCTGTTTTTGTGCCAGTACCATACTGTTTTGATAACTGCAGCTTTGTAGTAAAGTTTAAAATCAGGGAGTGTGACGACTCTAGCTTTGTTCTTCTTTATCAAGATTGCTTTGGCTATGAAGGGTCTTTTGTATGTCCATACAAATTTTAGAATTATTTGTTCTAGTTATGTGAAAAACGTCCTCAACAATTTTTAAAAGTGTAAAGGGATGTTGAGACTAAAAGTTTGAGAATAGCTAACTGTAGAGTTCCTTTTTTCACACAGCAGGATTCTCTTCCTTTTAGCTATGAATAGGTTCCCTGTAAAGTTAGATATAATTTATCTTAATACTTACAGTCCCCTGTCAAAGTGCACAACAAAGTGCACAATTTTATGTATCCTAAATACATCAGAGCAGGTTTAACTATCTCTTGGGAATTAAATGACAGAACTGAGAAGACCTCACTGAAGAAAGGATCATCTCTCTGTGAGCCAGTCTACTAATTTTCAGCAACATAGAATTTCTCACTAAATTTAAAAGCACAACATAGAGTTGATGAATGTTAGTAAAAGAGAGAAATCTGGGGCAAACTTTACCTATATTTTTATCTTGTAGGTCAGCTTCACAGATTATATCGTAAGTTCCCACTGTTTATTATCAAGCTTAGTAAGACGGTAATAACTAACATTTATTGAGTGGTTACTATATGCCAGGCCCTGTTTTAAGCATTTCCCATATATTAAGCCATTTAACAATAAACGGGCAACAATCCTATAAAGTACTCACCACTGTCACCATTTTATAGCTTAGGAAATTGAGGCACAGGAAGCTTACCACTTAGTAAATCAACAACTAATCAGTAGCAGGAAGGATATTCTAGGCTGGGTAGAAAATAGTAATTTCCCTTTCATTTAAGCCCTTGGCACAGATGCTTCAAAGCATCTGTATGGACTGATGAGATAAGGGGGTAGAGAAGAGTAAGATAAATTAAGATGTTTTCAAAACTATCTAGGGACCTTTAAAAATTCTTCCTTGCTTCTTAGACTGAAGAGTTTTTCTATATGCCCATGAAAGGACTGCAATTAATTTTAAAATGGTTTTATTCACATACGAGTCACTCAATCTGGTACTTGTTTTACTGATGCTTGATTTGACAAGAACTATCTGGTAGGAGAGAGGAGGAGTATCCTAGGTAGGCTGATAAGGTACCATGGAAAACAATAATTAGATTTTTCAAATTTAAATCTTACCATTAAGTATGGGAGATGGTTCCTGTGATAAGAGTTTGGTGAGGAAGGTCAAGGAAGTTCATAAAAATTCAAGTAAATCCCTTAGAGGGGCTCAATTTTCACAGAGAAATGAACATCAACAGTAACAAACTTGGTAGAACCCAGATAATACTTCCTAATATAATACAGTTGACAATTTTAAGCTAAATAAAGTACTAAACCTGTGGAAGATTTTCTCTGCTCAGAACCAGCTCAAAGTTTGCTTTGTGTTGTGAGTTCTGACCTCTGCCAATTAATTTATCTGTATCAGCTGCACTGATTTGATCCTATCTAGATTCGGAGTAGAGTCTAATCTATGTTTTAAAAAGAACAACCAGATATTCTTACTTATTCTGATTTTTTAAAAGCAGATTATTTTTCCCTTCCAAATAAATAATATAAAATACAAATCCATTTATACAAATATAAATACAAATATAATCTTCCCTTATATCCCAATTTGGAAAACAGATAAAGAAAATGTACTCAAAATGAAACCACAGTGACAGAAAGAAGATCAGCGGTTGCCTACAGATGGGAGGTGGAGGGTGGTGGTGGAAGGATAAGAGGGAGGCGGAAAGAGAAGGATGGGAGGGATTTCAAGGAGAAATGAGGAAACTTTTGGGGGTAATGGATATATTCATTATCTTGATTGTTGTAATGGTTTCATAGGTATATATGTATGTCAAAGCTTACTGAATTATTTATTTTGAATATGTGTTTTGGTGTATGCTATCCATACCATGACAAAGTTATTAAAAAAAAGCAAAACAGAAAATTTCTTCAGGTTCTTGCTCTTTCACGCAACATGGTACTCCCTAGTTCCCTATACTTAGTTCCTAGTATTCTACGAAAAAGAACAGTTTGAAAACTTTTTCCTTAAATATTAGTAATATGCTTTGCTTAGGTCATAATCATTACATTTACGTGTCTCCAGAGATAACCTGATAACATATTGCTCATTATATTGATCTTTTTCATTTAGTTTATAAACCTCTCTCAAAAAGTACAACATTAGAGCAACATTAATGGATGGTGAGAAAGTATAAATCTTGGCAAGGTAATGGGAAGGAGAATAGAGATAAACATAAGGAGGAAAATAAAATTTCAGTATGTAATATGACCAACCATGCCTAGCAGAGACATCTAACTTTGAATTGATTAAAAAGGAATTTTAAACATCCATATTCTTACAGATTTCCAAGGCTATCTGCTTGTTACAAAAAGTTCAGAGAAAGAATAAAAACAAATGCTTAAACAATCTTAGGATATAAGAAACTGATTCTTGATATTGAGGTGCAGCCTTAAAATTTACAATAGATGAGAAAACTTATTTACCTACATCTGCTTTGTTCCCCAAAGTACCTTACATTAAGCAAAATAACCTTAATTACTAAATTAAATAATTTTATTAAATTAAATAATTTTACTAAATTAATAGATGGGAAGATGTCAAAATAAAAACAGAATTCTTCTTTAGTAGTAAAATATAACACATTTGAGTGTAACTCTGAAACCAATATAAATAATCATGTCATTAAATATTGAAAGCAAGCAATTTTATTGCCAAATCAGAGTGCTATCATGCAGTAAGAAATACTAAGCTGCACATATACTCACGACTCCCAACATCCTCTACAAAAGTCATGTCCACAGGGCATATCCACTGGGTCTTCAAATACAGAAATACTGCACATACAAATGTCACACTGGAAGTGAAGAAGAAAAATGATTTAAACAAAGTCTTACCTTGGAGGTAGAACATCTCTTTGTTCATTAGCTTATGGCAAAAATACTAGTATAGTAATTATAAACAGTGTTTCAAAGTTATAAGGGAAATTAAAGTTAGTGTGCCTACCTTTGACTAAATAACAAATACCATGCTTATCTCATTATAAATTATTGTGGGATTTAAATGTTTTAATGCAAAAGTGAAATTCTTAAATTCCAAACGTATGTGTTTAATTAGTCAGCAACTATTTGTTTGGAAAAGGAAATACAAGAAACAAATCATTGCAATCTATTCAAGTCAAGATCAAATTGCTCCTTGCAAAATAACCACTTCAATATCATGTCCTTCACCCTATACACACCCCAGAAAATCTACAAAAATGGAGTAACTCTGTTTTTTCAATGCAGCAACTCAGGATATTCAGAGTAGCAATTTAAGGATTTCTACCCAGGGAACCATGATACAAAGCTGTGTATCTTCTAAACAATAACTACCTTTATAATGTTACAGATGTGAATTACAGAAGTAGGATTCTGTTTTCCAAGAAGGCCCAGATAAAATCTGGAGTGCATTCATATTTCTAACATATTTTGTGTGGCTGAATCATTCGAGAAACATAAAAATTTCCTGTAACAGTACACCAATGGTTTGCCAATTAAAAATGCACACAATGGCAGTACTGTTTCTCAATAAAAAGCAAATATTTATTTTGGAAATGTATCCCGATGGCAAACTCCAGAAGTTTTATTGAAACAAATACATAATCATCAACATATGACAAATGTCTTCAGAAAAATATAAAAATATTTTCATATCTTTGGTTTCAGGTGCCTATCACAAACTCAACTTTTAATATTTCCGTATGGTGTGCTCAAAATTTTAAGCAACTGGAGATTTTAAGTGAAAATATTGTATATGGTTTTCCCAAATTCTCTTATGTTTTGTTTTAAAAGAGAAAAAGAAAGCCCTTTTGTTTTTCAATCTGTAATTCAGAGATCTCAAAAATAGTCTGTGATAATAAATATTTCCCAAAGCATGAAATAAGTGAACCTTTTAAGTAGGGTATAGGATTCAATTACAAGAATTATGACTAGAGGTTCCATGAAACAATATTAAAACTAGAACTATGGGAAGTACACTGAATACTAAACCATACCAAACTGGTGTCCAAATCCCCAGGAGATAAACTTATTTCATCTGGAGAGGTGATGGAAGAGC
>NW_006788963.1:732910-755386 GCF_000442215.2 Lipotes vexillifer
AAGAGCGTGTAGTCCTTGGAGTTCTTGGAGAAGGGAGTGTGTCCCAGGCATTATACCCACTTGGTGGTGGAGTTGGCATTTGAACACCTGATCGTTGGCAGCAGTTCTCTGGGTTGGACATCCAAGCTTCAAGTAATTTCTCCCTGTCCCAATCTTTAAGAAAAATAGAATGGATATCTCTCAAATAACAGAGGAAATATGGTGATGTTTTAACAGCTTCATAATAACAAAAGAGAATAAGTTAGAGAGATATAGGTCATCTATGGAAAAAAAATTATTTGTATCAAAATAGTAATCACAAATGAATGTTTATGATTTTATATCCATTCATATTTTTAAACAGAATTTAAAGTTTTATAATTTATCATGGCTTACAACCATGTCAATATCTAATAATATGGTCAAAATTTTTCAGTCACTTCTACTAATAATCAAAAGTGGTGGCTCACATGTCATTGGAATTTACTTAATTTTTATTGGTATAGGTTTGATTAAGCCATTTTACTCTTTCAAGAGTAATATGTAACTTCACAATTGGCCTCACTGCTGTCAAGTTGTAAAATGATTACACAGCTAACTATAAGCATGTCAAAATGCCAACAAGTCCTAAAAATCATTTGATAAACTGCTTGAAAGCAGAAGGAACTTCTGAAGAGATTATGATTATAAAGTTTTAGTGAATTTGATATAAATTCCACATTAAGTGAGCCTGATTCTGGCTTAACTAAAAAAAGGTTACCTTCCTAGTAGAAACACTTTAAAAATAGTCAAGTGAAGTATGTTATTATAAGTCCAGAGCCATAAAAACCTAACCCATTCAAAACAATAAACTGATATAGCCAATGATTTTCCCAGGTGTTTTATATATATATTTCATTTACTCCTCCCAACAAACTTTTCAATCATTATTGAGGTGAAGAAACCAAGACTCAGGGAAATTACACAACTTGCCCAGGCTCACACAGATATGAAGGATTTGAAACAAATTTCTGTGAATCCAAAGCCTGTGTTCTTTCCACTGCAGCCCAATAAAGCATAGGGTCAAAAGCAATATGAGTCAATTATTTACCATGGGCCCATTCTATATCATTTTACAAATCAAATACAAATAACTGTGAAAACTTTCAATGTAAGATTTTTTCAACCATATGAAGTCAATATACTTGGTGGTTTACCAGGATAATTATGATTCAGACATGCAATGAAGATACAGTGTGTTTCCATATGTGCAAAGGCACAGAAGTATAATGGAGAGACATGAGCAGCTCTGTAAAGTTACAGTATACTTTATTGTGGTTTGGGGAGATGGAAGATAAGATTGAAAACAGGAGTCATTACAAAAGAAGAAAAATTCAACAACTGAAAAACACTGCACATGAGTGCATTCTAGGAAATGTTGCTAAATGGACCTGAGTGTTTTGATAGGACACTACAGGCATACCTTGGAGATATTGCAAGTTTGGTTCTAGACCACTGCAATAAAGCAAATATGGCAATAAAGCAAGTCATACAAATTTTTTGGTTTCCCAGTGCATATAAAGGTTATGTTTACACTACATTGTTTTTTTAGCTATAATGCTATTACACACTTAACAGACTATAGTACCTTAATTAAAATACTTTACTGCTAAAAAACACTAACCATCATCTGACAATGTAGGGTTGCCACAAATGTTCAAATTGTAAAAAATGCAATATCTGCAAAGCACAATAAAGCAAAGGGCAATAAAATGAGGTATACTTGTACTTACTTAAAAAGTTAAAACTTTCTTAGAACAATATGATTATTTTTCAAATCTCCACTATAATATTTTTTCATAAATGGAAAAAAAGAACTACTATAATTTATATACACACATATTAAATTCTAGTCTTATCTACTACAAATATTTTCCAGCACAATTTCTGCTTGGATTCTATCATATCATTCATTTAGCAAACATTTATTGAATGTCTTTTATGTGCCATACACTATGTCAAGCTGTAGGGATATAATAGGAGGAAAAAACAGGCATAATTCCTGCTTTCGTGGAACTTAGTAGGGAGAAAGACATTAAGTAAAATCAACACATTAAAAAAAAAAATCATCACTGTCAGAAGCACCATTAAGAAGAGGTAGAGACTCCCATTCAGGGAGCTCATGGCTTGGAGTGGACATCCGAAGGATGAGTGGGAGCTAACTGGGTAAAAGGAAGAGGGAAAGACATTCTAGACAGATGGTACATAGCATGCTAAAAGGCCTTATGGCAGGAGAGAAGGTAGCATCCTTGTGAAATTAAAAAAGTCAATGTAGCTGGAGCATGGAGACCAGAGGGGAAGCACTGTGTGAGTGAGGCTGAAAACAGGCAGGGACGAGGCCATGTAGAACTTTTTAATAATACTCCTATCATCAGTTTAGAAGTGACAGGAAGCCAGTGAATACTGGGCTTAGGGTTAGGAAGAACAGGTTGTCGCGGTTAGATCTGAAAAGATCATTCTGACTACAGTATGGAATAACAAAGAAATTGGATAGGGTGAGAGTGGAGGGAAAGGTAGACTAGCAAGAAGGCTACTGGGAAGTATCAGTGAGAGATTATGGTAGCCAAGGCGATGGTTGGCTGCAGTGGAGATGAAGAGAAAGGAAGAAACTAAGATCTGGGACGTGAGACTGAAAATTTGGTAACAATGGGATATAGGGTCTGAGTGAGAGGAAATGTCAAAGTTATTGTCCCAGATCTTCCACATTGGTTGGTTGGTGCTGCCATCTATGTAAATAGGGAATACCAGAGACTCAGGTACAGGTTTAAAAGCATGATTTTAATTTTAGACATGATGAGATTAAGGGGGTTTTGAGATATCCTAGCGGTGCTTTCAAATCGGCAGTTATATATAAGTGTATAGAGCTCAGAAGTCTAGTTTTAGAGGGAGAAATCTGTATCTATGGAAGCCGTGGGAGAAGATGTCATTTCCTAGGAAGAGAGTAGAGTGAGAGGAGGTGTGGACTACTGATGTTTAATTACCTATAGAAGTGATGAGTCTCCAAAGGAGATTAAAAAATACTTCAGTATACATTTACTCTAAGGACAAGCAAACTAGCCTTGGTCTCATATTTTAAAAAACAGGTAAGTAAATTTTTCTTATTTTCTCATTAGGTAGCTTTGAACTATATAAGTTACTTTTATTACTGAGGAAATGCTCAGAAAATAACCTTTGTATTCTTAACAGAGTCATCCTTAAAATTCAATTACTACTTAGTAAATACTGCCAAACATTTCTGTCTTCTGTCTTCAACCTCAATACTTTGGGACTAAATTTGACAGTAGATAACATAATACTTAAATCTATTTTCCTGTGGAAAGCTGAATGAATGTTACCAAGGATACAATCTATAAATCTAACAAATAGTTCAGTTTAATAGCTCTGAAACACAGCCCATCCGGATTTTGACAGCAATTAGTATAAACTGCAGCTCTGTGCACTGTCTTTTTTATTCACTAGCATCGTTTATCTCTGAAAATCTTATTTGATTATCAAAATATCACTGATATTACCTAAACAATATAGAACAGATGTCCATCTGAAAACCTGCATTAGCCTCTATAATATGCCTTAATAGGAGACTGAAATATAGAACTCTTAAGTTATCAAAAAAGTTATCACAGAATAGACAAATGTCAAGTAATAAAATTCAATTAGATATCACGTTATTAGAATTGACCCTACTATATAAAAGAAGTAACTTAGGGAAATATCAATGGAAAGAAAATGGAGGCGATCATTTAAAAATACTTGATGACACAATGTGTAAACACCAGAGAAGAAAATCTTTGTTTTAATTACAGTAAAATTACTAGTTAAGTTCGCCTTAGATTCTATATAATATTGTAAGTTAGAATTATGATATATTATATAATTTAGCTGAATGTAGATACCTGTGGCAGAAATGGCCATAAGTACTACACAACAGTTTTACAGAGTAGAACTATTGCTTGCAGTTAAGTGTGACCATGTGACTGAATTCTGGTCAGTGGAATAGGTGCAGGAGTGATTTATGCCACTTCCAGGACTGGCTCAAAAAACTTCCCACACCTATTTCTCCACACTTTTTCTTTTCTGATTCGTTGTCTGGAATGCAGATAATCCAGGCAACCTCAGAAGCTACTTTGTTAATATGGCAGAGTCTCAGTCAGTCCGAGTAACTGTGTGGAGCAGAGCCCGTGTCCCATTCCTAACACTTTAGACTATTATGATTAGTAAATGTTTACTGGGCTTCCCTGGTGGCGCAGTGGTTGAGTCCACCTGCCAATGCAGGGGACACGGGTTCGTGCCCCGGTCCAGGAAGATCCCACATGCTGCGGAGCGGCTGGGCCCACGAGCCATGGCCGCTGAGCCTGCGCATCCGGAGCCTGTGTTCCACAACGGGAGAGGCCACAACAGTGAGAGGCCCGCATACCACAAAATAAATAAATAAATAAATAAATGTTTACTGTGTTTGACTCGATACTTTCATTTCAGCAGCCAGCCTACCCTAACTAATACAACTGTCACGTGACAGTTCCTCACAGATGAATAGCTTCCACTTTTATGCCAGCTCTACATTATATTTAAATGCACTCTCTTCATCTGAAAGCTCAAGCAAAGGATGGGGTGCTGTGAACCTCACACAAAAGAAACACAATTTAAGGTATTTGGTATTTCTTTACAAGTTTTTATGAATGTTAAATATTATTACTAAGAGGAAAATATTTTATCTTTAAATTCTAAGATTTTAAAAACTATTCTGAATTTCTCAATGTCGATTTTGAAACCAGGTCTAAATTTTTTTCCCAAAGGATTTACTTTAAAATTTTAAAAGATGGCAATGGAGAAAAATAGTTTTATAATAAAAAGATGGATTTAAAAATATATAAATAACATTTCAGATATATTATCTATTCATTTTGTAACTATGATCTGAGGGCTTAAGGTATGCCAGATATTGTGGAAACAAAAAACAATAAAAAGCTGTCCTCTAAGAGCTCCCAGGTTAATGTAGAAGAAAAGCAAATAAAGAGATTATTACAATATTGTATTCTAAGTGTATGACACATACATGCACAGGATATAATGGGAAGAGACAGGAAGGCTCTCAGTGAATACTTGGGAACACATAAGCAGAATAGGTTTCCTGGAAGAGTGATTAATAAGGACAAGCAGGAGTGGGTAAATAAATGGGAAGATTAACAGCCCAGGTAAAGAAGCCTGGGTCATGAAGGTCTACTAAAGAGCTGGGATATTTTAAGTCTGTGGAGAGCCAGAGAAGGGTTTTTCAGCAGGGGAGTTACATGCTCAAAATTTTTAAATGCAATATAAAAAATGAATAAGGACGAAGAGGAATGGCAACAGCGGAGACTACAATTTAGATGAAAAATAATGACAACCTGAATTTAAGTCAGTGGCAGTGAGAATGGAAAGAGCTAGGGAGGATGGGGAGAGGATGAGAGATATTTAGGAAGAGAAATGATAAGACTGTGGCCAAATGTAATAGATATGAAGAAGGAAAGTATGACTACCCAGTTTCTAGTTAGGGTGATTAAATTAATGTGGCATTTATCAAGTCCATTTATCAAGACAGTCGGAGAAATGATGAGTTCAGGTGTGGACATCCTTAGGTTGAGGAGAAAATGTTAAAAAGGCATTTAGAAATAAAGCCTTGAATACTTTATTAAGGTCAGGTGGTAGATATATTCTTTATTATTTAGGTGGTTTTTGAAACCCTTGGTTTCATTAGATAAATGTGAACAGCAGTGTTTCTCAGAAAACAGTCTACTTTGTAAGGCTTGCTTACAACACACGTTTTTATGCTGCATCCCTCACCTAAAGACTTAGACTCTCTGGAAGTCGTCCTAGGAATCTCTGGTTAGTTTCCCAGGCTATCCTTATTTATACTAAAATATAGAGCCACTGGTATATAAAGTGGAAAAGGGTGTCAAGTACAGAACTCTGGGAAATATCAATATTGAAGTTAGTGATTCTGGATGGTTATATACCAAATTATTCACAGAGGTGATCAAAGGATGATGAAATGCAGTTTTAAATTTTCTTCTGATCAAAACGTTATATAAAAGTTTTTGGAAGTTGACATTCTATTTTAGTATAGATGGTAAAGATTTACAGTTAAAACAGACCGGTATGCCTCAAAATTACTGGATGAGAACAGCCATTTATCTTTCTATTTTTAAAAATCATTTCTAAATCAGAAAAAACCTCTTTGAAATAAGCCAAAATGTCAAATATCAAGTGTGCAATGAGAGGGTCCAACTCAGCATGTAACAACTCCCAGAATGGCTATGCTAAGTATCACAGAGAACTTAAAATAAGCTGAGCACTTTTCCTAAGTAAATTTGGTAATGTCCTCAAAAAAATAAAAACAAACAAAAAACCTCACCTTAAAAGGAAGAGCATATTCCTGCCTTGACTCTCTAAATTTCTTTGTGCATTTCATGGTGAGAAACAGCTTTTACATAAAATAAATACAACTGACAATACTAATAACACAACTGTTAACTTTATTTAATTGACTTTTCGTAAAAATTAATGTCAAAACCAGGACTAGGACTATGGATTCCAACTGTCAACCCTGCTTGAATCAGATACATTTCTAAAATTAGACAATCTATAAGTTGATTTAGTAGCTCAACTTTTAAAAGAAATTTCCTGTTTCTCTCTACGATTTGTAGCTAGTTTATACTTCAAAATACAAAATGTTATGAGGATGCTGAGTACTGCAGTAACTACTGCACAAAAATGAACTTAGGCTTGTTTAGCAAACTATTTTTATATTAAAACATTAAAATAGCCACCTTTTAACTCTGAAAAGTTTCAAAAGGCACTCATGTTATCAGAAGCACATTTCTTTCATTACCATGAGCTCGAAGTAAAGCTTCAGCAGTAAATAGTGGAGCCTGGAGCATGTCTGCTGTTTCCACAATAAGCATATCTTTCAATCTACGAAGATCCTGAGGTCTTAATCCTTCATATGGCTTTAAAAAGAAGAAAAACAAAGTTAAATTGGCTATTATACTATTAGGAAGTTCTAAATGCCTATAAATAAAAATATATGATTATCATTTATCTAACCTTCCAGTTCCAGTTTGGCAATGAAGTTAAAAAGGCTCTGTATGTTCCACTATCATGGACTTCAAACTACTCTCTCACGTCTTTTTTAAGATGGAAAGTGGATGCCTAGTCTCATGTACCTTATCATTCTAAAACAAAAGAATCATACTATAATGACAAAACCATCTTACTTCATAGTTTTAAAAATCTGAATAATATAAAAATGAATTAGAAATAAAAATCTATAATCCCACCACTGAGCAACGGTCATGATTAAAGTTCTCAAGTATTTTTATCCAGTCTTTTCTTTTTGCAAATCAATTGTGTGTGAATATATCAATATATGTTTTCACTTAGACTCACTTTAATCAATGAACCACCAACATTTACACTTATTAAGATACAATCTGGATTGCTACTGGGATTATATGATACCTATTAATTTGGAGAGAAGTGATTATGACATACTATTCAACTTATCATAAATGTATTCTCTCTGTTTATTCAAGTGTTAATGCTTCTTAGCTTTCTTCATAAAGGTACTGTATCATTTCAGGTTTTTAAAATTCTTTTGTTATCCTTTATACTTTTTTTTCTTTGCATTTAACAGAAAACATACAAGGAATAAAATCACAAATGTCTCACTATTCAGAAATTTATAAAAGCTAAAATAACCTGTGACATGTTTTCCCCATTACATTTCCCTAATTTTCCCCATCCTTGCTTACAGCAATCACTATCATGAATTTGATTTGTAGCTATCATAATATTATGGCATAACATTAAATATATCGCTAAGCAACTTGCTTTTATTTTTATTCAATACTGTGTTTTTATTATTGATACACATATCTATTTCAATCCTTTAAACAGATGTAACCAGCTTACTGTAGTAAGCATAGAACTAAAGACCATAACTTAAGAAGCAATAGAAATTCTCAAATACTTATCAGAATAACAACAATTGAGGATGTCCTTTGGTAACATCTATCACACATTCCAGAGAGTTCTGGGCAGTCAGTAAGCCCTATCCCTTATAGCTGATTTATAGATATTTTAAAATTAGATATTATCTTTATTTCTTGCTTTGTTTTTTTGATTATCATGGAAACCATTTCATCAATTCTTACTTAACCCCATATGGTGGGAACTCTATTCACCAGGGTAATTTCTCTCAGTTGATATATGTTTCCTGATCCTAAGATGTCTTCTGGCAGGGAAGCATATATAAGCAATGAGTGTAGTAATGACAGGAAAGACTGACAAACTTGACTGCAAAAGAAACTGCCAAGATTTAAACATAAAAAGTGTGTTGCTTTTAATATATAAGGAATTTGTGACAATCAATAAATTTAAAATGTCAAAAGTTATAAAAACACAAACATCCTCAAGTATACAAACTCTTTACCTAAAAAACTGCCAAGGTTTGGAAAAAAACAAAAACAAAAACACCCCTCAATATTGGTAAGGTTGCAGTGAGATGGCCCTCTGATGTACTGTGGGTAAAAACAGAAATTGGATTATCATTTAATGACTAAGCATCACGTATCGTGAGCCTTTAAAATACTGATCTTGTGACTCAATAACTTTACTTATATGAATCTATCCTAAGGTCTAATCACAATGTGAACAAAACTGGTCAATTGCAATGTTACTTTTAAAAGTGACAAAATGCAAGGAACCCAAATATACTTTCAGGGAGTTACAGGACATCTACATGTTAGAGTAGTTAGCAGTCATTCAAAATGTTTTCCATGATGAGTTTGTGAATATCAAAAAATGTTAAGAAAAAAAAAACCTACAGGATGTAAAATGTACAATATCATCACACTGATGAAAAATGGAAGGTAAAATGTTACAAGTATTATTTATAAATAAATAGTGGTAGAATGATGAATATTTTAAATTTTCATTCTGCTTCTTCTTATAAAAGGGGTGTTTGGCTGAAAAACTTTTGATTAAAAAATTAAAGAACTTCCCTGGTGGTCCAGTGGTTAAGACTCCGCGCTTCCAATGCAGGGGGCGCGGGTCCGATCCCTGGTCAGGGAACTAAGATCCCACATGCCACTCAGCACGGCCAAAAAAAAAAAAAAATTAAAGAAAAATCACTGGGGATGTTAAAAAGCTTTAAACAGGGGGAGAGCATGCACTCAATCAGTCTGCAGTGTTACTCTTTTTACAAATGATAGTAAAAACTTAATGCTGAATACATTTCATATCACACTGTATTAATAGTCTACTACACCTATTATGCATTCAGCTATACTGCCATGAATCTCTACATATTACAGGTATCCTATAACCTTAAGTAGAAAAAGAAATAAAAATTTAACCTAAACTATTCTATATAGGGATTAACTAAAAAAGGAAAAAGGGGAAATTTAACCCAACTATCCTTTAAAAAGTGCCCCCAAATCATCATGTACAGTTTGCTTTTAAGCTAATTTATGAACCATACTTTGTCCTGCAAACATCTACCAAATCCTTTAATGATTAAATTTGTAGTACTCATTCCAGTCTAGAATTTATACACTATATAAAACATTGCTTCTAGAAACTGTGTTCCAAGTTCAGATTTGGGACTCCAGGTATCTTTCCTGCCTCAGCAATGAAAACCAATATTTCCTGATATTCCCAGTGGTGGCAACTGTTTATTTCCTGGTATATTTCCTAAATGTTCTTTTTCAGATTAGCCATCATTCTACCTAATTTATGTTGAACCAAATAAAATTCGACTTTAGATACATTAAGAAAGGAATAATATTGATATAAAGCAATCTGTATAGATTCTTTTTTTTTAATGCACAGTCTAAAACTTAAATAGGTTACAATGGAAGAAAAATAGTCCTTGAAGGAGAAAGACATATTGCCTTCATGAACATGTAACATATTCACTCTGAATTTCTGCAATGGAACTGTAACTAGGTCATGTGATGTGTTTCAATACACTGCTCAGTTCCAAGCGGGCAGTACCCCTTTCTTCTGCAGGAGGGATTAAGATGAAGGTGCCTTTCTCTTTCCTGCTGCAAAGATAAACTGCTTCTTTTTCAGATTAACACAGACCAGCAATAACCTTCAAAGCAGTCCAATACTGATACAAAGAAAGAAAAAGAAAACTAATTTAAAGAGGAATGGCAAATAAAAGTGTCTAAACACATACAAATAATAGTTATATAAGTCCTCTCAGAATCAAGTTAGCACTGAACACTGAAGAATCAGAATCATTTTTAGAGGAAAAAATTTACTGTGTCTTATAATAATGTCTTTATTTAAGAAATATTTATGGATGCCCACTGTGCATGCAGTGTGTTAGACACTGAAAATATTCTGCTAAATAAGGCAGTTATGGTTCTGGCCCTCATAAAGCTGACAATCTAATAAAAGAGAAAGGCAGTAAACAAGTAAACTATAAAAATATATATACAAAATAATTATAGCATGTGATAAGTGCTACGAAAAATAAACAGGGTATATGGTAAAGAATAATGGAAGGAGAGGGGTCTACTTCAGAAAGAATGGTCTAACACTGTCTCTCTGCAGAACTGATATAGTCAAGAGAAAACTTGGGAGATGATTTTAGACATAAGGAACAGGAAATGCAAAAGCCTTAGAATAGTCTAGGTGCTACAATTAGAGCAAAGTGTGCCAGTGACATGACGTTGGAGAGGTAAATAGTGGCGAGACCATATAAGGTCTTATATCTGAGCAAACAGTTTGGATTTTATTCTAAGTGCTATGAAAAGTCACTCTATGGTTTAAGTGGTATGATCTAATTTAAGTTTAAAAGGCACTCTCGCTACTGTGCACAAAATGGATTATAAGGGGACGAGAACAGAAGAAAGGAGACCAGTCAGGAAACTACTATAGTAGTTTGGATGAGAAGTGAAGGTGGAGAGGACCTAGGGAGGTAGGAGTAGAGAATGGGAGGAGTAAATGGATTTAGGTTATAACTTTGGAGGTAAAATGACAGAATTCCCAGACTGCTTGGATGTGAGGAATCGAGAATGCTTGCCACATTTATGCGTGAGTGGATGGAGGTAATGTTTACTGAGACAAGGAAGACTTAAAGGAAAACCAGAAAGCAATGTCACTGAAGCCAAGGGAAGAGTGTTTCACTAAGGGAGTGGTTAATTATGTCAAGTGGTGCTGAAGAATTCAAGTAAGAAAAGCACCTACTGGATTTGGCAACACAGTGACTCTTGATGTCCACATCAGTGCAGTTCCATCAGAGTAGAAGGGAAGAAAGTCACACTGCAATGGGCTGAAGAGTGAAGGGAAGGTGAGGAAGTTGGTATGTATAGACAGCTCCTAAGTTTTGTTTTTCTCATATGAAGATCAGAGATATGGGGCTACAAGTGAAGGGGAACAGGGACAGGGCTGGGGAAGAGTGGTCAATGGAGAGGTTGTTTTGTTTTTTAAGATGGGAGTTACCAAAGCATGTTTGTTGATAAGAGCAATCCAGAAGACAGGCAGAGACTGAAGTACAGGACTGGAGTCTTGGAGTCAGCACCTCTATTTATATGTAATTAAACATACTTACATATGCTAAAGGACAGACACCACCTCCAGGTTTTCTAGATGTATTTTCATACTTATGGCTATGTAGATCACAGGATATTTAGCATATTGCAAAGAAGACCACACAAACTGGGTTTTAAAGAAGAAAAAATAAAATTTAATATAAAATCCATATAATTTTCTTATTAAAAAAAACTTACCTCTCGTTTGTCTAATGCAGCATATTCAGCTTCTATTTCCTCAGCTTCAGGATCTCGTGAGAATACCATTTGAGATTCCAGATTGAGGGCCAAATCTTTGTGGTGTTGCTTTTCAGCACAATCACAAGGAGTATCTTTATTCTCATTCTCAGCAAACAAGTCTCCTCCATGTTTTACTAAAAGCTAAAAAAGATTTTTTCAAAAACTTTCAACTATAGGACTTCCCTAGTGGCACGGTGGTTAAAAATCTGCCTGCCAATACAGGGGACACGGGTTCGAGCCCTGGTCCGGGAAGATCCCACATGCCGCGGAGCAACTAAGCCTGTGCGCCACAACTACTGAGCCTGTGCTCTAGGGCCCTTGAGCCACAACTACTGAAGCCGGCGCGCCTAGAGCCCCTGCTCTCCAACAAGAGAAGCCACCTCGATGAGAAGCCCGTGCACTGCAAGGAAGAGTGGCCACCACTCACCACAACTAGAGAAAGCCCGCACGCAGCAACGAAGACCCAATGCAGCCAAAAATAAATAAATAAATTTATTAAAAACAAAACAAAACAAAAAAACCTTGCAACTATAGATTTAAATGACAAGTTATTTCATGCTGCCTATTAGAAAAATTTTAATAAAGTAAGCACAACAAAAATTCAACAGTATGTATCTGAAATGACAATAAAAGTTATTTAGTTACCAGTGGCTTCTAATTTTAAGATTAGCAATTCTTGCTTATTAGCGTTAAGATGACTTCCTTTTGAGGCTTCCCTGGTGGCGCAGTGGTTAAGAATCTGCCTGTCAGTGCAAGGGACACGGGTTCGAGACCTGGCCCAGGGAGATCCCACATGCCGCAGAGTAACTGAGCCCGTGCGCCACAACTACTGGGCCTGCACTCTAGAGCCCGCGAGCCACAGCTACTGAGCCCACATGCCACAACTACTGAAGCCTGCACCTAGAGCCCGTGCTCTCAACAAGAGAAGCCACCGCAATGAGAAGCCCTCACACAGCAACAAAGAGTAGTCCCTGCTTGCTGTAACCAGAGAAAGCCCGCGCACAGCAACGAAGACCCAACACAGCCAAAAATAAATAATGAAATAAATTTATTAAAAAAAAAAAAAGATGACTTCCTTTGGTTAAAAACAACAACAAACCAATTTCTTAAACTTTACAAAGAAATTCTTAAGTATTCTGTCCAATCCAAAGTTTACTTAAAAATCAATAATTTTATAGTCATTCAATGCTCTAAATTTTATACATTTCTATAAATCTTTCTTAAAAAAGAAGGACACAGCCAATACTGTTACTTTAACTACTAATACCTGGATGTCCTGACAAGGTGGACAAAAGTTTTCATTTGTATCATTCATTATCCAGCTAAACGTTGAAATAAAATTCGGTTGAGCAAATCACTGAAGCAAAACTGTTTTCAATATTCCTCAAAATAAGCAATGGGAATAGCTACTGATAGCCAAGTTGGGAAGATACTCTATCAAATCTCTTGATATTTAAAGGTAGGATTTCGCCCAAGGAAATCCCACTTTTAAAATTACATGGAATAGGAACTTGTCTTGTGCGCTACTGAGGTTTCTGCTGGTTTTGCAGAAGTTAAATATGTTATTAAGGGCTATAGGTTCAAGTTTCCCCAGTATGTCTGCAGAGACATTAACAAGGACATGAATACCGTGAGGGCCAGAATCTAGGACAACCCTAAAGGTCAGCCTGACAATTAGTCACGGAGCTGATTCTTTTATAGAATTCAGTCACAACCATAACAACACAGTAACAGCCACCACTTATTGTTTTCTAAGTGCTAAGCACTATGCTGGGACTTCAGATACATATTCTTACTTAATATTAATGACCCCAAGTAGCAGGGATATTATAATGTTTCAGAAGAGTTAAACAAGTTGACCAAAGTTACTCAACTAATAAGCAGTAGAACTGGGATTCAGACACAAGTTTGACCAAGTTCTTAACCATGACTGGACATTGTACTGACCCAAAGAATAGGCTGATCACAAAATAAAGAAGTCAAATGTATTCTGGGCCCACCATAAAGTTCTGGCCAGATCTTATTTATGATCTAAATGTGAATAATTTTTAGAGATTTTCATTTTTTATGTGGGTTAATAAAAATGGTAGCTTCTTTTCATTTTCTTCCAAATAATTTTATCTCCTCTCCCTCCAACAAACACACGGATCTTCCTGTAAAGTTCTTTTATTGCTTTTGGAACTGTCATCCTTAATCCTTATGGTTCCTCCACAGTCATCCCAAGAGGCCCTGATAAAATAAGGGACTTATACCAATGCCAGGCCTGGAAGCCATGGGCTAACTTGACAAGCCCAATGGATATGACTTAGGCTTCTTGCTCTAAGCCAAACGTATACCTCAGAGCTAAGATGGTTTAAAACATTTTTTAAGTTGTAAAAACAAGCAAACAAACAAACCAAGAAGAATATGAAACATAGACTTGTGGTCACAAAGCTTAAAATATTTACCCATTACATCTGGCCCTTTACAGAAAAAAAATCTGTGAAGCAATAGCTCTCAGCAGTCACTGTTGCAGCCACCTTCTAGAGCCTGAAGGCAAGGTCATATCAGCTGCTATTTACCACCTGGAACCTTTTTAGCCTAAATGTGGTCCGGGGACACCAGGGGGTTTGTTAGAAATGCTGACTCTCAGGGCTACCACCCAAGCCCCTCCCACTCCAGGCCTCTAAATCAGAATCTGATTCTCATCTCCAGGAGATTCTTATGCACATTAAAGTCTGACAAGCAACGACCCTAGACTATGGCCTGTGTGGCATGGAAACTGACATATTTATATTACCTTCTCTGTTCAATACTGGCGACTTGTATTAAGTCCACAGACTTATCATACCTATTGCAGGGTCTGTTACTGTTTTCAGCCTTTCTGCTTCACTAACATAAAACAGACTATTTGCTTCTGGCTGCTACAGAACTGAGAGCTGACTTGACTCTATGGTTCTTTGATATTCAGAGTAGCAGAAAATGCACATTGGGATGGCTTTCAAAGCTATGACTTACTTCCACAACAGATACTACCACAGAAGAGATTCTAAATATTAGCAAACAAGATAAATCTTTAACTTAATCACCCTACTCTTTAGCAAAAGCAAAGACAAAATTTAAGAGGCTGTGCCATTCCAGAATATTGGTAAGACGAACCTTCCAGAGTATGGACTGCATTCCTTGGGGTTTAAAAAAAAAAAAAAGGATGTGTGAGAAGTCATTGTTGAGAGTCACTGTTGACTATTATTAGAACTTGAGACTTCTTGCCTTGATTGGTAATTCGAAAGGAGTCCCCAGATGAGTCTGATGGGAGTGGGGTGAGGGGCCACAAAAACCTGTATCTCATTGCTGCAATTGGTACCTGGACAGAAACTCATAATCAGTGATGGAATGGAGGGTCCATATTTACAGCATTTGTCTTGGCAAGGATGAGAAGTCATGTTGAGAGTCACTGTTGACTATTATTAGAACTTGAGACTTCTTGCCTTGATTGGTAATTCGAAAGGAGTCCCCAGATGAGTCTGATGGGAGTGGGGTGAGGGGCCACAAAAACCTGTATCTCATTGCTGCAATTGGTACCTGGACAGAAACTCATAATCAGTGATGGAATGGAGGGTCCATATTTACAGCATTTGTCTTGGCAAGGAAAATCAACGTATATGCTACCTTTGGCATAGAAGCTAGCTAGCTATCACCAGTACTGCCTGACATTGGAGGATTATTTTTTAAAAAAGAATTTTAGCATACTGACCTTTAGGGCCTAAGGCTGGAACACAAGAAAGCAGAAGATGTCAAGATATCTGTTAAACTTTTGCTGCATAAAGTCAGTTGTTTTGCTTTTACATAATAGGGTGTTACACGTGGTTCTGAAGAGGTAGTTTTTAAATGCTTCAACCAAAGCATTCTAAGTATCATTTTCTCCACTCAAGCAAGGAGAACTGAATATTTTATTCAAATGTGTTTTTTAGCCTATCTCAGACACTTGGTGGTACATACAATTTTCTACCTTAAAAGAAACATACAATTATCACTATCTCAGCGCATCTGTTTAACGATTTTGCCTTCCTTTCTGTTCATAATCCCAGAGGAAGAGGGGAAGGACAGCCCTTAGTTCATGACAAATCCCTTCCCACCCCTTTGATCCATCATCTAAATGGCTGGTTGACTCTGAACAAGTCATTTAACTTCTGTAAGTCTCAGTTTACCAGGTCCATCTATAAAATGAGGCTTACATAATCTTGAGAAAAAATGTAAAAAAAGATGATTCTTAGTCTCTTCCGGTTGTAAAATTACCATTTCCTCATCTGTTTCCTCTATGACCTTGAGCACTCCATTATTCCTTTCATCTTCACTCTCTGACTTTCTACTGGCTCCTGGTACAGGAGTCCCCTATCTTAATTCTGTTAGCCTTCTTGTCACTTCCCCAATACTTTACTTTCTCTCTTGGCCACATTTGTCAAATTAGTGACTGACACCCGCTGTCTCTCTACTTCCTCAGCAAATTACTCAATTTCTCCCAGCAATCTTCTACTCTGCCCACTCCACTATAATATTCCTGAAAGTCATTAATACCTCTCAAATCCAACAGCCTTATCAGTCTTGTAATTCCTTGCCCTTTCTGAAGCACATCAAATGACTGACTACCTCCTCTCCTTGAAATTCTTCTCTTGGCATCCTCGACAATGTATTATTTTGGTTCTCTTCTCTGCTTTTTTGGGTTTTGTTGTAGGCCACTTATTGTTCTCACTCCCTTTAAACAGAGGCATTCTCCAAGTTGATGCTGTGACTTTAATTCTGTAATTTTATCTATAAAGTCTTTTCCTTGGATTTCTCATCTATACCTTACCTTGCAGATAACATTTAATTCTAAATCTATATTCATTACTCCCAGTTAGTTCTAATCTTCAATAGCCTGAATACCATTTCATGTGGATAATCGAAGACCGCAATCTCCTTCTAAATGAAAACGCAAGATATTCTCCCTTCCTTCTAACCAATTCCTTCACCTCATCTCACTTTTAATTTTTTTTTTCTTTTTACTACTAAAGTGTAGTTGACATACAACACCTCATCTCACTTTTTAAATATCTGTCAAATGTTAGCAGGCTTCAAAGTGAACTATGTTCAAAACCATGCTCAGTTTACTTAAAAATAAAGTTAATTTATTTTACTCTAATTATAGATATGATAGCAGATTGTTACACAAAATGCAAAAAAATCAAAGAGAGAAAATTATATTATCCAAAGATAGCTCAACATTGTTAATATTAACATTTTAAAGTCTCCATCATTTTTAACTTTTCTCTCCCTTACTTTCTTGTATCAACTGACCAAGTCACCTAAATTTATCTGCCTCATTATTTCCGTTTCTAATACCACCATACAAATCCAGGCCCTTTATCAGTTCACAGCAGAATTAATGCAATAATATTCTAACTCCTGTCACTCCCTCTAGTACACTGGTTTTCAACCTTGGCTGAACACTAGAATCATCTGGAGAAGTTTAATATACTAGTGTCTGGGGGTCCACTCTCAGAAATTCCAGTTTTATTGATTTGAGATATGGTCTACACTATGGGATTTTTTGTGCAGACATGGTTACAACCACTGTTTCAGCACAAAGGTTTCCAAATTGTTTATGAATCATCTGGGTAATATGATAGTCATATTAGGGTGATCTAGAGTGGGGATTAAATATATGAACTCTTTACAGATGATTCCATTGTATGTCCCACAGACTACTGCTCTAAGCCAAGGATTCTCAAACTTTAATGTAAGTATGAATGAATCACCTTGGGGTTCTTGTTAAACTACAAATTCAGACTCAGCTGATCTGAGATGAGGCCTGAGATTCTGCATTCCCAACAAGTACCCAAATTCATGCCAATACCAGTCTGAGGACCACTGTCTGGGTAGCAAGGCTTTAAGAACCACTCCTTTAGAAGTCCCCCCTTTCAACTCTATTCTACATTACAACCATTAGGCTAATCTTACTATATTTGCTTTCATAATAGCTCTCCACCAATCAAAAAATTTAAATGGCTCAATTTTCTATAAATAAATCCAAAATTCTTGGCATTAGTATTTCTACTTAGTATGGCTTCTATCTTCATTTTAAGTCATCTGTCTTATCAAACCTCTGCAAAATACTTCAATCTGCATTTGTTTGAGACCTAGAACAGTGCTTCTCAAACTATATATAACATGCAAACGAATAACCAGTAAAACTTGCTTAAAGCATTCCTGGAGTCTACCCCCAGAGATTCTGATTTGGAATCTGGAGGTGTGTGGGGCACAAGAATTTGTATTTATAACAAGCTCCCAGGCGTTACTGATGCTACAAAATGTGCTGAGGGCCACATTTTGAGTGGCCTCCTCCAAATACTTAAACTGAAATCTCATCCACTCAAATATTACTACTACCCATGAAATCTTCTGGGCTAAGTAAAATTTAAATGATGTCTCCTTCCCTTCAATGCCTATAACAGTTAATGCCTAAATACTTAATAGCTCTTAGCATCATAATGTTTTGGAGGCAATAATAAAATCATAACTTTCTTGATTAAAAATTAGAAAACTGAGGCCCAGAAACAGGCAAAGTTACTCAGTTGCTGAGCTGAGACTACAATTTCTGTATTCTTTTTACAGTTTTAAAACCCCAGGTGCTAAAAACACAATATAATTAAGTAAAACTCTTCAGTACGATTTGTGAATGATTTTTTTGGCTTTTCAATGAAGTATGAAATATTCTGATAGCTGCCAAAGTGTCAAATAGCCCCTGTAGCTGTAAAGGGAAGTGTGATTTATGACCTTTGGTTTTCTAGTGACCTTTATTTGATCTAACAATGAGCAGCTACACTTAAAGCTTTGAATAAGCAAGTAGGACAAGGATGCATAGGAAATATCTAAAGATAATACTCATTTTAAAAAATGCTTTTCACAAAGAGCTGAAGCACTATCAAACACAACCACCACCTCTGTCACATCAGCCAGTTCTTGAATCACTGTGACGGGTGAAGCACCAATATAAATAAAATGAGGCCTAATGACTAGGCTTGATCTAGGGAAGTCCACAAAGGGGAGGAAAAATCACTAAACTTTTAATTGGGCCTTGCTAATAGACCTAACCCATCATTCCTCTCCAAAGTCCATCTCTATTCCAAAGTGGAAAAACAAAAACTCAGCAACCAAGAAAAAAGTGTGTTTTTTACAGTATTAAATTCTTGTAACATTTATATTTTAATGGAGTTCCATTTTTGTGTGCTGGGCATCCATTACATAGTATTTTTAAAGTTCTTTGTATACTTAAATCATACAGGACTTGCTACATATTGATAATGTTATTTTACATATTTAAAATAAGCTTCTATAGTGTGGAGTCATCTTTGGTTTCCTCTCCCAATCTTTGCATAATGCAGGGGTCCACTGCAAACTAAGGCCTGTGAGCCAAATCTAGCCTGCTGCCTGTTCCTGTATAGCCCACAAACTAAAAACTATTTTTTTAAAAATAAATTTATTTATTTATTTGGCTGCGTTGGGTCTTCGTTGGGGTGCGTGCGCTTCTCATTGTGGTGGCTTCTTTTGTTGTGGAGCACAGGCTCTAGGCACATGGGCTCAGTAATTGTGGTTTGCAGGCTCTAGAGCGCAGGCTCAGTAGTTGTGATGCCCGGGCTTAGGTGCTCCGCGGCATGTGGGATCTTCCTGGGCCAGGGCTCGAACCCGTGTCCCCTGCATTGGCAGGCGGATTCTTAACCACTGTGCCACCAGGGAAGCCCTAAAAACTTTACATTTTAAAATGGTTGAAAAGAATCAAAAGATTATTTCGTGATATGTGAAAATTATAAGAAATTCAAGTGGGAATGTCCATAAACAAAGTTTTAATGGAACACTGCCATGCTCACTTATACATTGTCTATGGTTGCTTTCAGGATACTGTAGCATAGTTGAGCAGTTGCCTAAAATATTTACTATCTGGGCTTTCACAGAAAAAAGTCTGCTTACCCTTGAAATAATTCTTTGAAATATGAAAAAATTAAAATTAAAGGGGCTTTAATTATAGTTTGTCTTAATAAATGTTCAACATATAAGCATTTCTAATTTTCAAACAATTGCAGCACACTCCTCTTTGTGTTACTTTTATCTCATAAATAATTTTGAATGATAAATATTTGTGAAACTCCAGATTTTCCTACTCAAGGAAGTTCTGAAAAATACAAAGTGAGGATTTGATATAAGCACCTGTTGTTAGAAGGTGGCCAACAGAGATAAAAAGAAGGGGCTGGCCAAAAGTGGCAAGGAAGAGTTCTGTTCTGCAAATGAGTGGCATAAGTTTGACGCAAAAACAAAACAAAACAAAACCAAAAACAGTCCCAAGGTAAATCCAGGTATCAAGACTAGATATGGGGATAATAGTAGCATCATTAATAGGAATAAGGCAGTCAGGAGGAGGAACTGGTGGGTAGAGAAGACTGAGTACAGTTTTGGCAACACTGAATTTGAGAGACTGTTGGAATGTCCACTGTCAACTAGGCAGCAATATAGCTTGAGAAACTTCAGGGCTAGATATTCCATATGTATATGTATATACATATATATATATGTATATACATATATATATATAAAATATTTAACCACTCATACTGTCACACCTGCAAGTTCCCAAAAGAACTCTATGATTAAGATGTTTTTAATCCAGCCCTGCACCAATGGCTTCGCAATTCCACATCTCCAATTTATTAATCAAACACCATTTGTGAGGCAATGTCACGGGCCCCACTGGTGTTTCTCCATTTGAATGGTTGCTGAATATTTACCTATGCTTTGACAACCTCCATTGATGTCGAATGAGAGAAAAAAACACAACCACCTTCTCTCCCCAGTACAAACTCACACTCAGCGTGGATAATCACAAAGCCTCCACAGATTAACAGATGAAAAGAAATGAGCAGTCAACACAAACAACGAGCCCTCTTTGTGGTGCCAAGGCAGCAGGTGGGGGAGGGAGGAGAGAGGAGATGATCCCCCTCTCCTGGTTGAAGGCATCACTGAAAAGTACAGGGAAGGGGCCAGCTGTGTTGAGAGGGAGGATGCTAAGAACCTGGTCATCTATGTGCATGTTCCCCAAAGTCACAGGTCAGGAGTCCTTAGCACACTGCTGCAGAGACATCTGCCTTTGATGGCTCAGAACCGGCATGATCTCTTTTACATTAATTGTGTGTGTGTGTGTGTGTGTGTGTTGTGTGTGTGCACGCGTGCACGTGTGTGTTTGAGGGTGAGGTTTTAAGACTAAACCACGGAATGAATTTTTTCATTCAAATAGAATGGCCTGTGGTGGACCCAAGATTATACAGCAGGAAGATAAAGGCATTTAGCTCTGAACCCTAATACTGTCTCTGCTCCCCACTCTCCTGCAAGAATTCCACCTTCTACTCATCTGACCCAGCCTCACGGGGGCTTGGCTGGGAAGTGTGGAGCGAGGGGGAGGGGAATGGGATCACACACCCTCAACCAGCAACTGGTATGCCTGCACACAACAGTGCTCTAGACATACGTGCTGCATGAATGAATTTGTGACTTAGTCACTGACCTCTTCTCGTCACTTTTTAGCAACTTTCCCAAAGGGAGAGCAAAGCCTTCTCATCCTGCCCTTCCCTTCTCCCCAGCATGGAAATGCCTTGGAATTTCTGCCCTTGCATCAGGATAGAGGTGGGATGCTCAGAGGTGGGGACTCCTGGCTACCTGCCCCAGGCTGCTCTGGCCTTAGCTGGTCCTGGGGTAGAGGCCACCAGGGAACTGTGAGTGCGAGGAGGTCAACTTCAGCTCCTCAAAACATGGGAGTCTCCCGTCCCCAAGAGACCTTCTCAATCTTTGGGACTCTTGGGCTGTGAACTGGTCAAGAGAGGTATATGGTCCAGCTCCTGACTCAAGACCCCTGCTTGAGCAGCTGGATGAGGAGGGACGGCAGATATGCCTAATGGAACCAGCCACAGAGGAAGCGCAAAGTGGCTTTTCACCCAGGAACACAGTCAAAACACGCAGGCAGGCGGGTGAGCAGTGTGAGGCAGCTCATCAGGCGTGGTTTAATTTCTTCTTGGCGACGCCTTCTGCTTTATTTTCAATACAATCAGGACAAGGTGTATCCAGAAGTCACCCTACCACCTGGTACCTGGTACAGCATCACTTGAGGTCTATTACAATGCAGCTTAGTGCTCACTGGAGCACCCCTGAGGCCCCCCACAGGGCAGCATGCATCGGTTTCTGATGTCTGTTAGGGGCAGTCTGGCCCACATGGGCCTGAAGCCAGAATAGTCTGCAAGTGACAGTGCCCAGAGCACAGAGACAGGCAGGAGGCCCAGATGTGAATGTGGGATTTGGGAGAAGAGCAACAGGAGGGCTCCTGCCAGCCCCTCATGTTAGCTCAAATACCTCAAACTCAATAATCACAGTCCATCTTTCCTCCTCTCCCTGGATTATTTCCTTAACCTCGCCCCTCCTCCAGAACATCAGAAGAACTTTCTGCACTTGAGCTTGACTTGAGGGAAGGAGAGAATTTCGATTAGCAAAGAGGACAGGTGAGGGTGTGGTGATTAAAGGTGAAGGCCCCTGCCCTCTGCTCCTGAATCACCCCTCTCCTGGTGGACGGAGGGGGTGGAAAGAG
>NW_006788963.1:755396-796880 GCF_000442215.2 Lipotes vexillifer
TCTGGCCAGGAACCATTCACCAAGTAGCTGGAAACATCTGCCCTGAGCAGGTCCACCTAGGGCTCTACAGAGGGTGCAGCGAGCATGGTCTGGCTCCCCCAGTTTGTGCCACCCCAAGTGCCCGCTGGGGGAGAACAGGGCAGAGAATGCCATCTGGACACAGGCTCGCTCTCACCCCCTGGTCTTCTCAGGTGACTGTCAGGTGAGAGAGGCGCCCTCTTCAGATAATACAGCTCAGGTGAAAGAGGCTTAGGTGGGTCTCCATGGCAACCACCAATCAGGAACAGAGCCACCTCCAGGGTTCATCAGAGAAACTGTGGTTCCAGCCTCTGGGGACACACACACACACACACACACACACACACACCCACACCACAACCAGTCACACACACCAGACACACACACACACACACACACACACACACACACCACAACCAGTCACACACACCAGACACACACACACACACACACACACACACACACACACACCACAACCAGTCCAGGGTGCATCCCTTTTCTGGCATAGAAAGAGAGGAAAAAGCATGAGGCAGCAGCCAGCAGCACAAGAGAAAAAGGAGGGAGGCGTTTAGATTCAGTCTTCCCTCTACCCTGTCCTCCTGTGGCTGCCGAACTTCCTGTATTTCTCTGAAGAGATCCAGACACTCTCTTCTCCCAGACTAGGAAGCAGAAAACAGGACCCCCGTGGGACCTTTCGCCTGCACAGAGCTGGACCTCAGAAATCCCTGGTCTGGGAAGATCCCACATGCCAGGGAGCGGCTAGGCCCATGTACTGCGGCTGCTGAGCCTGTGCTCTAGAGCTGGCGAGCCACAACTACTGAAGCCTGTGCGCCTAGAGCCCATGCTCTGAAGAGGGAGAGGCCACCGCAGCAAGGGTCCCAGGCCCCCCCACACAGCGTGCAGCGATGGAGGGTGTCCCCCACTCACCGCAACTAAAGAAAGCCCGCCTGCAGAAACGAAGACCCAATGCAGCCAAAAATAAATTAAATAAATAAATTTTTAAAAAAAGATACTTTTATGTTATGTTCTGTGTGTGTATGTGTGTGTCCCTTTAGCTGACTATGGAACACAATTATTACAGAGAGAAGGGGAAGTTTTTAAACATTTCATTTATATGGTTAAAAATAACGAGCCATAGGAAAGTATGTGTTTAAATGCACATATGAAATTGTCTGCTGTTGACTTTATCAGCTCTGTCCTTAAATAAACACACAGAGAGAAAAACATCAACAACTAGAAAAGACGTATTTCCATAGATATGTCCTCAAGAGTTAAAAAAAAATAGCTTGGCCTTAACCATGGAGTAAAATAATCAATTTAACCTCAAAGGCTAGACACTGAAAATGGGATATATTTTATTGCAATCACAGATTAAGAGAAAATTAGCACTAAAAGGGGTCTTTTGAGATAACTGTGATAGCTTCCTATTGGATGGTTGAGACTGATAATCTCAAAGAAGTTGAGTGATTCGCTCAAGGTCTTACAGACAGTCTCTGTGAGGACCAAGACTAGAAACCAGTGCCCTATATACCATACTATGATAGATTAGCTTAATGAAAAAAATTAGTGAATGTCTGATAATAGTCTTTTACTCAACCCAAACCCTTTATATCATGCTTGGTACCAATGAGCACAGTGAATGTTAGAAGACCTTATACTAAGGTCACTAAGACACCTGAGGACTAATTCTCTAAGAAGTACAGTTATATAGTAGGTTATGTATTTCAATGTGTTTTACTCACTAGAACTAGAAAACATAAGGCCTCTGGAAATTAATGTACACTCCCTGTGAAACTCTTCTGGTTTAATTAACAGTAAACATTATCAAAAGTCATTTAAGACCTAAGGCTGGGTATACAGTCAAGTATATATAAGAGATTTAAGATAGCTTTATATGGGTAAAATGATGTGCTAAAATCTGTTGATGACAACTAGAATAAATGCAATGAAGGTATTTATAGGGCTCTATTTGAGGTGTTTTACATTAAGTCAAAGAGCTCTTCTGAACACAAAAAAATGAGAACAGTCATTAAATGGTGTGGTTTGTATAAAGTGATTTGCTGACAGATCAAACAGTTAAAACTTACACATACATTCACACCAAGCAAATCATCAGGCCTGTCAGTTCAGAATAAACCTGGTACTAATTTCCTTCACTGAGCAAAAAACAATGTTGGTAAAAACACCACATTCAATTTTTAAAAATAATTTAATAACATGTCATTGCAAACATACTTCAAAATGAACTACTAAAGCAATGCTTATAGAGAATTTTTGGAAGCAATATATTAAAGCAGCAGTTTAAGAGCATTACTATTACTATCAAGAATAAGATATTTTCTACTCTAACTCACTTGAGAAATATGATGCAGTCCCGTCAACAATGATGAATCACTATAGGCAGTGATTCTTTCATAAGAGGTGGGCATAGAACAATATACAAAAAGAATTGTGTAAAAAGCCTTCAGGAATTCTGCCCATAGCCTCCCTCCCGCAAAATCCTAGAACATCCTTCCACCACACCGTGAATCAAAGTTAGAAAGCAAAGCTTGAAATTAGTTTCAAGTTAATGACTGTCACTAATTAACTAGTGGGCAAAGGTGACACAAACCCAAGAGATGAAATGACAAAGATTCTAAAAGATTAATAAGTATCACAAACAACAGCAATAAACACAACATAAGATCAGAAAGGTTCTAGAAGTGAAAATAACTGACACTTCAGATACGCTAAAGAAATCATATAAATGGCCATAACCTTTTTTTTTTTTTTAATTTATTTTTGGCTGCAGTGGGTCTTCTTCGCTGCACGCTGGCTTTCTCTAGTTGTAGCGAGTGGGGGCTACTCTTTGTTGCAGTGCGTGGGCTTCTCACTGCAGTGGCTTCTCTTGTTGCGGAGCACAGGCTCTAGTTGCACGGGCTTCAGTAGTTGCAGCACATGGGCTCAGCAGTTGTTGCACGCGGGCCCTAGAGCTCGCGGGCTTCAGTAGTTGCAGCATGCAGGCTCTAGGGTGCGTGGGCTTCAGCAGTTGTAGCACGCAGGCTCTAGGGTGTGCGGGCCTCAGTAGTTTTGGTGTGTGGGCTCAGTAGTTGTGGCTTGCAGGCTCTAGAGTGCAGGCTCAGTAGTTGTGGCACATGGGCTTATAGCTGCTCTGCAGCATGTGGGATCTTCCTGGAGCAGAGATTGAACCCGTGTTCCCTGCATTGGCAGGACGATTCTTAACCACTGTGCCACCAGGGAAGTCCCTAAATGGCCATAACCTTTTAACATGAGTAAGAAAATGAAGGACCTTCATGTTTTTTGGTATATTTATCAATTTAGAAGTATAAAGTTTATACAGATGAATAACATTAAGGAAATACTAAATTTTCAGATATGTATTTTAATCTGATTAATATATATTTAATCTGGATCACTGATTTTCCAATAAAGTCCTACATTTTTGGTAAGTGGATACTCTGTGATTCAATCTATAATTCTCCCCACTGAAACTTAAATACATCTATACAAAAGAACTTCTAAGAATTATGTATGGACTGACCTCTACATAGCTGAGAGAAACCTGTTCTTCTGTATGTAGAGTAGTGATGACAGTACAAAGAGTAATGATTTCTTAGCTTAGTTAAGATCCTACCCTATATGGTTGATTTTATCTAAGCCTGCTGTTAGATATTTATATATATATGAAAAACATATATGGAAAAACTCAATTACAATATAGTATTCAGGCACTTTAATGCAGACTACACATAAAAAAAAGCACATTTTAATATATATATGTTTTTAAAAGACCCCAATAAATGTATTCATTAATATTTACCAGTTGCTTAGGGAACTGATCAATTCTATATATAGCTAAAGGTCCCACTTGTCAAGATTTGCCATATGTATAAATTTTATAAATTGGCTTCTAAAAATAAGCAAAAAATGTAGAACATATCTCTACTAAAACTATTACTCTCAATATGATAGACTTTGTATGATGACTGTTATCTTCAGGAATGTTAGCAAATTTTCAATTGCTCCTAATTCCATTTTATTTCCAAGGATGAATGTTTATGGGTTTGTTTTCCCTAAAACAAGGGCTCCTGATTCTTTTAGAACCACAAAAGGGACAGAAATGACTAGCTAAATTAACTGTTAAGATAAGTAAAACAAAACTGATTATTACACATTACCAAGACACAGATTTTACCATGCAGAATATTAAAAAAAAAACACCACCAAAGTTTTACCTCTACACAGGTTTTCATCCCTGAGGCAGCAGCATAGTGCAGAGGTGTGTTCTTTTTGTTATCAATGGCATCAACAGCTGCTCTCTCATATTCGCCTTGGTCAAGTTTTGCTCCTTTCCATCTTAAAATCATCTGCAGACAGTCTGCTCTTCTAAAATCATCTTCCGCAGGGCGTGCTAAGCGAGGATGAAGGGCTCCTTCCGATATCATAATTTGAGGGCCCATACATAACAAATGCATAGATGTTTCATTGTGCACATTCCGTTTATTTGGATTTCCATCTCTACCAAAAAGAAAGGTCCTAAAATGGTAAAGGAAAAGGATGAAAATCAGTTTTTTCCTACCTTGAAATAGTACACAGAAGATACATTTAAAAGGTAACCTCTGCTTCTAAGCTGCTAATCCAATTTCTATTGAAGCACTGTTTCAAAATACGTTGAATGACTAATTCTTAGTTATAAAAAACTCCATTCTAGAATAATAATACCAAAAAACCAAAGTTGAATATCTTTACAGTATTTGCTAATTAAAGAGAAAAAGGCATAGGAAGAAAAAAGAAAGGTAAGGAAAAGGAAAATGAAAGAGAAGTTAAGAAACAAGGAAGATAAAAGGAAGGGGAGGGAGAAGGAAAGGAACCGAAAGGGCCACTTACAGACTAATATGTCAATTAACATAAATGCCTTAGGTACATTATTAAACATACCACACCAATTTTTTTCTTTATTGCTCTGCTCTATTTTTTTTCTTGAGTACATATTTACTTAATAAGGATGGTGACAATATAAGCGAAGCAAGCAATGCATAAGTCTGGGAGCTAGTGGGAACGTTAAATGTTAAATCTAGGAAAAATTTCTCTACCTAAGTCTTTGGCTAGCCTTTGAAAGAATAAGGCACATATTACACGGTGTAATACTTTTTGAGGGGAGTAAGCTATGGTTAGTTCTGGGAGAAAAAGATCTAATTCCAAGGTGGCAGCCCTTACCAATGATAGGTCTAGGTGAGCTGCCTTAGCTACTGCCAAACCCAGATCTGAGAGTTGTGCCTAGCATCCGTGCCTAGCACCCACTACATCCTTGAGCTAGGGTCAATGGATTAATATATGAGCCAGTTCAGTGGCCATAATAGGATACTGGAAAATGGGTTGGATAAAACCTACTAAAATACAGTCAGCCTGTACTAAAAAAACACAAATACACTATGAAATGGGCACACAGTCCCATATTTGAAGATGAATCACATTTACTGCGGAGGGCTGGTATCATTTGCATTCCTATGTCCAAGTGCAGAAGAGCAATGGGAAGGAAGCAGAGTCAAATTCTTAAATCCTAGATTCATCTGAATTGTTTTTAGGTTAGTTTCAGCTTAGAACAAGAAAAAACAAAAACCCTGACCAAAAAGGAACTAGGATGGGCTTTTCAATTTGAATGAGTTAGCCAAGGTGGAACGCTCTTATCAGAAAAAGGCTGAGTAAGTTGTCCCAAAGTAGTAGAAGGTCCCAGACAACTTTTAGAACCACTCTGGATATTTCCTGCTTTTATAATTCAAGATTCTACACAGCTTAGCAATATAGCCCTTCAAAACTAGCCTGAAAGTAAGACATGAAGTCTCTGAAGCAGAAACAAATGAAATATTATTACTTATAATAACCATGCCAGTTGCTCATAACCCAACTCTTACCACTGGGGTAATGCAATCCAAGCCAGATCAGACATCATAGTACAATACATGTACTGGGGTCTGCACTGTGGGCGAATGTGACAGGCAGACTAATGTCCCCACCCCAAAGAGGTTTATGTCCTAATCCCTGGAACCTGTGAATATGTTACCTTACATGGTAAAAGGGACTTCGAAGATAAGATTAAGTTAAGGTTCTTGACATTGGGAAATTATCCTAGATTATCCAGGTGGGCCCAATGTAATCTTGAGTCCTTAGAAGAGAAAGACAGGAGGGTGAGAATCAGAGAGATATTCGAAGATGCTATGCTTCTGTCTTTAAAAATGGTAGAAGGGGTCACAGGCCAAGAAGTGCAGGCAGCTTTTGGAAACTGGAAACGGTAAGGTAAGGGATTCTACCCAGGAGCCTGCAGAAGGAATACAGTTCTGCCAAAACCTTGAGTTTAATCCAGTGAAACCATTTGAGACTTCTGATCTCCAGAGCTTTAAGATAGTAAATTTGTGTTAAGTCACCAAGTTTGTGGTAATTTGTTACAGCAACAATAGGAAGTTAATAAAGCAATTAGCTGCAAAAATAAGACTGGAAGGCTTGTATAGCAAACCTCCTCCCCTCTGGAGATGGGGGTGGTGGGGAGAGAAGCGGGTGGGGGGGTGTCAGAGGCAGGGAACCTATCCCTGAGTGTGAACAAATTGTCCTAGGGAAGATCCCGGGTTCTTATGGTTTGGAATGTAAAATATGTTTCTGGGCAGAAGATAAGACTAGCATCTCTGAGTCTTACAACTTAGGGAATGTCTCAATGGTCTTAGGTCTCATCCACACCTTATTCACATGTAAACACGTATTGCCTGAGAGGTAAACCTCTCTGGAGTTCTCAATCTCTACTCAGTCAAAGTTTAACTTCCAAGGCTTGTCTTTTAAGCCCAGGTCCCAAGTTCTAATAAAATTTGCTCAGAAAACCCTAACTGTGCATATTTTCTCTACAGTCCTACATAGCCTTTATGGCCTTCTGACCCCTGCAATACATTTGTAGGCTCTTCATTGCTTGCTCTGCTATTTGGTTCCCCAAGACCTGACCTAGCCATCTAAACAAACCCAGCCCTACTTAGAAGCCTCTTTACACTAGGCTGCCTCCTCCAGTGGCATTTGGTCATTCCCTTCTTTGTCTTCCTATAATATCCTAATTATATAATTCATTACATTGTATCATAGTTACTTTCTTACATATCTTTTCCCTTCTCCCACTTGGTTTACAGCCTTCTATGGCAGGGTCTATATCCTGTTCTTTCTTGAATCCCCAGTACAGTGTCAGACACAGAGCAGACTCTTGCTATAATTTTATAGATGAACTGAATGAATATTACTTTTATTGGGAATATCTTAAGATAGAATTGTAGATCTCTCAAGCCAGCAGTGTAGCCGAGTGGTAAAGAACATGGTATCTAGTACAGACTGCCAGACTCTAATCCCAGTTGTCACTTTTTAGCTATATGATCTTACACAAGTTACATAATAGCTAACATATAATATATATATAATCAACATAAATACATACCTAATATATATAATATATATAACCAAGTAATATATAGTTGATAGTCTTTGACCAAGTAAACCTACTCCTGGAATTTATCCTAAAGGAAATAAAGAATAAAAATCTATAGGAACAATGACATTCAATATACTGTTATTCTGAATAGAAAAATCTGTAGTAACTTAAATGTCTGGTTATAGGAAAAATGGGAAACATAAATTATGGTCTTTCTATACAATAGAAAATTATAAAGTCATTGAAAAGTTTATCTATGAACACTTATAGCTAAAACTAGAAGGGAACACGGAATAATTCTAACAGTTGTTTAAGGGAGACAGGAATGTGAGTAGTTTTATTTATTTATATAACCATAATGTTGCTTCATAGTTTAAAAGAAAAAAAAAGGAAAAATATATTTTCCCTAAGTCAACAACTGATGATAATATTCTCAATGATATCTCCCTGTATTTATAATGGTTGAATTATAGTGGATTATAATGAATAACCAAAATCTAAACAATACTCTAAAAATGTGTTCAAGATTAAAACTTCTTCCAACAGGCATTATTAAGAATAAAAAAGATTTCATACTCTTAAAAATTTAATTTAGAAATAAATTATTAAAATTAATTCAGAGTCTATAAGATTCTGTACAACCACATTTATTTAGCCTTTCCTATCCCTATTTCCAATATATCATTTATTTTCTCTTTTAGTTTGTTCAGGAGAGAAACAAACCATGGAATTTAATACAAGGAATTATCAGCACGGAATTTAATACAAGTTGGAAGGATGTCAGTTGATATGGAGAAAGCGCTCTTTCTCTTTCAATCTCTCTCTCGTTAAACAATTCTAGATCCTCCCCAATAGAGGGAAGAGATAGTGTGATAATTTTGCAAATGTTCTTATACCCAATCTGCCAGACTCTGATTAATCAAACCAAACAAAGGTTATTATTCTGAAGTTAAAGTATTAAAATAGCTTCTTTATACATATTTATTCAGGAAAGATTCTCAAATTTATTAGACATAGTACCATACCTGCATAAATATTTTGTACTAAAACTGTAAAGCTGGATATTCTAATTTTATTGATTCATATTACTACTTTTTTTATTATCTGTTTAATTTAAAAAGTAGAGTCTTCTTTAATTTACATGAATGAATAAACAGAACTATAAATTTATAATTGATATGTAAGTTTAAAGATAGGCTCCTTTCTATAACTATGCCAGTAATTATGAAGTATATTTTACTACTTGCATATAAGGTTAATTCTGGAACAAGGACAGGAGATAATTGGCAGGAAGATGGAATAAGGAAAACATTAACCTGGAAAAAAAAAATCCCCTTCATTTGTCCCTAATAACCCATCTAGAAGCCATCTATTTTTCTAGATTCTTTCACTGTTAATTATCAAACAGTCAGTTTATATCTGCTACCTATATTTCTTCTACATTTAATCTCCACTTCAGTATGACCCTATTCTGATCACTGTACTAAAATTGCACTCTTTGACATCACTAAGAATTTCCTAAGAGCTAAATTCTTACCACTGTCCTCAATTCTTGTTTTTAATCTGAAACTGCTAATAATTCATTTATATCCTAACCTCTGTATCACCTCGGTTTCCATAACTACACATCTTTTTTTTTTTTTTTTTTGTGGCACACGGGCCTCTCACTGCTGTGGCCTCTCCAGTTGCGGAGCACAGACTCCGGACGCGCAGGCTCTGTGGCCATGGCTCACGGGTGCAGCCGCTGCGCGGCATGTGGGATCGTCCCGGACCGGGGCACGAACCCGTGTTCCTGCATTGGCAGGCGGGCTCTCAACCACTGCACCACCAGGGAAGCCCTACTACACATCTTTTTAACAGACCTCTTAATTTTTTTCAGTACAATCTTTTACCCATGAAGATGGCTTCACTTTCCTATCCCCTTACTGGAAGCAAATTCACTTCCTGAATCTATTTACTTCTCCATACAAATTCCCTCGTTTCAGAGAGTACATCTACTCTTAGAGTCACTTATCTTTCAATGGTTTCTATGAATACACTTTGTAAGCTGTAAACTTTTATCAGAACCCAGATGATAGACAGTGGTAGCAGAATCATGGTTTTTCTCAAAGGGCTTCTACTATCACTTCTGTGATAATTCTTAATGCTCTTTCACCCTCTCTAACGTGACCTTTAGACCATATTCTAACTTCTCAGAGTCAAATTTCTCTTGCATATTTCATCATTATCTCATATTCAATTGAGCTCCCCCCAAAATAACAGTCTTCTCTCTTATGGCCTCAGTTTCTTGCCATAACACTCTTATCCTCCCCGTCATTTAACATACACATACACTTTCAGTTGCTTTTAAAACTTTTCTTCCATGCAACATTATTTTTGAGTAGTCGTTGTTTGCCAGTTACTATTTTAGAAGTTAGGCATATTGTTAAGACAACAGATTAACTCCCTGCCCTTATAGTGTTTGCATAGAAGGGAGGTTAGGAGAGGAGAACTGCATTGAACCATTTAAAAGAATTTAATAACTCCTGAAACATGAGTCAAAAAAATAGATATCAATAACTGGAAACTCTATTTTAATTCTCAAAGTTTAGTATTAACATATGCTTTGATAAAGACATGCTCTAATAAAGATTTTATATTTTATTTATACCAAAAGACAGGCCCCTATTATTTCCAAGGAAGCACAAGAAGTTATCCTGTAAAATCTAAGGAATAAGCACTCTAATTCCCCATTTTATACATGACTTTCCTAAGAAGCTACAACTAAATGAACTGTATATCCAAACTAGAACATGCTGACTCCAAAGTCTAAACAGTCTTTTTGCTACATTAAGAAGTAACTATTTATGAATATGAATTTAGTTTCCCATGAAAGAAGCACTGTGATATGGTATAATGTAAACTAGGTTCAGAGAGATACAGAGGCAAACTAGCTCCTAAACTGTACACTACCCTTCTTTTACTGTATTATTCTGCCTGAGAAGAGGGGAAAGTTATGCCTGCTGTTGCAGGTACCATAAAGCTAAAGGAAATGGGGATAAAATAAGGCCTTACTGCAAATGGGTAATTTACTTTATGGGAACTAAAGTATTTTGTCTCTGGCTAGGTATATTCCTTTGCATACCCATATATGTCATGTGTCAGGAATCTAGGCAAGCTCAGCCAGGGTCTATACTGAAGCTAGCAGGCAGGTATGCCAGATTACATGAGGCAGCATGAGAAAATAATGGCCATCAATCTGTTAGAAAGTTTAAGCAAAGTTAAGCAACTGAAGCTATCTAAAACACAAATAGTTAAAACAGAGTTGGTATTTTACTTAATGATGACGCGTAAATGCTATTTATCCTTATTCTACATGACTTAGTGTTAAGAAGAGTAATTTAATTCCAAAATCAACTAATCATTTAAAATAATCATGATTTGTCATTTTCTCTATACTACCTAAATAAATTTTGAAAAACAAAAGATACACAGATTAAAGAAATGAGAGTTGCTTATTCTTAGGAAAGGAGAGCAATAAGGTAATTTCTGATTCTAGTATAGGATATTAAAGGCTTTAATTAAGAAATTATGAGCCACTGATCTCCAAACAAGAAGAAAGAAAACACCAGAGACAGGTGTCTAAAGTCGTATTAAGCCCACAGACACCCCAAAACACACCACTTGACATGGCCCTGCCCAACAGAGGGACAAGATCTAGCTACACCCACCAGAACACAGTCCCCACCACCAGGAAGCCTACACAAGCCACTGGACCAACCTCGCCCACTGGGGGCAGACACCAGAAGCAAGAGGAACTACAACCCTGCAGCCTGATAAAAGGAGACAAAACACAGTAAGTTAGAAAAAAATGAGAAGACAAAAATGTTGACAAAGACAAAAATGTTGTAGACAAAAAAGCAAGATAAAAACACACAACAAAATGAATGAAGAGGTAATAGGCAATCTACCTGAAAAAGAATTCAGAGTAATGGTAGAAATGATGATCCAAAATCTTGAAAACAGAATGGAGAAAATACAAGAAATATTTAACAAGGACCTAGAAGAACTAAAGAACAAATGAACAGTGATGAACAACACAATAAACGAAATTTAAAATACACTAGAAGGAATCAACAGCAGAACAACTGAGGTGGAAGAAAGGATAAGTGACCTGGAAGATAAAATAGTGGAAATAACTACTGCAGAGCAAAATAAACAAAAAAGAATGAAAAGAACTGAAGACAGTCACAGGGACCTCTGGGACAACATTAAATGCACCAACATTTCAATTATAGGGGTCCCAGAAGAAGAAGAGAAAGAGAAAGGGTCTGAGAAAATATGTGAAGAGATTATAGTGGAAAACTTCCCTAACATGGGGAAGGAAATAGTCAATCAAGTCCATGAAGCGCAGAGAGTCCCGGACAGGATAAACCCAAGGAGAAACAAGACGAGACACGATTAACCAAGCTAACAAAAATTAAATACAAAGAAAAAATATTAAAAGCAGCAAAGGAAAAGCAACAAATAACATACAAGGGAATCTCCATAAGGTTATCAGCTGATCTTTCAGCAAAAACTCTGCAGGCAAGAAGGGGGTGGCAGGATATATTTGAAGTGATGAAAGGGAAAAACCTACAACCAAGATTACTCTACCCAACAAGGTTCTCATTCAGAGATGATGGAGATCAAAAGCTTTACAGACAAGCAAAAGCTAAGAGAATTCATGACCACCAGACCAGCTTTGCAACAAATGCTAAAAGAACTTCTCGAGGTAGGAAACTCAAGAGAAGAAAAAGACCTACAAAAACAAGCCCAAAACAATTAAGAAAATGGTAATAGAAACATACATATCGATAATTACCTTAATGTAAATGGATTAAATGCTCCAATCAAAAGACATTGACTGGATAAATGGATACAAAAACAAGACCCACATATATGTTGTCTACAGCAGATCCACTGCAGACCTAGGGGCACATACAGGCTGAAAGTGGGGGGACAGAAAAACATATTCCATGCAAATGGAAATCAAAAGAAAGATGGAGTAACAATACTCATATCAGACAAAATAGACTTTAAAATAAAGACTAACAAGAGATAAGGAAGGACACTACATAATGATTATGGGAACAGTCCAAGAAGATATAGCAATTGTAAATATTTATGCACCCAACACAGGAGCACCTCAATACATCAGGAAAACCCTAACGGGCATAAAAAGGGAAATCAACAGTAACACAAAAATAGTGGGGGATTTTAACACTCCACTTACACCAATGGGTAGATCATCCAGACAGAAAATTAATAAGGAAACACAAGCCTTAATGACACATTGGACCAGATAGACTTAACTGATATTTATAGGACATTCTATCCAAAAGTAGAAGAATTCACTTTCTTCTCAAGTGCACAGAAAACATTCCGCAGGGTAGATCACATCTTGGGTCACAAATCAAGCCTTGGTAAATTTAAGAAAATTGAAACCATATCAAGCATCTTTTTCAACCACAACACTACGAGATTAGAAAAGAATTACTGGAAAAAACTGTAAAAAACACAAATACATGGAGGCTAAACAATATGCTACTAAAGAGCCAAGAGATCATCGAAGAAATCAAAGAGGGAATAAAAAAATACCTAGAGACAAATGACAATGAAAACATAACGACCCAAAACCTATGGGACGCAGCAAAAGCAATTCTAAGAGGGAAGTTTATAGCAATACAATCCTACCTCAAGAAACAAGAAACATCTCAAATAAATAAGCTAACCTTACACCTAAAGCAATTAGGGCAAGAAGAACAAAAAAACCCCAGAGTTAGTTGAAGAAAAGAAATCATAAAAATCAGATCAGAAATAAATGAAGAAAAAATGAAAGAAACGATAGCAAAGGTCAATAAAACTAAAAGCTGGTTCTTTGAGAAGATAAACAAAATTGATAAACCATTAGCCAGACTCATCAAGAAAAAAAGGGAGAAGACTCAAATCAATAGAATTAAAACTGAAAAAGGAGAAGTTACAACTGACACCGCAGAAATACAAAGGATCAAAAAAGACTACTACAAGCAACTATATGCCAATAAAATGGACAACCTGGAAGAAATGGACAAATTCTTAAAAAACTACAACCTTCCAAGACTGAACCAGGAAGAAAGAGAAAATATGAACAGACCAATCACAAATACTGAAATTGAAAATGTGATTAAAAATCTTCCAACAAACAGAAGTCCACAGCCAGATGGCTTCACAGGTGAACTCTATCAAATATTTAGAGAAGAGCTAACACGTATCCTTCTCAAACTCTTCCAAAAAACTGCACAGGATGGAACGTGCCCAAACTCATTCTATGAGGCCACCATCACCCTGATACCAACAGCAGACAAAGATATCACAAAAAAAGAAAATTACAGGCCAATATCACTGATGAACATAGATGCAAAAATCCTCAACAAGATACTAGCAAACTGAATCCAGCAACGCATTAAAAAAATCATACACCATGATCAAGCGGGATTTATACCAGGGAGGCAAGGATTCTTCAATATATACAAATCAATCAATGTGATACACCATATTAACAAAATGAAGAATAAAAATCATACGATCATCTCAATAGATGCAGAAAAGGCTTTCGAGAAAATTCAATATCCACTTATGATAAAAATTCTCCAGAAAGTGGGCATAGAGGGAACCTATCTCAACATAATAATGGCTATATATGACAAACCCACAGCAAACATTACTGTCGATGGTAAAAAACTGAAAGCATTTCCTCTAAAATCAGGAACAAGACAAGAGTGCCCACTCTCTTCACTATTATTCAACATAGTATTGGAAGTCCTAGTCACAGCAATCAGAGAAGAAAAAGTAATAAAAGGAATCCAAATTGGCAAAGAAGTAGTAAAACTGTCACTGTTTGCAGATGACATGATACTATACATAGAAAATCCTGGAGATGCCACCAGAAAACTACTAGAGCTAATTAATGAATTTAGTAAAGTTGCAGGATACAAAATTAATACACAAAAATCTCTTGTATTCCTATATACTAACAATGAAAGATCAGAAAGAGAAATTAAGGAAACAATCCCATTTACCATTGCAACAAAAAGAATAAAATACCTAGGAATAAACCTACTTAAGGAGGCAGAAGACCTGTACACAGAAAACTGTAAGATAATGATGAAAGAAATCAAAGATGACACAAACAGATGGAGAGATATATCATGTTCTTGGATTGGAAGAATCAATATTGTGAAAATGACAATACACCCAAAGCAATCTACAGATTCAGTGCAATCCCCATCAAATTACCAATGGAATTTTTCATAGAAAAGAACAAGAAATTTTACAATTTCCACAGAAACACAAAAGACCTCGAATAGCAAAAGCAATCTTGAGGAAAAGAAATGGAGCTGGAGGAATCAGACTCCCTGACTTCAGACTATACTACAAAGCTACAATAACCAAGACAGTATGGTGCTGGCACAAAAACAGAAATATAGATCAATGGTTCAGGATAGAAAGCCCAGAGATAAACCCACGCACCTATGGTCACTTAATCTATGACAAAGAAGGCCAGTATATACAATGGAGTGAAGACAGCCTTTTCAATAAGTGGTGCTGGGAAAACTGGACAGCTACATGTAAAAGAATGAAATTAGAACACTCCCTAACACCATACACAAAAATAAACTCAAAATGGATTAAAGACATAAATGAAAGGCCAGACACTATAGAACTCTTAGAGGAAAACATAGGCGGAACACTCTTTGACATAAATTGCATCAAGATCTTTTTTGATCCACCGCCTAGAATAATGAGATTAAAAACAAAAATAAAGAAATGGGACCTAATTAAACTTAAAAAGCTTTGCACAGCAAAGGAAAGCATAAACAACATGAAAAGACAACCCTCAGAATGGGAGAATATATTTGCAAACAAAGCAACTGACAAAGCATTAATCTCCAAATATACAAACAGCTCATGCAGCTCAATATCAAAAAAACAAACCCAATCAAAAAAAGGAAGACCTAAATAGACATTTCTCCAAAGAAGACATACAGATGGCCAAAAAACACAAGAAAAGATGCTCAGCATCACTGATTATTTGAGCAATGCAAATCAAAACCACAATGAGGTATCATCTCACACTGGTCAGAATGGCCATCATCAAAAAATCCACAAACAATAAATGCTGGAGAGGTTGTGGAGAAAAGGGAAGGCTCTTGCACTGTTGATGGGAATGTAAATTGAATCAGCCACTATGGAGAACAGTAGGGAGATTCCTTAAAAAAACTAAAAACAGAACTACCATATAACCCAGCAATCCCATTACTGGGCATAGACACATGTACCCCCAATGTTCATTGCAGCACTATTTACAATAGCCAGGACATGGAAGCAACCTAAATGTTCATCAACAGAGGAATGAATAAAGAAAATGTGGTACATATACACAATGGAATATTACCCAGCCATAAAAAGGAACGAAACTGGGTCATTTGTAGAGACATGGATGGACCTAGAGACTCATACAGAGTGAAGTAAGTCAGAAAGAGAAAAACAAATATCGTATACTAAAGCATATATGTGGAATCTGAAAAAATTGGTTTAGACAATCTTATATACAAAGCAGAAATAGAGACACAGACATAGAGAACAAACATAAAGGAATAAGGCAGGCTGGGATGAATGGGGAGACTGGGATTGACATATATACACTATTGATACAATGTATAAAATAGATAACTAATGAGAACCTACTATATAGCCCAGGTAACTCTATTCAATGCTGTGTGGTACCTAAATGGGAAGGAAATTCAAAAAAGAGGGGATATATGTATACATATTGCTGATTCACTTTGCTGTACAGTAGAAACTAACACAAAATTATAAAGCAACTATACTCCAATAAAAATTTAAACACCAGACACTTTAGGCTGAAGTTGAAAGTTAAGTATAAAGTAAAAATGTAAGTGTAAAGTATACGGCTAAATCATAAAAACAGTAATTAAAAGAGAATATATAGTCACCTTTTCTTTAGGTCTTTAAATACTCATTCAATAGAATGATAACCAGAGGATGGAGACAGATATATATTCCTTCTTAGAGGAACCAGGAATATTGATCAGATCAGCAATTTTAAACTTTTTGGTAGTAGACCTTTACAACTTTCACAACTTTAAAAATTACTGAAGATTCCTATTGGGAGATTGGGACTGACATAAACACACTACTATATATAAAACAGATAACTAATAAGGACCTACTGTATATTACAGGGAACTCTACTCAATACTCTGTAATGTGAAAAGAATCTAAAAAAGAGTGGATATATGTACATGTATAACTGATTCACTTTTCTGTACAGCAGAAACACAACATTGTAAATCAACTATACTCCAATAAAAATTTAAAAATGATAAACATTCCTAAGAACCTTTGTTTATGTGAGTTATATAGATAATCATATTAAAAATTAAAAGATATTTTAAAACATTTATTAAAAAAATAAACTCATTACATATTTAACATTCCTAATATCATTACATAGTTAACATCCCTAATATCTTAAAATGAAAAAATAACTATATATTTTTTGAAAATTAAGTGAGCACAATGGCACTGTTTTACATGTTTACAAATTTTATTTAATATCTGGCTAATAGAAGACAGACAGATTCTCATAGCATTCAATGTGTTGTGATATGTGTCATTTGGGTTCAAGCATATGAAAAAAATCCAGCCTTATATAATCACAAAAGGGAGAAGTATTTTAAAATAGCCTTTTCAAATAACTGTGAATAGTCATATTTGATACTATGCTAAAAATTCAACAAGTGGTCATTTCTTAAAGATTACTTGCAATATAAAATATGATATCTTATGAAATGAACTTTTGTACTCAATTAAAATCCATTGGTCTACCTTGCATTTTGAATAAATCTTTTATCCATGCATAACTGTAAAAAACCATATACTGATCTTCTTAAAAATACTAATTCAGTGAGTTACACAGAGCTTCTAGATTTTTGTCACATTTCACTACACAATATTTTAAAAAATCATATTAATTTATATCACTACCACTCTTATTCAGAAAAGTCCCTAAGTAATGGGAAACTATCAAGCTGAAGGCAACAAATATTAAGTTTTCAAAATTCCAATATTCACTTGAAAACTCAATTTTATCATTAGCAACAAATACTCTCAGTTATCCCTTGAATTGATAGGCTCACTTATTTCATACATTTTTCAAGAAAAATGTCAGCCAGCCAGTATCCCAGTCTGAATGTTGTTAATTTAAAATGTTGTTTCACGAAAAAATAAGTAGTTCAACTCATACCTCAAACAAAAGTACAAGTGCTCTTTCTCAAACCTAACATCATACAGCAGCAGAAGTGATTTATGAATTCTTCACATTTGTCACATAGAATATTAAAAAGATGTGTATCGAGGATGGAGATTAAATAAAATTAGTAATTTTACTGCCTCATTGAGGACATTTTAAGTGAAACTGCTTTTTTTAAAAAAAAAACAAACAAACAGCAAAAGCCAGGCAGAGAGGAATCCAATTACTAGTAAGGTTTGGTGCCACTTCCTTGATTCATCTAAAGGCGTCAGCAATTTTATCCTCTGCTTTTTGAACTACAACTGCAAATGTAAACGCAGTGAAAAAAAGGCAAATAACATCTTAAAATTAGTATAAAAATAGTTTTGACCTACTGCACCTCCTTGAAAGAGTCTCAGGATCTAGGAGTCCTCAGAACACACTTTAAAACTCACTGGATTACATATGGAAACAACCTAAATGTCCATCAACAGATGAATGGATAAAGAAGATGCGGCACATATACACAATGAAATACTACTCAGCCATAAAAAAGAAAGAAACAATGCCATATGCAGCAACATGGATGGACCTAGAGATTACCATACTAAGTAGTAAGTCAGAAAGACAAAGACAAATACCATATGATATCACGATATGTGGAATCTAAAAAATTACACAAATGAACCTATCTAGGAAACAGAAACAAAATCAGGGACACAGAATAGACTGGTGGTTGCCAAGGGGGTGGGGGGTAGGAGAGGGTAGGAGTGGGAGTTTGGGATTAGCAGATGCAAATTGGTATATACAGAATGGATAAACAACAAGGTCTTACTGTACAGTACAGGGAACTATATTCAATATCCTGTGATAAACCATAATGGAAAGGAGTATGAAAGAGAATGTGTATATATATATATATATATATATATATGTATATATATAAACACGTAACTGAATTACTTTGCTGTACAGCAGAAATTAATACAACACTATAAATCAACTATACTTGAATAAATTTAAAAAAAGACTCACTGGATTAGATAACTTTCTTTTACAATGTTTTCTAATTTCATAAAGTATATTTTAAATTACACTATAAATGGTTAGAATATATTTTGCTACTTGATTTCTTTTATGTTAAAATATACATATTACCTTAGTAATAATAATATTTAAATACATTTTACCTTGGTATTCTAAAAAAGTTTTAATTAATCACGTAACAAGACTTGATATTAAATATTATTATAGTGTTCGATATTCAGAAGCTAAAGTAACGGTTTTGTAATTTCACTGAAAATGTTCAACTCAAAAAAAGAAAGCCTTAATAAATTAAGTAATCAAGAGTTAATCTATTGAGAGCATTACTAACTGTGTAGCAGTGTATTTGTAATATTTACAATCTAGTCAAAGAGATGAGTTTAATGACAATTGGATGGTTTAAAATCTAAGTTGTAGGAATTTCAGAGAACAGAAAGAATACTGCAGGTCAGAATAGTTGGTAATGAATTCATGAAAAGATAGAAACCAAGTTAGGACTTAAAGGACAAGAAATTAGAGAAGAAAGAAGACATTTCAGAATCAAGAACTAACAGAAATAAAGCTAAGGGGGTGGCATTTTTAAAAGTGGGGAAAGCAAGAGGGAGGGTAACTAGATTGACTGATATGATCATGTTAGAGAACAATGAGAGATTAGGCTGAATCAGTAGAATTAGGGCATAGAAAAGTCGGCTTCAGAAGCCAAATAGAATAAGGCAGATAGTAGTGTAGTTACAGTTTTCTCATGACAGAACATTGAAAAGGCTATACTTTTAGCAAGATTAACCTGGACATGAGATTACAGGAGAAAAAGACTTGCAAAAAGATCATTCAGGAGTCAGGTATTTTCAGTATTGGAAGAAGGGGTTGGTAAGAGTGAACAAAGCTTGGGGCAACGGGAATGCAAAGAAGAGAATCCAAGAGATAAGACTTAGTGAACTTTGCATTAGTAGAAGGTTAGGTAAAGGAAGAGTAAGGAGTAAGTCAAAGATGACTGGAAGTTATTTAGGGTTACAAACATGAGAAGTAATAATATTATATGCTAGGCACCATGAGACATATAACACATTAATTGTCCCACAAGTTTTATGTGTATCTATTTTATAGATAGGGAAACCTAAGTTCAGAGTGACTAATTTGTTTTGCTAATAAGTTTTTTAGGCAGCCCTGACATATAGGCTTATTTGACTATAGAGATAAGAGGTTATCACAGTGTTGAAAAGCCTACAGCCTGCTGTCATCTGCCTGGGAAAATAGCTTTACCATTTACAAGCTGCAGAGTTCTGACAAGTTGCTTAATCTTTCGGTGCTTCAGTTTTCTCACCTCTGAAATGCAGATGATTAACGACTTCATAGAGTTGTAATGAGGATTAAGTGAGACAATGCATGTAGAGCACTGTTAATAGTGCTTAGAAAATAGTGAGGCCTCACCATCACCCTGATACCAAAACCAGACAAAGATACTACAAAAAAAGAAAATTACAGACCAGTATCACTGATGAATACAGATGCAAAAATCCTCAAGAAAATACTAGCAAACAGAATCCAACAACACATTAAAAGGATCACACACCATGATCAAGTGGGATTTATCCCAGGGATGCAAGGATTCTTCAGTATACGCAAATCAATCAATGTGATACACCATATTAACAAATTAAAGAATAAAAACCATATGATCATCTCAATAGATGCAGAAAAAGCTTTTGACAAAATTCAACACCCATTTATGATAAAAACTCTCCAGAAAGTGGGCATAGAGGGAACCTACCTCAACATAATAAAGGCCATATCCAACAAACCCACAGCAAACATCATTCTCAATAGTGAAAAACTGAAAGCATTTCCTCTAAGATCAGGAACACGATAAGGATGTCCACTCTCACCACTAATATTCAACATAGTTTTAGAAGTCCTAGTGATGGCAATCAGAGAAGAAAAAGAAATAAAAGGAATACAAATTGGAAAAGAAGTAAAACTGTCACTGTTTGCAGATGACATGATACTATACATAGAGAATCCTAAAGATGCCACCAGAAAACTACTAGAGCTAATCAATGAATTTGGTAAAGTTGCAGGATACAAAATTAATGCACAGAAATCTCTTGCATTCGTATACACTAATGATGAAAAATCTGAACGAGAAATTAAGGCAACACTCCAATTTACCATTACAACAAAAAGAATAAAATACCGAGGAATAAACCAACCTAGGGAGACAAAAGACCTGTATGCAGAGAACTATAAGACACTGATGAAAGAAATTAAAGATGATACCAACAGATGGAGAGATATACCATGTTCTTGAATTGGAAGAATCAACATTGTGAAAATAACTATACTACCCAAAGAAATCTACAGATTCAATGCAATCCCTATCAAATTACCAACGGCATTTTTTACAGAACTAGAACAAAAAATCTTAAAATTTGTATGGAGACACAAAAGACCCCGAAGAGGCAAAGCAGTCTTGAGGGAAAAAAACGCAGCTGGAGGAATCAGACTCTCTGACTTCAGACTATACTACAAAGCTACAGTAATCAAGACAACATGGTTCTGGCACAAAAAGAGAAAATAGATCAATGGAACAAGATAGAAAACCCAGAGATAAACCCACACACCTATGGTCAACTAATCTATGACAAAGGAGGCAAGGATATACAATGGAGAAAAGACAGTCTCTTCAATAAGTGGTGCTGGGAAAACTGGACAGCTACATGTAAAAGAATGAAATTAGAACACTCCATAACACCATACACAAAAATAAACTCAAAATGGATTAGTGACCTAAATGTAAGACCAGACACTACAAAACTCTTAGAGGAAAACATAAGAAGAACACTCTTTGACATAAATCACAGCAAGATCCTTATTGATCCACCTCCTAGAGTAATGGAAATAAAAACAAAACAAACAAAAACAAACAAAAAAGAAAATAGCAAGGCCTCAATGTGTTTGCCATTATTTTATTAGTACAATATGTTAGTGTCATTAACATAGGGAAGACCCAGTTTTGGAAGAAAAAATATAACAAGATGAGTTGGAGGTGGCTTCTAAGTGGGTATTTTACAAGAAATGAAAATAAAAGACAAATGCAAAAAAGACAGGTTATAGAAATACCTGTTTTTAAGTCAAGAAATACCTATTTTAGGGGCTTCCCTGGTGGCGCAGTGGTTGAGAGTCCGCCTGCCGACGCAGGGGACGCAGGTTCGTGCCCCGGTCTGGGAGGATCCTGCCTGCCGCGCAGCACCTGGGCCTGTGAGCCGTGGCCACTGGGCCTGCGCGTCCGGAGCCTGTGCTCCGCAGTGGGAGAGGCCACAACGGTGAGAGGCCCGCGTATCACAAAAAAAAAAAAAAAAGGAAATACCTATTTTATTTTCAAGAGGTTACAAAAATAACTACTTGATAGTCATAGGCCTGGATAACATAAATTATTCATAGAATTTTTGTCATTCACAAATCCTGATCATAAAGATATTTCCTGTGCCATGATTTTATAAAATTTCTACTTACTTTGTGTAAGATACTATGCTAGATGCTAGAAGTATAAAGAAGGTCCTTTAAAAAAGCTGTAATTTAGGTAGGCAAAGAGAAGATACACAAAGTTATAAAATACAATGACATAGTGTATACCAAGCAAGTAATACAAACAAACAAAAAAGAATCATAGAAGTTCAAAAAAGACTGAAGTTCCTATGGGTTGTGACAGGCTAAGAAGATAGATAAAGTGTGCCTAGGACCTTGAAGGAAGGTTAAAATTTAGGTAAGAAAGAGAAAGCTGAGAGGAGTGGGATACTCCTGGCAGAAAGAGCACAATGAACATGGCAGACAGAACACACATGGCATGATTCAGGGATACCAAAAAGAGCAGCTTATTTTGAACAACAAATTTGTATAAAAAGAAATAGAGAAAGGACTGAAAATTTTTTGTCAAGTTCTAAAGTGCTCAGGATACTGGTTGAAGAATTATATTTCACTGCATAAGCAAATAACTGTTTCTTTCTCTCCTAGCATCAGACTTCCATAACTGAATAATCTACTTCTAAAGACTAAATTTGTTTTGGAATTACTTTTCTATCCTTTGCTTCTTTCATCTTATAAGCTAGCAAACACTGTGTAATTAGGAAAAACCTTCACATATTTGCTGCCACTAATGCTTTCTTGTTGAAGAGATTTTTTTTAAGTTTCTTAGTATTTTCAGTTTCAAGGAAATGTTTTATTTTAGAAAAGTTTTTTTCAAGTAATTGAACCCCATTAAAAGAAGAAAACTCAAATCTGATCATGAATAGGTAAGGTAAACACATTAGTTTTTCAACTTAAATTGCCTAGGGCATGATTCCCTGCAATTTTTTGAGAGTTGATAAGTACTTTTCTAGAATTGAAATGTTGTAAATTAAACACTACACTACTATAAAAAGTTCATACTATGAAATATACTGAGGATCAAAATGTATTTACAGTAAAAAGAATATGTGAACTAACCTCACTACTGAAACCTTTAGTCTAGTTTAGGCATGATAAAAAATCATACTTAAAAATTTATGCATATTCAATTCTAGAAAGTTTAATTCACTGCAATACCACATAACATGCAAACATATATGCATATATTTTCTAAAACTCAGGTTTCTTTCTTCCCTTTCTCTAACTTGTTATCAATTGCTTTACAGTAATACTTACCCTAATATTCTATTCATTCCATGTCTAGCAGCATAGTGTAATGGCGTATTGTGCTGGTAGGGCTCCCCATAAGATGTATTTGGATCAAGGGATTCTTTTAGCTGAGGGTTGTTTTCATATATTTGGCAGGCCAGGTTTTCATCACCATTGATGAGTGCTTTACGGAATTTGGTGGTTGTATTTCCCATGTTTTGTTTTTTTCTGATAGGTAGTGGCACTTTTTCCTTCCCCCTTCAGCCACTTCTTGAATGCTTCTACAACATGTTTCACATTCTAATGGAGGAAAAAATTATTAAATTAGATTGTGACAAGCTAATTATGAAGCAGTATCCTAAAGAAACAATATCATAATTAGGAACACTAATAAAATCTAGGAAGCATAGGTAAGGGAACAAATTACACTAAATTTACCAAATTTATCTTAACAGGCAAAAAGTCTCAAAATTTTAATGTTACCCCAATTAACTTGTTAAACTGTAACATTGTTCCACACAGAAACTGTTAAGGTTTCACAGGCTGCATTTTATACTATAAAAGTTACCTACATATATGTGCTTTTCAATTCTCTCCTTCACATAAGCAGGAAATGAGCCTGATTAAAATCTATGGATGAATACACTTAAATCCCTGTATAAATTATATATAAATCTGACTCAGCCAATGTGTAGGATAGTGAAAAATGAAGGAAATCTTCCTCATATAAGAACTCCAGAGAAGCAAGAATTACAATGCTGCAGCCTATGGAACAAAAACCACATTCACAGAAAGACAGACAAAATGAAAAAGCAGAGGGCTATGTACCAGATGAAAGAACAAGATAAAACCCCACAAAAAGAACTAAATGAAATGGAGACAGGCAACTTTCCAGAAAAAGAATTCAGAATAATGATACTGAAGATCAGCCAGGACCACAGAAAAAGAATGGATGCCAAGATCGAGAAGATGCAAGAAATGTTTAACAAAGACCTAGAAGAATTAAAGAACAAAGAAACAGAGATGAACAATACAATAACTGAAATGAAAACTACACTACAAGGAATCAATAGCAGAATAACTGAGGCAGAACAACAGATAAGTGACCTGAAAGACAGAATGGTGGAATTCACTGCTGCAGACAAGAATAAAAAAAAAAGAATGAAAAGAAATGAAGACAGCCTAACAGACCTATGGGACAACATTAAATGCAGTAACATTCGCATTATAGGGCTACCAGAAGGAGAAGAGAGAGAGAAAGTACCAGAGAAAATATTTGGAGAGATTATAGTCAAAAACTTCCCTAACATGGGAAAGGAAATAGCCATCCAAGTCCAGGAAGTACAGAGAGCCTAATACAGGATAAACCCAAGGAGAAACATGCTGAGAGACACAGCGATCAAACTGGCAAAAACTAAAGACAAAGAAAGATGATTAAAAGCAGCAAGGGAAAAATGACAAAATAACATAAAAGGGAACTTCCATAAGATTAACAGCTGATTTCTCAGCAGAAACTCTACAAGCCAGAAGGAAGTGGCATGATATACTTAAAGTGATGAAAGGGAAGAACCTACAACCAAGATTACTCTACCTGGCAAGGATCTCATTCAGATTTCATGGAGAAATCAAAAGCTTTACAGGCAAGCAAAAGCTAATAGAATTCAGCCCCACCAAACCAGCTCTACAACAAATGCTAAAGGAATTTCTCTAAGTGGGAAACACAAGAGAAGAAAAGGACCTACAAAAACAAACCCAAAACAATTAAGAAAATGGTAGTAGGAACATACATATCGATAATTACCTTAAACGTGAATGGATTAAATGCTCCAACCAAAAGACACAGGCTTGCTGAATGGATACAAAAACAAGACCCATCTACATGCTGTCTACAAGAGACCCACTTCAGACGTAGGGACACATTCAGACTGAAAGTGAGGGGATGGAAAAAGATATTCCATGCAAATGGAAATCAAAAGAAAGCTAGAGTAGCTACACTCATATCAGATAAAATAGACTTTAAAATAAAGAATATTACAAGAGATAAGGACGGACACTAGATAATGATCAGGAGATCAATCCAAGAAGAAGATATAACAATTATAAATATAGATGTACCCAACATAGGAGCACCTCAATACATAAGGCAACTACTAACAGCTCTAAAAGACAAAATCGACAGTAACACAATAACAGTGGGGGACTTTAACACCTCACTTACACCAATGGACAGATCATCGAAAATGAAAATAAATAAGGAAACAGAAGCTTTAAATGACACAATAGACCAGATAGATTTAACTGATATTTATAGGACATTCCATCCAAAAACAGCAGATTGCACTTTCTTCTCAAGGGCACATGGATCATTCTCTAGGATAGATCACATCTGGGGTTACAAATCAAGCCTCAGTAAATTTAAGAAAACTGAAATCATATCAAGCATCTTTTCTGACCACACGTTATGAGATCAGAAATGAATTACAGGGAAGAAAACATAAAAAATGCAAACACATGGAGGCTAACCAACATGTTACTAAATAACCAAGAGATCACTGAAGAAATCAGAGAATAAATAAAAAAATACCTAGAGGCAAATGACAATGAAAACACAATGCTCCAAAACCTATAGGATGCAGCAAAAGCAGTTCTAAGAGGGAAGTCTATAACTATACAAGCCTACCTCAAAAAAAAAGTAAAATCTCAAATAAACAACCTAACCTTACACCTAAAGGAACTTGATAAAGAAGAACAATAAAACCCAAAGTTAGCAGAAGGAAAGAAATCATAAAGATCAGAGCAGAAATAAATGAAACAGAAACAAAAAAAACAATAGCAAAGATCAATAAAACTAAAAGCTGGTTCTTTGAAAAGATAAACAAAATTGATAAACCATTAGCCAGACTCATCAAGAAAAAGAGGGAGAGGACTGAAGTCAATAAAATTAGAAATGAAAAAGGAGAAGTTCCAACAGACACTGCAGAAATACAAAGCATCCTAAAGACTACCACAAGCAACTCTATGCCAATAAAATGGACAACCTGGAAGAAATGGACAAATTCTTACAAAGGTATAACCTTCCAAGACTGAACCAGGAAGAAACGGAAAATATGAACAGACCAATCACAAGTAATGAAATTGAAACTGTGATTAAAAATCTTCCAGCAAACAAAAGTACAGGACCAGATGGCTTCACAGGTGAATTCTATCAAACATTTAGAGAAGAGCTAACACCCACCCTTCTCAAACTCTTCCAAAAACCTGCAGAGGAAGGAACACTCCCAAACTCATTCTATGAGGCCACTATCACCCTGATACCAAAACCAGACAAAGATACTACAAAAAAAGAATTACAGACCAATGTCACTGACGAATATAGATACAAAAATCCTCAAGGAAATACTAGCAAACAGAATCCAACAACACATTAAAAGGATCATACACCATGATCAAGTGGGATTTGTCCCAGGGATGCAAGGATTCTTCAATATATGCAAATCAACCAATGTGATACACCATATTAACAAATTGAAGAATAAAAACCATGATCATCTCAACAGATGCAGAAAAAGCTTTTGACAAAATTCTACACCAGTTGATGATGGTAAAAAGTCTCCAGACAGTGGGCATAGAGGGAACCTACCTCAACATAATAAAGGCCATATACGACAAACGCACAGCAAACATTCTCAATGGTGAAAAACTGAAAGCATTTCCTCTAAGATCAGGAAGAAGACAAAGTTGTCTACTTTTGCCACTATTATTCAACATAGTTTTGGAAGTCCTAGCTACGGCAATCAGAGAAGAAAAGAAATAAAAGGAATACACATTGGAAAAGAAGTAAAACTGTCACTGTTTGCAGATGACATGATACTATACATAGAGAGTCCTGAAAATGCCACCAGAAAACTACTAGAGCTAATCAATGAATTTGGTAAAGTTGCAGGATACAAATTTAATGCACAGAAATCTCCTGCATTTGTATACACTAATGATGAAAAATCTGAAAGAGAAATTACGAAAACACTCCCATTTACCATTGCAACAAAAAGAATAAAATACCTAGGAATAAACCTACCCAGGGAAACAAAAGACCTGTATGCAGAAAACTATAAGACACTGATGAAAGAAATTAAAGATGATACCAACAGATGGAGAGATATACCACATTCATGGATTGGAAGAATCAATATTGTGAAAATGACTATACTACCCAAAGTAATCTAGAGGTTCAATGAAATCCCTATCAAATTACCAATGGCATTTTTTACAGAACTAGAACTAAAAACCTTAAAATGTGTATGGAGACATAAAAGACCCTGAACAGCCAAAGCAGTCTTGAGGGAAAAAAACGCAGCTGGAGGAATCAGACTCCCTGACTTCATACTATACTATAACGCTACAGTAATCAAGACAGTATGGTACTGGTACAAAAACAGAAACATAGATCAATGGAACAAGATAGAAAGCCCAGAGATAAACCATGCACCTATGGTCAACTAATCTATGACAAAGGAGGCAAGGATATACAATGGAAAAAAGACAGTCTCTTCAATAAGTGGTGCAGGGAAAAGTGGACAGCTTCATATAAAAGAATGTAATTAGAACACTGCCTAACACCATACACAAAAATAAACTCAAAATGGATTAGAGACCTAAATGTAAGACCAGACACTATAAAACTCCTAAAGGAAAACATAGGAAGGACACTCTGACATAAATCACAGCAAGATCTTTTTTGATCCACCTCGTAGAGTAATGGAAATAAAAACAAATATAAACAAATGGGACCTAATGAAACTTCAAAGCTTTTGCACAGCAAAGGAAACCATAAACAAGACGAGAAGACAACCCTCAGAATGGGAGAAAATATTTGCAAACGAATCAATGGACAAAGGATTAATCTCCAAAATACATAAACAGCTCCTGCAACTCAATATTAAAAAAACAAGCAACCCAATCCAAAAATGGGCAGAAGACCTAAATAGACATTTCTCCAAAGAAGATATACACATGGCCAAGAAGCACATGAAAAGCTGCTCAACATCATTAATTATTATAGAAATGCAAATCAAAACCACAATGAGGTATCACCTCACACCAGTTAGAATGGTCATCATTAGAAAATCTACGAACAACAAATGCTGGAAAGGGTGTGGAGAAAAGGGAACCCTCTTGCACTGTTGGTGGGAATGTATATTGATACAGCCACTATGGAGAACAGTATGGATGTTCCTTAAAAAACTAAAAATAGAATTATCATATGACCCAGCAATCTCACTACTGGGCACATACCCAGAGAAAACCGTAATTCAAAAAGACACATCCACCCCAATATTCATTGCAACACTATTTACAATAGCCAGGTCATGGAAGCAACGTAAATGCCCATCGAAAGATGAATGGATAAAGATGTGGTACCTATATACAATGTATATTACTCAGCCATAAAAAGGAGTGAAATTGGTTCACTTGTAGCGACATAGATACATCTAGAGACTGTCATACAGAGTGAAGTAAGTCAGAAAGAGAAAAACAAATAACGTATATTAACACATATATGTAGAACCTAGAAAAATGGTACAGATGAATCAGTTTGCAGGGCAGAAATTGAGACACAGATATAGAGAACAAACGTATGGACACCAAGGGGGGAAAGCGGAGGGTGGTGGTGGTGGTGGTGTTGTGATGAATTGGGAGATTGGGATTGACATGTATACACTGATGTGTATAAAATGGATGACTAATAAGAACCTGCTGTATAAAAAAATAAATAAAATTAAATTTAAAAAAAAGTCTACAATGAATGCTGAAGAGGGTGTGCAAAAAAGGGAGACATCCTACACTGGTGTTGGGAATGTAAACTGGTACAGCCACTGTGGAGAACAGTATGGAGGTTCCTTAAAAAACTAAAAACAGAACTACCATATGATCCAGCCATCCCACTTCTGAGCATATATCCAGAGAAAACGCTGTTCAAAAATATACACGCACCTCAATGTTTATTGCAGCACTATTTACAATAGCCAAGACATGGAAGCAACCTAAATGTCCATTGACAGAAATGGATAAAGAAGATGTGGTACACGTATACAATGGAATATTACTCAGCCATCAAGAAGAATGAAATAATACCATTTGCAGCAACATGGATAGACCTAGAGATTATCATACCAAGTGAAGTAAGTCAGGCAGAGAAAGTATCTATGATATCACTTATATGTGGAATCTAAACAAATGATACAAATGAACTTACAAAAACAGCAACAGACTCACAGACTTTGAAAACAAACTTAGGTTTACCAAAGGGGAAAAGTTGGCGGGGGGGAGATAAATTAGGAGTTTGGGATTAACAGATACACAATACCATATATAAAATAGATAATAAACAAGCACCTACTGTATAGCACAGGGAACTCTACTCAATATTCTGTAATAACCTATATGGGAAAGGAATCTGGAAAAGAATGGATATATGTATAACTGAACCACTTTGCTGTACACCTGAAACTATCACAACATTGTAAATCAATTATACCCCAATATCAGATAAAAATTAAGAAAGGTTGACATCAACAGACTAAAAAAAAAAAAACTCACATGATCATACCAATAGATGCAGAAAAAGCATTCGACAAAATCCAACACCCATTCATGATTTTGTAAACTCTAGATAAAGAAGGAATAGAGGGGAACTATCTCAACTTGATAAAGAGGTAACATCAAACTTAAAGGTGAGAAACCCAAAGCTTTCCCACTAAGAACAGATACAAGGCAAGGATGACCCTCTCACTACTCCTTTTCAATATCACACTGGAGGTTATAGACAATGCAATAAGATGACAAAAGGAAACAAATGGTATACAGATTGGGAAGGAAAAAGTAAAACTGCCTTTGTAGATGACATGATCATCTATGCAGAAAGTCCAAAAGAATGGACAAAAACTGAACAGTGATACTTCATTGTTCAGCAATACAAGTGAAATTTTAAGTAAAAACACAATACTGTTTACATAACCATCTAGAAAATGAAATGCTTAGGTATAAATCTAACAAAATATATGCGAGATCTATATTAAAAAAAACTACAAAACTCTGATGAATGAAATCAAAGAACTGAAAAATAGTGAGATATTCCCCATTCATGGATAGGAAGGCTCAGTATTGTCAAGATGTCAATTATTCCCAAATTGATCTACAGACTCAATATAATCCCAATCAAAATTCCAGCAAGTTACTTTGTGAATATTGACAAACTGATTCTACAGCTTCTCTGGAGAGAAAATAGACCCAAAATAGTCAACACAATACTGAAGCAGAAGAACAAAGTTGAAAGATTAATGCTACCCGACTTGAAGACTTCCTGTAAAGCTAGAATAATCAAGACAGTGTGGTACTGGTGAAAGAATAGACAAGTAAGTCAACAAAACAGAACAGAAAGCCCAGAAACAGACCCACATAAATAAGTTAAATGATCTTTGACAAGGAGCAAAGGCAATACAAGGGAGCAAAAATAGTCTCTTCAACATATGGTGCTGGAATAACTAGACATCCACATGCAAAATAAAAACCCCATGGGGACCTCCCTCGCGGCCCAGTGGTTAAGACTCCATGCTCCCAATGCAGGGGGCCTGGGTTCAATCCCTGGTTGGGGAACTAGATCCTGTGTGCCACAACTAAAAGACCACGCATGCCACAATGAAGATTCCGCATTCGGCAACAAAGATCCTGCGTGCCATGACTAAGACCTAGTGCAGCTAGCTAGCTAAATAAATAAATAAATAAATAAATAAATAAAATAATAAAAGAAAAAGAAAACGCCCCACAAATCTAGAACCTTGCACCCTTCACAAAAAATTAACTCAAACTGGATCACAGAGCTAAATTTAATTAACTCAAAATGGATTACAGAGCTAAATTTAAACTCAAAATCATAAAACTTCCAGAAGATAACAGGATAAAACCTAGATGACATTGGGGATAGCAATGACTTTTTAGATGCAACATCAAAGGCATGAGCCATGAAAGAAATAATGGATAAGCAGGAGTTCATTAAAATTAAAACCTTCTGCTCTGTGAAAAGCAACATCAAGAAAATGAGAAGACAAGCCAGACTGGAAGAAAATATCTGCAGAAGACACATATAGTGAATTGTTATCCTAAATACACAAAGAACTCTTAAAACTCAACAATAAAAATAATCTGATTTTAAAAATGGGCTAAAGATCTTAAAAGAGTCACCTCACCAAAGAAGATATACAGGTGGCAGATGAGTACATTTATATTCCACATCATATGTCATGAGGGAATACAAATTAGAATGAGATACATACCTATTAGAATGGCCAAAATCTGGAACACGGACAACATCAAAGGCTGACAAGGATACAGAACAAGAGGAACTTGCATTCATTACTGATGGGAATGCAAAATGGTACCATCACTTTGGAAGATAGTGTGGTGGTTTCTTACAAATCTAAATATATTCTTCCCATAATCCAGTAATCACACTCCTTGGTATGTACCCAAAGGTGTTGAAAACTTACATCCACACAAAAACCTACACACTGCTATTTATAGCAGCTGTATTTGTAACTGCCAAAACTTGGGAGAAAATAAGATGCCCTTCAGTAGATAAATGAATAAATTAACTGTGGTACATCCAGACAATGGAATAGTATTCAGCATTATAAAGAAATGAGCTACCAAGCCATGAAAACACATAGAGGAACCCTAATTGCACATTACTAAGTAAGAGAAGCCAACCTGAAAAGGCTACAGACTACAAGATTCCAACTATATGACATTCTGGGAAAGATAAAACTATCCACAGGTTTAAAAAGATGATTAACAGTGTTAGGGGCAGGGGAAGGATGAATAGAGGGAGTACAGCAAATTTTTAGGGTATTGGAAGTACTCTGTATATTATAATAATGGATATATATCGTTATACATTTGTCCAAACCTATAGAATGTAAAACACCAAGAGTGAACCCAAAGGTAAGCTATGGACTTTGAGTGATTTGTCGTGCTGACGTAGGTTCACCAACTCAACAAATGTACCATTCTAGTGAGTAATACTGATAACAGAGGAGGCCACGCATGTGTGGGCATAGGGGATAGATAGGAAGTCTCTGTATCGTTCTTTCAATTTTGCTGTGAACCTAAAAAGCACTTTTAAAAATTCTTTTAAAAAAGAGACTTGAATCCTAATCTTTATGTTAATCTCTTGGCATTTGCTTCCTTGACAATACAATGAACATGAATTATTGTGATAAATAAAACTGTAAGTGAAGTATTTAGCACAGTAGCTAATACAGAAATAATTTTATAAATCTGTGTACTTTCCCCTGTGTATGTGTTTTCCCCCCAGAAGCCTTTTTATCCTTAATTATTGGTTCATAACTTTAGGACAGTTGAAAGGGGGAGAAATCTAACCACCAGATAAGTTATGAATGACTGTCCAAACCTAAGCTGTGAGACAACTTCCAAGTAGTATCTTAACATTACCTCCTTGTAATTCATTTCTGAATAGTACTGGAAATGAAAGTTACTTAAGCTAAACCAATACACGTGAATTAAAACAAATCAAACAGAAAAGACAAAGAAATATATACCAAGCACACACTAAAATTTTAAATAGGATAAATCTGTGTTAGCCTTTTACGACCACTAAGTTAAGGAATCTGAATAACATTAAATGAGATTTCTAAAATTTATAGGGAACTCATGGAACAATCAATCCAAACCCACATTCACTTCTGGTATGTTTGTGTGATATAGTTTCCATAATGAAGGGATGTTTTACCTCACTTGAAAAATGTTAGTTCATTTTAAACAAAAATTTTCACACTTATAAACAATGACAAATATGCTTATGATATTACTCAATATTGTTAAAAAGGTTGATTTCCCATTGTCAAGATTCTAGTTTTAATTCATGGTGTCTGCCCACTGGAAATTCAACACTAAGAGGAAATAAATTATTTTTATACAAACTAATGTTCTCTCAAGGTTTTCCTATTAAGAGATGAGCTTAAAACAAAACTTCATGATGATTCTTACAATTTACGTTATTAATTTAAGAAACCTCTAGAAAAAAATTTTAAAATTAGAAAGGATGATTCTGTCAAAAAGGAAAGATGTGAAAAAAAATTAGAAATTACAACACTGAAAAGTACATGAATACATAAAATCTATGACTTTAAACAGTATGTTATAAATATACATCACTAGTATTAGAATTATACTAGCACATAAAGGATTCTTTTAATAATATTATAGTATTTTCATTTATTATGTTCAGTATAAGTCATAAGTATGAGATTGTATGGTCTTTCTAATTTCTGAAACTGTGTGTGCATGTCAAAAACTGAATCAAATTCCAATATTAGGAGTTTTAAGCTTTGTTATATTTACAGATAAACATCTAATCTCTGGGTACTGGAAAGTTATTAGCACCCTATTACAGAGAAAAATGTCAAGAGAAGTGGAAAGAACAAAAGAAGGGAAGCTGCCAATTTTCTTCTGATGTCATAGTCTTTTTATTCACAATAAACTATTTGAAGATCATCAATAGGGACAAGGATGAGTGACTGATTAACCTCTGATGTCACCATCTTACTTAAATAGTGAAGTGAGAGAGAAACCCAGGGGGTAATAACAATGCTTGGAGCTTTACTTAACTCCATCATTCTCTAGACACAAGTGAGATAAATGAAAGCATCACTGTTATTCTATTCCACAAATATAAAATGGATTCCTTCAAGAAAATTTCATTTTCAGTTCCTTGTATGGAACTCACAAACTAATTTTAGAAATAATTTTGAACTGGTTCATTTCCTTTCTGGACCATATGTAAAGATGGTTATTACAATGCATGAAAATTTATAAACTAAGTGTTCATAACTCAAGAAACCACAGAATTACAGTCCCCTCAAAAAAAGAAAAACCATTAGAAATATCTATAATGCAATAAATGAGTTACACTACAAAATAAAATCATAAAGAGTTTTAAGTTCTAAAAAGTTTTTTCAGTATCTCTTATAAACTAGTCAAGTAAAAAGAGTATTTTTAAATTTTCAATTTAAGGGGACAGCATACTTCTAGTACATTCTGAAATATATGGAAGAAAATTATTCTAATACTAAAACAAAAAAGTACTTCAATTACTTTCAAATTTTAAATACCGAAAAAACTATGAACAAATGTTTCTCTGTTTAGGTTCCAATTAAGTAAATTATGGTAAATCCACTCAACAGAATGCTAGAATACAACCATTAAAATCATTTTTACAACTTTATGTGGAAAAATGCTTTTACAATAAATAAATAAGGTTACATATACTATCGTCACAGCAAAATAAAAAATATGCATCCATAGAAAAATGACTAAGGAAATATATACTACACTGCTAACTCTGAATGATAGAACCATGCCAACTGTATTTGGAATTCTTCCTCTGTTGTTTTTGGCATTAAAAAAAAAGTATTTAAAAATAGATCTAATAATAATGGACATAAAGGGAGAAATTGACAAGAATACAGTAATAATAGGATTTTAACACCCCACCTACCATCAATGGATAGATTATGCAGACAGAAAATCAGTAAAGAAACAGTGGCATTAACTGACATATTAGAGCAGTTGTAGTTAACAGGTATCTACAGAACATTCCAACCCAAAACAGCAAAATACATATTCATTTCAAGTTTACATGGAATGTTCTCCAGGATAGGTCACATGCTAGGCCACAAAACAATTCTCAACAAATTTAAAAGGACAGAAATTATATCAAGCATCTTTTTTCACCTCAACAGTAAGAAACTACAAGTCAATTACAGGAAGAAAAATGGGAAAAACAAAAATACATAGAGACTAAACAACATGCTTCCACAAAACCAATGGGTGAATGAAGAAATCAAAAAGAAAATAGGAAAACACCTTGAGACAAATGAAAATTAAAACACAACTTTCCAAAATTTATGGGATGTAGCAAAAGCAGTTCTAAGAGAGAAGTTTATAGCAATATAGGTACCTCAAGAAACAAGAAAAATCTCGAATAAACAACCTAAACTACCATTTAAAGGAATTAGAAAAAGAACAAACAAAGCTGAAAGTCATCAGAAGTCAGGAAACAATAAAGATCAGAGAGGAAATAAATAAAAGAGAGGACCCCCCCACACCCCCAAAAAAGAAAAGATCAATGAAACCAGGAGCTGGTGTTTTTGAAAAGATAAACAAAATTGATAAGCCTTTAGCCGGGCTCATTAAGAAAAAAAGAGAGAGGACCCAAATAACAAAATAAGAAGTGAAATAGGAGACATTACAACCAATGTCACAGAAATATAAACAATCATAATAGAATACTATGAACAGTTACATGCCAAAAAATTCAACAACGTAGAAGGAATGGATAAATTCCTAGAAACATACTATCTTCCAAAATTGAATCATAAAGAAATAAATAATATGAATAGACTGATTACTAGTATTAAAACTGAATCAGTAATCAAAAATCTCCCAAAAAACAAAAGTCCAGGACCAGACACCTTCACAGGGGAATTCTACCAAACAGGTAAAGAAGAGTTAATACTTAGCTTTCTCAAATTATTCCAAAAAACTAAAGAGGAGATCACACTCCCAAATCCATTCTATGAGGCCACCAGTACCCAGATACCAAAATCAGGCAGACACCATGAAAAAGAAAATTACTTCAGTATCCTTGATGTATACAGGCACAAAAATCCTAAACAAAATATTAGCAAACCAAATTTAAAAACATATAAAAAGGATCATAAACCATGGTAAAGTGGGATTTATTCCAGGGACGCAAGGATGGTTCACTATCTGTAAATCAAACAATAAGGTACACCACATTAACAAAACAAAGAATAAAAATCATATGATCATCTCAACAGATGCAGAAAAAGCACTTGACAAAATTCAACACCAATTCATGATAAAAATGCTCAACAAAGTTGGTACAGAGGTAACATATCTCACCATAGTAAAGGCCATTTATGACAAACCCACAGCTAACGCATATTCAATGGTGAAAGAGAAAGCAAGAAAACAATCCCAGTTACAACTGCAACAAAAAGAATGAAATACCTAGAGATAAACTCATCAAACACATGAAAGACCTACACCTCTGAAAACTGTAAGACACTGATAAAGGAAACTGAAGATGATACAAATAAATGGAAAGATATTCCACACTCATGGATTGGAAGGACTAATATTGCTTAAATGTCCATAAACCCAAAGCAATCAACAGATTCAAAGCAATCCTTATCAAAAGACCCATGACAATTTTCAGAGAACTACAATATTCCTGAAATTTGTAAAGAAGCACGCAAGACCCCAAATAGTCAAAGTAATCTTGAGAAAAAAGAACAAAGCTGGAGGTATCACACTCCTGAACGTCAGAATATGCTACAAAGCTACAGTAATCAAAACAGTATGGTAGTGGCACAAAATCAGACATAGATCAATAGAAAAGAATAGAGAGCCCAGAAAGAAACTCATGCACTTATTGTCAATTAATCTACAACAAAGGAGGCAAAAATATACAACAGGGAAAAGACAGTCTCTTCAATAAGTAGTGTTGGGAAAACTGGACAGCTAAAAGAATGAAATTAGAACATTTTATCACACCATATACAAAATAACTCAAAATGGATTAAAGACCTGTAACTATAACCTAGAAGAAACTTAAAAGAGAATAGGCAGTACACTCTTTGACATAAATCTTAGACATATTTTTTTGGATCTGTCTTCTCAGGCAAGAGAAACAAAAGCAAAAATAAATGAGACCTAATTAAACTTAAAAATTTCTGCACAGCAAGGGAAACCATCAACAAAACGAAAAGACTACCTACTGAATAGGAGAATGTATTTGCAAATGATATGTCTGATAAGGGGTTAATGTCCAAAATATACAAGTAGCCAATATAACTCAATATTAAAAAAGCAACAACCCAATTAAAGAAAGGGCAGAAGACCTCAACAGACATTTTTCCAAAGAAGACATACAGATGGCCAACAGGCACATGAAAAGATCCTCAATGTCACTAATCACCAGGGAAATGCAAATCAAAACTACAATGAGATATCATCTCACACATGTCAGAATAGCTATCATCAAAAAGACAACAATAAATGCTGGTGAGGATGTGGAGAAAGGGACCCTTAGTTCACTGCTGGTGGGAATGTAAACTGGTACAGCCACTATGGAAAACAGTATGGAAGTTCTTCAAAAGACTAAATATAGACCCATATGATCCAACAATTCTATTCCTGGGTATATGTCCAAAGAAAATGAAAACACTAATTTCAAAAGATATATACACTTCAATATCATAGCAGCATTATTTACAATAGCCAAGACATGGAAGCAACCAAAGTGTCCATCAACAAATGAATGGATAAAGAAGATGTGGTAATGAATATATAATGGAATATTAGTCATAAAAAAGAATGAAATTTTGCCATTTGCAACAATGTGGATAGACTTGGAGGGTATTACGCTCAGTGAAGTAAGCCAGAGAAAGACAAATACTGTATGTTTTCACTTATACGTGGAATCTAAAAATTAAAACGAACAAATGCATATAACAAAACAGAAACACACTCATGCATACAGAGAACAAACTAGTGGTTTCCAGAGGGTGGAACGGCAAGATAGAGAAAGGGGATTAAGAGGTGCAAACTATTAGGTATAAAATAAATAAGATGCAAGGGTGTAATGTACAGTACAGGAAATATAACCAATATTTAATAATAACCTTAAATAGATTATAATCCATAAAATACCAAATCATTATACTGTATACTTGAAATTGTAAATCAACTATACTTCAATAAAAAATAAAACTAGATCTAATTAAGGGTGTGGTGTTTGAAAGAAATAATACACAAGATTCAAGATTTAGATTATATATTACATAATTATAAGTTAATAATTTATAATTATATATAAATTATTATAAAATATAAATTCTATTTACAGTTAGTGTCAAAAATATACTTACCACTAAATTGAACAGAAGATGTGTAAGACTTCTATGCTGAAACAAATGTTGGGATTAAAGATCTAAATAAATGGACAAAGGGAGAAAAAGAATAGATGAGGAAGATTAAGAGGTACAAACTTCCAGTTGCTAAATAAATGAATCATTGATATGAAATGTACAGTGTGGGGAATATAGTCAATAACTACATAATATCTTTGTATGATGACATATGATAATTAGACTTATCACGGTGATCAGTTTGAAAGGTATAGAAATTTCAAATCACTATGTTGTGTAACAGGAACTAGCAGTGTTGTAGGTCAATCATTCTTCCAAAACAAACAAACACACAGAAAAAGAGATCAGATTTGTGATTACGGGGGTGGGGGGGTGGGGAGGGGAAGACTGCATGAAGGCAGTCAAAATGTACAAACTTCCAGCTATAAGATAAGAACTAGGGATGTAATGTACAACGTGATAAATATAATCAACACTACTGTATGTTATAGATGAAAGTTGTTAAGAGTAAATTCTAAGAGTTCTCATCACAAGAAAAAAATGTTTCCTATTTCTTTAATTCTGTGTCTACATGAGATGATGGAGGTTCACTAAACTTACTGTGATAACCACTTTATGATGTATGTAAATCAAATCAGTACACTGTAAACCTTAAACTTATACAGTGTTGTATGTCAATTATATCTCAATAAAAGTGGAAGAAAGAGGGTCTTCCCTGGTGGCGCAGTGGTTGAGAGTCTGCCTGCCGATGCAGGGGACGTGGGTTCGTGCCCTGGTCCGGGAAGATCCCACATGCCACGGCGCGGCTAGGCCCGTGAGCCATAGCTGCTGAGCCTGCACGTCCGGAGCCTGTGCTCCGCAACATGAGAGGCCACAACAGTGAGAGGCCTGCGTAACGCAAAAAAAAATAAAGTGGAAGAAAAAAAGGAATGGAGGGAGGGAGGAAGGCAGAGAGGGAGAGAAAGAGAGGGAGAAAGAAAGAGAGAAAGAATGAGAGAGAGAGACAGAGAGGGAGAGAGGGAGGAAGGAAGAAAGGGGTAGATAAACTATGTTCATAGATTGGAAGGCTAAATATAAAACTGCAAAAACCAAAGAATATCCTTAGCAATCTTGAAAAACGGGACAGTCAGACAATTTCATTACCTGATTTCAAGATGGTATAATACTAACCATAAGGTTTAACAAATAGATTAATGGAACAGAATAAGGTCCTCAGAAATAGACTCATATTTCAACAGCATTAAGGTGCCAGGACAATTCAATGGGGGAAAGTTAAGTCCTTTCATCAAATGACACCATGGATAATGGATATCCATATGGAAAAAACTGAACCTTAATCCCTACCTCAGACTACACGTATAAATGGATGCCAGACCTAAGTGTAAAAGCTAAACTCATGAGTTCAGGATCCAGAATGCATTAACAACTTTTACAAAATGATATGAACCAAAAAGCAAAAGAATACAGTGATAGACTGCAATACTGTCCCCAATTATTCACTTCTCTCCCTACAGGAGGACTATATTTCCTTGCCCATTTATACCAGGGTGCGCCATTTGACTTGCTTTGGCCAATGAAATATTAGTAAAAGTAAAGCATGACATTTCGGAACCAAAGCTTTAAGGCCCATCATGTGGTTCTACCACTGCTCCTTTTTGCCACGAGACCTAGGCAGCAGCTTCTCCTTCAGCTTGGGTCCCAGAATGAAGACTTGGAGCAAATCTGAAGCATATCTGCAACTGACATGTAACTGAACAAAAAATAAATTTTTGTTAAGGAGGAACCAAGATGGCGGAGTAGAAGGACGTTCTCTCACTTCCTCTTGAGAGAACACCCGATTCACAACTAGCTGCTGGACAATCATTGACAGGAAGACACTGGAACTCACCAAAAAAGATACCCCACATCCAAAGACAAAGGAGAAGCCACAATGAGACAGTAGGGGGGCAAATGACAGTAAAATCAAATCCCATAACTGCTGGGCGCGTGACTCACAGACTTGAAAACACTTATACCACAAAAGTCCACCCACTGGAGTGAAGGTTCTGAGCCCCAAGTCAGGTTACCCAACCTTGGGATCAGGCAACAGGAGGAGGAATTCCTAGAGGATCAGACTTTGAAGCCTAGTGGGAAATGATGGCAGGACTTGGACAGGACTGAGGGAAACAGAGACTCCACTCTTGGAGGGCACACACAAAATAGTGTATGCACTGGGACCCAGGGGAAGGAGCAGTGATCCCAGGGGAGGCTGAACCAGACCTACATGCTAGTGTTGGAGGGTGTCCTGCAAAGGTGGGGGGTGGCTGTGGCTCACCATGGGGACAAGGACATTGGCAGCAGAAGTTCTGGGAAGTACTCCTTGGCGTGAGCCCTCCCAGAGTCTGCCATAAAGAGCCCAGTTAGGCTCCAGTATTGGGTTGCCTGAGGCCAAACAACCAACAGGGAGGGAACTCAGCACCAACCATCAGCAGTCAAGTGGATTAAAGTTTTACTGAGCTCTGCCCACCAGAGCAACAGTCAGCTCTACCCAGGACCAGTCCCTCCCATCAAGCCTCTTAGATGGCCTCATCCACCAGAGGGCAGAGAGCAGAAGCAAGAAGAACTACACTCGTGCAGCCTGTAGAACAAAAACCACACTCACAGAAAGACAGACAAGATGAAAAGGCAGTGGGCTATGTACCAGATGAAGGAACAAGATAAAACCCCAGAAAAACAACTAAACGAAGTGGAGATAGGAAACCTTCCAGAAAAAGAATTCAGAATAATGATAGTGAAGATGATCTAGGACCTCGGAAAAACAATGGAGGAAAAGACCAAGAAGATGCAAGAAATGTTTAACAAAGACCTAGAAGAATTAAAGAACAAAGAAACAGAGATGAACAATACAGTAACTGAAATAAAACTACACTAGAGGGCTTCCCTGGTGGCGCAGTGGTTGAGAGTCCGCCTGCCGATGCAGGGGACACAGG